>NW_024412415.1:40285794-40441909 GCF_014898765.1 Herpailurus yagouaroundi | reverse complement strand
CTCTCACATAACCCTTGGAGACAGGCTCAGGAGACCCATGCCACAGAGAGGAAACCGAGGCCCAGAGACAGTGGGTGGCTTGTCCAAGGTGTCAGATCCAAGAAAGAATAAAGAAAGGATACACACCCAGGTCATCCAGAGCCCAAGATCTTGACTGTTTTGGCCCCTGGGCCAGGGTGAGGCATCAGAGGCACCAGGGCCCAAGAACATATTTCAGCCATTGCACAGACAGGAAAGCTGAGGCCCACAAAGGGCAGAGAACTGTGGGTGAATTAGGGGCAACAAGGTAAGGGCAGGGCCCACGTCCCAGCTGGTGGGTTCAGAGGTGGCCAGGGCCATGGGACCTGGCCCCAGTCCATATTTCTCCCTCTGATCTTCATATCCAGTTTTCACATGTATCTGCACGGGTTATGCATTTATTTTTATTTTTTTAATTGGACGCTTTTTGATTGTGGTCCTTTGTGGGGTGAGGCTGGAGTAAATGGTAGAACTTGCCCACAGTTGGCTCCTAAGTGTCCCCCTGGGTGGCTCAGGAAGGGTGGGATAGAAGCACCTCAGAGCCCCCCAGGAAGGCTGGGAGCCCGAGCGCTGGGGCCAGCTCAGCACTGCTTTTCCTCTGTCTCCTCAGAGCCAGAACAAAGCCAAGCAGTGCAAGGACTCAGCCACGGAGGCAGGTACGCGGCCTGGCCCACTTCCTCTGCCCTGGGATGGCAGCCCAGACAGGCCTGTCCCTTGCCCCACCCCACACTTTCCTCACCCCGGGGACACACATTCATGCAGGACTGTACAGAGTCATATGCTTACCAGTCTCACACGATCACGCAAGTAAAATAAAAACATTGGTGTTCTCCCGTTTGCCAAGACTGTTCTTGGTACTTTGCATGTTTCAACCAGTCTGCACAACACAGCAGTCCTATGAGATGACTGCTATAATCGTCCCCCATTCATTTATTTATTTATGTTATTTATTTATGTTATTTTTGACAGAGACAGAGTGTGAGCAGGGGAGGGGCAGAGAGAGAGGGAGACGCAGAATCTGAAGCAGGCTCTAGGCTCTGAGCTGTCAGCGCAGAGCCCAACGTGGGTCTCGAACTCACAAACCATGAGATCATGACCTGAGCCGAAGTCAGACACTTAGCTGACTGAGCCACCCAGGCACCTCTAATTATATCTCTTTTAAATTTTTAGATTTTCAATTGAAGTATAGTTGACCTACAATATCATATCAATTTCAGGTGTACAACGTAGTGAATCGACAATTATAAACATTGTGCAGTGCTCACCATGATAAGTGTTACCGTCTGTCACCAGTGTCATTACACTATTATTGACTCTCTTCCCTCTGCTGTACTTTTCATCCCTGTGACTTATTTCTTTTATGAATGGAAGTTTACACCTCTTAATCCCCTTCGCCTATTTTGCATCCCCCAACCCCCTGCCCTCTGGCAACCACCAGTTCTCTATTTTTATGACTCTATATCTGTTTTTTGTTGTTGCTGTTTGTTTTGTTTTTTAAGTTCCGCACATAAAGTGAATTCATATGGCATCTGTTTTTCTCCGTCTGACTTATTTCACTTGGCATCATAACCCTCTAAGTTCATCCGTGTTGTCATGAGTGGCAAGATTTCATTCCTTTTTATGGCTGAGTAATATTCCATTGTACATCTTCTTTATCCATCCATCTATCAATGGACACTTAGGTTGCTTCCACATCTTGACTCTTGTAAATAATGTTGCAGTAAACACAGGGATGCATATATCTTTTTAAATTCGTGTTTTCAGTTTCTTCAGGTAAATACCCAGAGGTAGAATTACTGAATTGGTATTTCCATTTTTAATTTTTGAGGCAGCTCCATACTGTTTTCCAGAGTGGCTGCACCAGTTTGCCTTCCCACCAACAGTGCAAGTAGGTTCCCTTTATCTGCATCCTTGCCAACACTTGTTGTTGTTGTTGTTGTTGTTGTTGTTTTTATACTAGCCATTCTGAGTGGTATGGGGTGATATATCATTGTGGTTTCGATCTGCATTTCCCTGATGATTAATGATTTGTGCATCTTTTCAAGTGTCTTTTGGTCGTCTGTATGTCATTTTTGGAAAAAATGTCTATTCAGGCCTCTGCCTATTTTTAAATCAGATTTTTTTTTTATGTTGAGTTGTATGAGTCCTTTATGTATTTTGGGTATCACCCCCTTATCTTCTCCCATTCATTTGGTTGTCTTTTCATTTTGTTGATTGTTTCCTTTAGCTGTGCAAAAGCTTTTAGTTTGATATAGTTCCAATTGTTGATTTTCGCTTTTGTTTCCCTTGCCTGAAGAAGCAGATCCAGAAAAGTACTCTTAAGGCTGACGTCCAAGAGTTTATTGCCTATGTTTTCTTTCAGGACTTTTATAGTTTCAGGTCTTACATTTAGGCCTTTAACCCATTTTGAGTTTATTTTTTTGTATGGTATAAGGAAGTAATCCAGTTTCATTCTTTTGCATGTAGCTGTCTAGTTTTCCCAATGCCATTTGTTGAAGAGACTGTCTTTTCCCCATTGTATATTCTTACCTCCTTTGTCATAGATTAGTTGACCATATACGCATGAGTTAATTTCTGGGCTCTCTATTCTGTTCCATTGACCTATGGGTCTGTTTATGTGCCAGTCCCATACTGTTTTGATTACTATAGCTTTGTGGTATAGTTTGAAGTCTGGATTGTGATACCTCCAGCTTTGTTCTTTTTTCTCAAGATTGCTTTGGTGTTTGGGGTCTTTTGTGGTTCCATACAAATTTTAGGATTTTTTCTGGTTCTGTGAAAAATGTTGGTGTTTTGACAGGGTTTGTATTGAATCTGTAGATTTCTTTGGGTAGTGTGACATTTTAATAATATTAATTCTTATAATCCGTGAACATGGACTATCTTTCCATTTATTTATTTGTGTCGTCTTTAATTTCTTTCATTAATGCCTTAGTTTTCAGAGTACAGGTCTCTCATTTCCTTGATTAAATTTATTTTTAGGTACTTTATTCTTTTTGGTGCAATTATAAATGGGATTATTTTCTTAATTTCTCTTTCCACTACTTCATTATTGGTATATGGAGGCACAACAGATTTCTGTGTATTAATTTTGTATTCTGCAACTTTACTAAGTTCATTTACTAGTTCTAATAGTTTTTTGGTGAAAGCTTTAGGGTTTTCTATGTATACTATCATGTCATCTGCAAACAGTGACAGTTTTACTGCTTCCATATCATTTTGGGTATTTCTTTTTCCTTTCTCATTGTTGTGGCTAGGACTTCCAATATTATGCTGAATAAAAATGGGCATCCTTGTTGTGTTCCTGATCTTAGAGGAAAAGCTTTCAACTTTTTACCATTGACTGTGGTGTTAGCTGTGGGTTATTATGGTGAAGTATGTTCCCTCTAAACCCACTTGTTGAGAGTTTTTATCATGACTGGATGTTGAATTTTTTCAAATGGCTTTTCTGCATCTGTTTTTTTCTAGTAGTCTCTTACAATCCTTTGTATTTCTCTGGTGTCAGTTGTAACTTCTCCGCATTCATTTCTGATTTTATTTTTTGATTTCTCTTTCTTTCTTTCTTGATGAGTCTGGATAAAGGTCTATGAATTTTGTTTACCTTTTCAAAGTAACAGCTCTTAGTTTTATTGACTTTTCTGATTTTTTTAAGTCTCTATTTCATTTATTTTCACTCTCATCTTTATTATTTCCTTCCTTCAACTAACTTTTGGCTTTGTTTGCTCTTTTTCTAGTTCCTTTAGATGTAAGATTAAATTGTTTATTTGAGGTTTTTCTTATTTCTTGAGGTAGGCCTGTATTGGTATAAATTGCCCTCTTAGAATTGCTTCTGCCATCTCTCAAAGATTCTGAAATGTTGTTTCCATTTTTATTCATCTCCAGGTATTTTTTTTAATTTCCTTTTTGAATTCTTCATTGACCCATTGGTTGTTTAGCCTCTATGTGTTTGTATTTTTTCCTTGTAATTGATTCCAAGTTTCATACTGTTGTGATCAGAAAAGATGCTTGATAGTATTTCAATATTCTTAAATTTACTAAGACTTGTTTTGTGGCCTAACATGTGATCTATCTATCCTGGAGAATGTTCCATGTGCACTTGAAAAGAATGTGTATTCTGCTGGTTTGGGATGGAATCTTCTGCACATATCTAAGTTCATTTGGCCTAAAGTATCATTCAAAGCCATCATTTCCTTATTGATTTTCTGTCTGGATGATTTACCCATGATGTAAGTGGAGTGTTAGTGTCCTAATATTATTGTACTTCTCCCTTTGTGTTTGTTATTATTTGCTTTTTACATTTAGGTGTCTCTGTATTGGGTGTGTGGCTATTTACAATTGTTACATCCTCTTGTTGGACTGATCCCTTTATCATTGTATAATGCCCTTCTTTGTCTCTTGTTACCATCTTTTTAAAAAGTCTATTTTGCCTCATAGGAGTATTTCTACCCCAGTTGTGTTTTTGTTTATTTTGTTTTTGCTTCCATTTGCATGGAATCTTTTTCTATCCTTTCACTTTCAACCTGTGTGTGTCTTTAAGTCTGAAATGAATCTCTTCTAGGCAGCATATAGCTGGGTCTTGTTTTTTTATCCATTCAGTCACCCTATGTCTTTTGACTGGAGCATTTAGTCCATTTATATTTAAAGTAATTATTGACAGGCATGCATTTATTGGCATTTTATTAACTGTTTCCTGGATGTGTTTGTAGTTTTGCTCTCTTCCCTTGTGGTTTGATGACTGGGTTCTTTTCTCTTTTTGTTAATATTATAGGTTTGGGTTTATGATTATTATGAGGTTCATGTATAACATTCTACGAATAGAGTAATTTATTTTACATTGATGGTCACTTAAGTTCCAACACGTTCTAAAAGCACTACATTTTTACTCCCTCCTCTACATTTCATATGTATGATGTCATATTTTACATCTTTTTTATTTTGTATATTTCTTGACCAATTTTTGTAGATATAATTGATTATACTGCTTGTCAGGTAGAGTATTCTTGGTTTTAGGGGTTTTTTTTTTGTTTTTCTGTCAGCATTTTATCACTCCCTTCTAGCCTGCAAAATTTCTGCTAAAAAGTCAGCTGATAACTTTGTGGTTTTTCGTGTATATATAACTAGTTGTTTTTCTCCTGCTGCTTTTAAGATTCTCTAGCTTTAATTTTTGACATTGTAATGATTATGTGTTTTGGTGTGGGCCTCCTTGGGTTTGTCTTGTTTGAGGCTCTCTGTGCTTCCTGGACCTGGATGTCTGTTTCCTTCCCCATGGTAGGGTTGTTTTCAGCTATTATTTCTTCAAATAAGTTTTCTGTTTCCTTCTCTCTTTTCCTTCTGGGACCCCTAAAATGCAAATATAGGACACCTGATGTTCCAGATGTCCCCTAACCTGTCCTCATTTAAAAATTTTTTTTGCTCATGTATATTTATTTATTTTGAGAGAGAGAGAGAAAGAGAGAGAGAGAGCACAAACAAGGGAAGGACAGAGAGAGAGGGGGAGAGAGAATCCCAAGCAGGCTCCTTGCTGTCAGCACAGAGCCTGATGTGGGGCTCGATCTCATGAACTGTGAGATCATGACCTGAGCCAAAATCAAGAGTCAGACGCTCAACTGACCGAGCCACCCAGATGCCCCATAACCTATCCTCATTTAAAAAGTTATTTTCTTGGGGTGTCTGGGTGGCTCAGTTGGTTAAGTGTCCGACTTAGGCTCAGGTCATGATCTCACGGTTCATGAGTTCAAGCCCCGTGTCATGCTCTGTGCTGACAGCTCAGAGCCTGGAGCCTGCTTCACATTCTATGTCTCCTTCTCTCTCTGCCCCTCCCCCACTCATGCTCTGTCTCTGTCTCTCAAAAATGAATAAACATAAAAAAATTAAAAATAAATAAAAATAAAAACTAATTTTTTGATGTTCCACTTGGATATTTTCTACTACCTTATCTGTACTTTTGCATCCCCTAATCTGCTGTGGATTGCCTCTAGTGTATTTTTCATTTAGTTATTACATTCTTCAGCTCTGTTTGGTTCTTTTTTTAATATCTTCTATCTCTTTAAGTTCTGAGTTTATCCACTCTTCTCTCAAGTGTGGTGAGCATCATGGGAGACAGACCTGTTCATCATTTCTCTCTTATACACATACACACACACACACACACACACACACACAGCCTTCTCTGGGTTTCTGTCTCCTCTATCCTTCATCTGATGCCAGAACCTTCCCAACACACTTCATCTCTGTTGGTACACCTCCTAGGGCAGAGAGCTCACCCCTGAAATGCCCCCTGAAAATGTTCTCCCTTTTTCTCTGCTTCTCCCAGAACCCAGCTGCTGCCTTGGCTGGCAGATAGGTGTCCCTCAGATTTCTGGGAACGGAGGTCATGGAACCCAGCCTGCTGGGTTCCAACTCAACAGCTCCCCTGCTCCACCCCCACCCCCCCGCCTTCAATGCTGCCCTTTCCAAGCCTCAGTTTCCCATCTAGAAATTGTGAGAGGGTAGGACCTGGGGGTGGCAAAGGTTTAGACTCTGATCTTGAGGTGTGGGCTCTACTGCAACCCTGGGCAGCTCAGAGCACAGCAGGGAGCTAAGAGTCACCTCCAAAAAGAGCAGTACCAGAGTAAGGCTGACAGGCTTTTGGATGAGGCACCAGAAGCCAGGGCAGGTCTCTCTGAGGCAGGAGGAGGGACTCCGAGGACTTGGGGCAGGAGGGCACTCTGTGCAGGGGCACTGAGGGAGCAAAGGGGTGGAGGTTGGGGGTGGGTGTCTAGGCCTTGACCTCTCTGAGGACCACCTGTGCTTCCAGAGCGAGTGTACAGGCAGAACATCGAGCAGTTGGAGAAGGTGCGGGGTGAGTGGGAGCAGGAGCACCGGACCACTTGTGAGGTGAGTGACTGTGGGCATGAGGCCTGCTTCTCCTGCTGCAAAATGAGAAGGCTGTCCATCCCTCCAGCTGCTTCATGGGGGAAAGTGAGGCAGTAGTGGGAGGAAGGCCTCATTCCTTTATTCATTCACCCATCTGCTCTCTCCCCAGGCCCTGTGCTGGGCCCCTGTCCCAGGGAGCTCCCCATCTGGCATTATGCCCTGATGGGGAGTAAGGCATCCTTCACCCCTTTTTGCTGAAGCCGGCCCTGAGGCTCAGAAAAAGCCCATAGCTTCCCTGGGTCCTGCTGGTGGACAAGACCTGGGAGATAGGCCTTAGGACTCCGGGTCCAGTTCTCCTCTCACAACAATGCCCAAGGGCTTTTTTTCTAGCATGTGATGGAGACTGGAGGAAGGGTGAGGGCAGGAACCAGAAGCCTCAGGGGCTGGCACAAAGGTGGGTGTGGGGATCCTCCAAGAAGGGCATTTCCTTTGGACTTGGCTTTCAGCAGTGGGGGGGCGTGTGGCTAGTCAGTGCCACGGTAGCTGAGTGGGGCCCAGTCTGGCCTGACCCTGCAAGCCTCTCCTCACTTCTCACCTCCATCCCATCTCCACCTCGCAGGCTTTCCAGCTGCAAGAGTTTGATCGATTGACCATCCTTCGCAATGCGCTGTGGGTGCACTGTAACCAGCTCTCCTTGCAGTGTGTCAAGGACGATGAGGTGGGGGACTAAGGACAGGGCGGGGCAGAGAGTGAGCTGGGGGTGGAGGTGTGCAGATAGGGCAGACTCCAGGCGACAGCATGCCCAGGTCCGTCTGAGTCCATCAACAAACAGCTCAGGGCTTAGCCTCTGCCCCTGGAGCCCCAAAGGACAGGGGACTCAGTACAAGGCCCTGGTCTCCTTGCCTGGAAGACTGCTGTTGTGGTTACCCTGGCATCTGCCTCTTTGCTCACCCCTGCTCCCAGGTCCTTGGCTCTGCTCTCAAGGCCACAGAGCACCTGCTTCCTGTTGGGGTCAGAAGGGAGCTTCTGCCCTTTGACACTGCCCCTCAGAGGTTTGCAGAGAGGCTGGAGGACACTGGGCTGCTCTACTCCAGGCCTGGTGCTTGTAAGAGCCAAGGTCCAGTCCCTCCTCTGCCCCCCAACTCCCTGGGGTGTCCTGGTTCCCCTTACTGAACTCTACATGCCAGGAGTGTTGGGGTGGGTTCCCCCAGCAGAGAGGGGCCCCCACTTCCACACGAGGGGCTCTGACCTCTGTTAGTGGAGCCTGAGAGCCATGAGCTCTCTTGAGGCAGCCCAGACTCCCTGATGCCCACTGTTGTTACTTGCCTGAACCCTTCTGCCTGGACCATGGACTGGTGGTCTCCTTGTGGCAGAGGAAGGAATGGGGGCTTTGGATCCTCTCATTAATGCAAAGCCTGGCTACACTGAATTCTTGCTCTGCAACCTTGGGCAAATCTCTTCCCCTTTCTGAGTTTCCTCATCTATAAAATGGGGAAAGTGGTGTCTTCTTCAGAGGACAGGAGTGAGATAAGTCCCTTGCATAGGACCTTGTGCACACCTTGTGTGTTCAGGAAGTAGAAGAATCTGTCAGCCAGGGTTCTGACCTCTCAGTTCCACGCCAAGGCCCCCAAATGCAGGCACTGAGCTGTGCGCACAGGGCCCGTGAGGAGGCTGGTGGGGTGGAGGCCCCTGGCCAGAGTTCACACCCACTGAGGAGCAGGGCTTTGAAGAGGGTAGGCCCCAAGGTGAGGCCTGATCCCTCAGCCTCTGCTCTTCCCACTGCCAGCTCTACGAGGAGGTGCGGGTGACGCTAGAAGGCTGCAGCGTGGAAGCCGACATCGATGGCTTTATCCAGGCCAAGAGCACAGGCACTGAGCCCCCGGGTGAGGCCCGGCCTGCAGGTAGCCTCTGGGGCCAGGCCCATCTGTCCCTAAGAGGCCTGGCCCCAGTTCTCTGAGCCTCAACTGCCAGGACAAGGCTCACAGCTCCCTTCTGGGTGAAGGACCCTGGGCCAGACCCCAAGGAGGGGTCAGGGATGGGGCAACCCCCTGGTCAGGACCCTGGCCTGCTGCCTCCTCTGAAGCAGAGATGGCACAGTGCTTAAGAACACAACTCTCAGAAGGGGAAATAGAGGCGGGAGCCTTCTTACAGCCGGTTTGGTTCCACTAAATCATGAGCCCAGAATATTTGATCTCAGTGGTGCCCACAGTGGGGTGTGTCTCATCAAAGTGAGAGAGGCCCCCTCCCCAAGCACCGAGGCAGGCTAGGGCCAGAGTGGGTAAGTGGGGCCCCCGTCTGGGTCTCTGGATGGGGACAAGTCGGGTATCAGGTGGTGCAGGTCCCGCCTGCCCTGCCCTCGGTCACCCTGGGCCTCACAGGCTTGCTGCCCACAGCTCCGGTGCCCTACCAGAACTATTACGATCGGGAGGTCGCGCCCTCATCCGGCAGCCCTGGCGTACAACCATCTTGCGGTGTGATAAAGAGGTGAGGTGCCAGATGGGGCTGAGGAAGTGCCAGGAAGTGGGTCCGGCCCCTCCTCCTCCAAGTGTTTCTCCCACGTGTATTTACTGAGCACCTACTGCGGGCCTAGTGCTGGGTTTAGGTGTTGGGCATTCTTTGGGGACAGGACAGCCTCATTTTGGACTCATGACACTTTCAGTCCAAAGGGACCCAGACATTAAGCAAATAATCACACCCCATTTACTTGCCGGTGACTGCGCTCAGAGCTCCAGGGAGGCCCCAGGCTGGCTTCCTTGTCCCTTGGGCCCTGCTGCTAGCCTGGGTTGGTACCCTTGACTGTCATGCTGTGGTAGTGACACTCCTGCTCATGCAGGATCAGGACACAAGAGCAGACCTTATAGACAGTGCTCTGGGAGAATTCCCCAGGCCTTTCAGGGCCCCTTCCCTGGCCTGGCCGCAGAGGATCCTAGTGCCATGCATCACTGTGTCACCTGCACAAGTCACCTTCTCCAGGTCCAGAGCCCAGAAGTCATTGGGGTCAGACTCAGAATCCAAAGACCCTCTTGGTTCAGGCCTTAGGTGACAATGGTGACAGCTCATTGAGAGCACCCAAGTTCCTGAAGGGGCCACGTGCCCTGTGTGTGTGTGGGAGGAGTCTGCATCTGTGGGTTTCATGTGGTGCCTGTGCCCCACTCCCACCCTGAGGCCCCTGTGATGCCCTCTCTCCATCCAGCCTCGTGCAGAGAAGGCCCTGCCTTCAGGAGGTAGGTAAGGATGAGGATGGGGTTGATGGACCTCTCAGCTCCCTGAGGACAGCTTATCTCTGAGGCTTCGGGAACTCCTGAAGCCTCCCCTGTGGGACACCTCTGGAGACAGGGAGTGACCCAGGGGCACAGCATGCCCCTCCAGGAACCGTGAGAAAGCAAAGGCCCCAAGGGAGGGCAGTCACACCCTCAGTCTTAGTGTAGTCTTGGGGGACTCAGGCCTCCTTGCAACCCTAGGAAGGACCTGGGTCTCAGCACAGATGGTCATTTAAACACCTGATGGAAAAGCTCACCTGGGACAGCGTCAAGAAAGGACTGACACGGGTGCCTTGATGAGAGAGCGGTCCCACCAGGTGGAGGAGGCCTGGCTACTGGAGGGGATGGGCAGGAGCCAAAGCAGGGGAGAGCTAGAAGCCACGTACAGCTGAGGAGGGGTGGGCCAGTGGCCGGGAAGTGAGTAAAGTGTCACAGGTATAGACAAAGCTGGGGAAACGGGCAGCAGCCTCCACGAGCTCTGCTCCTCCCAGCCACAACCCTGCCGACTTTTACCCTGACTCTGGGTAAGGGCAGGACTCTGTCATTGGTGCTGAACCTGCACAGCCCGTATCATCATCAGTCCGGGTCCACACACCCATGTCCATGTGTTTCTATCCTGCGCATGTATCCTGGGCAGCCCCCTTGCACCTCACAGCCACTCACAGGCTATGCCTTGCACCATCTCTGTCTGTTAAAGCTTTCTTTCAGGGGGCACCTAGGTGGCTCAGTTAAGCATCTGACGTCAGCTCAGGTCATGCCTGGGATTCTCTCCTCTCCCCTCCCCCACTTGCTCTTTCTCTCTCTCTCAAAATAAATGAATAAACTTAAATAAAGCTGTCTTTCAGGACTCAACCCCACCTGGAAGCCTTTCCAGAGGCTAGGAATAGCATCAGCCTCTACTTACACAGCCCTCAGCACTGCCTGCTTTGTGGGTACCCATGTCTGTCTCCCCAATGCCCCCAGGGTCTGCCTCTTGCTGGCTCTGGTCTTTTTATGCAGCAAACCCTCATGGCTGCCGCTCAGTCCAGGCATGAGCCAGGCACAAGGGAAGGGGTGAATTAGCCTGGCACTGCTTCCTAGTGCTCACATGGACATTGGAGTCCCTACTTCCCATGGTCAGGGAGTGGCTGGGCTGGCCAGGTCATGGTGGAGCGCAGGGAGGAGGTCTGACTGGGCCCAGGCAGGTGAAGGTCCCAGCAAGGCCCAAGCGGGCTGAACTCTGGAGGGCAGCCCCTTCACCTGTGGGGGTTAGAAGGCGGATGGAGAAGTCTGGGGGCTCAGGGCCTTGGGAATGCAGTGAAGAGAGCCTGCAAAAAGCAGGCTGAGGAGGCTTAGGAGGGTGAGGCAGGGGAAGGACCACCCTCAGGCCTGACGGGCACTCATGTCACTCTGTGCCTAGAGGCCAGATGGCCCCAAGCCCTGGGGCTTTGCTGAATCCCTCTCCCTCCCTACCTGCTTTGCTTCTTGCCCCCAGGTTCTCCGGGCTGCTACACGGAAGTCCCAAGACCGCATCATTGGCAGCCTCTGCAGGTTACTGGGAGTGATGTGGGGGCCCCCAAGCAACTGAGCCCAGGGGAAAGGAGAGGACTCCTTTGTGGCACAGACGGGTTCTCTAACTGCTTTTGGGGGGAGGCTGAGCCAAGTCAGGAGAAGCTCCGTGCCAGGGGGGCCTCCGGGATCACTGCCTTTGAAAGGGGTAGGCTCCAAGCCTCACCTTGCTCTCCGCCTCCACAGAGACCCTGACCCCAACCCCTGAACGGAGTGAGGTTGTCTACTCTGCCATCACGGTGCAGGAGGCGCCGGGCCCCCCAAGCGTGCCAGCACAGGGCTACAGGGTGCTCTACGACTACACGGCCCAGGTGAGGCCCTCACCCCCTCTCCTCAGGCAGGCACAGGCAGGCCAGAGTGTGGAGTGAGCTGGGGCGTGTGCCCCTAGAATAGCACCCAGCACTTGGCAGTGGCTGCGTATCTGCCAAGCAAATGTGGGACGGGTACGAGGGCCTGTGCCCGAAACTGTTCTCACACACGCGTGGTGTCCAGGCATTCACGGACACTGTGTGCCTGGGTGTGCATGTGCAGGCACGCTGACAGCACCTGGGGCAACCTGCAGGAGATGGACCAAGGGTCAGACCCTGTGCCCTCAGACTGGGGCCACAGGCGCCAAGAACGAGACCTCGGGTTGGTCTTCTGAGGTCCATGGGGAAAGGATGGGTCAAGAGGCCATAGGACGGGTGCTCTGAGATCCTTGAGAGTCCAATCTGCTCCCTGCTTTGGTGGATGTGGTAGAGCCCCCCTCAGTCCACACAGAGGGAAGCCAAGAATCCCCTCGGGGCAGGCAGGCTGTGCCCTGGGTTGTGCAGACTCCCAAAGCCTGGTTCTCGGTCAGAGGGGGGACAGGCCAGGAGAATGGGAGTGTGCTTGCGTGACAGGGGCTGGCTCGGCAGCAGTGGGGAGGCTGTGTGCGGTGCGCCTGAGAAGGCTCGGAGCGTGGCCAACACACCTGTGTAAGCAGAGCTGGGAGAGTGGGCAGCAGGGGGGAAAGTGGGGGAAGAAGCCTCAGGGTGAGGAAGGCCTAAAAATAACAAACCAAGGAGGGCAGGAGGCCGAGTCCCACAAGACACCCCACACCCTACATGTCTCCGGAGGCTGCCCCAGCCAGAGCAGCCTCGTCTTGTGGCTCCAGGAGGCCAGGTGCGGCTCTGAAGACCTGGCCCACCGGGGAGACAAGTTCCCATTTACTGCTGGGGTGGGGGTGCCCACCAGAGCCCCCCTGAAAGGGCCCCTCCAGCCCAATGCACTTTCATTCTCTTGCCCAGAATTCCGACGAGTTGAATATCTCTGCGGGAGACATCCTGGAAGTCATCCTGGAAGGGGAGGATGGTTGGTGGACAGTGGAACGGAATGGGCAGCGTGGCTTCGTCCCTGGTTCCTACCTGGAGAAGCTCTGAGGAAGGGGCAGCGGCCCCCACCTGGACCTGCCCTGCCCTGGGGCCAGCAGAGTCCTGACTGCTGCCCCAGCCTTGCTGGGGCCCTAAGACCAAGCCTACACCCCAGGACGTATGCTGGAGGCTCCCTGAACAGTCTCTCCCACAGGGAATAAAGGAGTGCATTTTTTCTCATTAGTCTGTGGGGGTCCCTTTCACTCTTTCTCCTGCCCCTGTGTCCAAGTACATCGTCCAAGATGAGGGAAAGGAGTGAATGGAGAAGTCCGGGGGAGCAGAGCTCACTTACTTCCAGTGTTATCACTAAGGCCCGGGCCAGTCCTGTCGCAAGGTCTGCTGGGGAGGGAGAAGAGCCCTGGCCCCAGTCTGGGAACTCCCACGCTGCCAGGCAGACACATTCACACACAGGCCAATGGGAGAAGGCTGTAGGGGTCGGGATGGGGGATGGCGATGAGCATGTGCTCAAGAGACCTGGGATGGGGGGACCATACTTTCTGGGGGCAGAGGGACTGGAAAGGAGTCTCAGAAGGGCAGTAGCAGACAGGGCACAGAGAAAAGAGCATCAGGGTGGGGTAAACGTGTGAGCACAGGGTGGAGGTGGGAATGCCTGGAACATTCTGGGGATGAGCCAAGCTCAATCTGGGGAGGAAATAGGTGATGGGTCCACTGGAGGTGAAGGGACCAGAGTGCGGAGTCGACAGGCTTGGAGCCTTGTGGGTGCAAGCGACCCTATCTCCCAGACCCAGCTGAGGCTCAGGGAAGGCACAGCTGCCTGTGCCGCTCCATCAAACATGGCATGTCCCACCCAGGTAGGGGCTCCAGAGCCCACGCAGGCTGGCCCTGGGCCCTGAGGTTGCCGGGCTCCCAGGCCCCCAGAAACACAACTTCCACTGCTGGCCAAGGCCTGCCAAAGCCCTGCTCTGGCTACAGTAGGTGCCACATTGCCAAAGATGTTGGGAGTGGGTGTTGGGGAGAGAGCCCATGGGAACCGATGGCTCCTCATTCCTGGCACTCCTCCACTCAACTGTGGGGGCCCCAACACTGCCAGCACAACAGGCGCGACCAAAGGGGGTGGCGGGGGACACAGCGTTCTTCTGCACTGGGCACACCTTGAGAGATACTGCCGAGGAGGGTCACTATTCCCTGAAGACAGCTTTCTCTAGGACCGTTACTTCACTTATTCATAAACTTGTATGGCCCACCCCATACGAGCAAGAGGAGTAAACCTCAGTATTGCTTTACTCAAGGAGCTCACGACCCAGTCAAGGGACCAAACAGCCCAGAAATTTAATGACAGTACAGGAAATGTCCTGAGGTTCAGAGCAGTCACGAGACTTCTGGGAATAGGTGACCCAAGAGAAGCCAAGGAAACAGGAAGGCTGTTCCCAGAGAAAAAAGAGGGCTCCTTTCTGCTCCTGCCTGCCTCTGGTAGCCCACAATGGGCCGGAGAGGGCTCATGTGTGTGATGGAGAAGGGAGTGAGGGTCAGCACTGGAATCCCCCAGGATTTAGAACTAGAAGATACTCTGGGAGAATCTAATCTGACCTCCTGCACAATGCCCTGCCTGTCACCACTGGGTACCCCAGTCGGCATCAACATCCCTGGCGACAGGCAGCATCCATGAAGGCCCATATGCCCGGGCAAATGTCAGGTGCTACGGTGGCAAAAATGAGGCATCTGACCAAGCTCCTCCCTAGGCAGAGGGTAAGGAGGGCACTGAGAAAAGGGGGCTGCCCCCCATGGCTATGCAGATTTCCAGCTCTGTGCCTCATCTTTATCACGTGAGCAAGAAAGTAGGGGTGACTAAGTACACTTGGCACCTGGTGGTGGAGGGGATGGGCTCTGTTCTCTTGGGAGGGGTAGTACCTTTGGGGTGCAGCCTCTCACCTGTCTTGTGTGTGGGCACCACAAAAGTCCATCAAGCAACGAAACGGTTGTTTTCTACCCAAGTGTTACTCATGCTGGGGCCAGGCAGGGTGGAAAGGCATGAGGCAGCCCCCGTGCAGGGCAGGCCTCCCGGAAGCAGGGCTCCAGCTAGCCCTCTGCTGGATACCACCCACCTCTGCTTCAATGTGGCAGATGGGATGAGAGAAAGGCTTTGGGCATTTGGAAAAAATCAGACTAAGGCTTAAATCTTCCTGGAAATGTCATTGTCCCTTATAAAGCACATTCTACAAGGGAACTGAACAAACACCCTGACACATCTGACGTTCATAAATAGGGATGTTTGGAAAGGAAAACATAATCTTGTGCGCAATCTTGGTCTTCTACTCCCCTGAAGGAGAGAGGTCAGTGAATAAAGCCCTATGGAAATGCCTGCCTGCGACTGCCAGGCGTGGGACCTGCCAGGTGCCTCGGAAGGAATTTGATCAAGGCCTCCTGATGACTTCTGTGACTGGCCCTGTATTTAATAATTGGGAGTGGAGGGGTGTTCAGGGGTGCAAAGAGCTCACTCACTCCAGAAGGGGTGCACAGATGCTGTAACTCCTCTGATATAAGGTAGAAAGCAAGCAGGTGAGAGTAGGCCCCAGATGCTAGGTGCAGACTGTCCAACATGGAAGTGATGGTGGCTCGTCTGGGAAGTGGCAAAGGGGCTGAAGAGCAATTCAGGAAGGCCAGGGAAAGCAGATCGACAGGACTTGGTAACTTACAGGCTAAGAGACAGAAGTGGGAGGACTGGAAAGGAAGGAGGAAAGGAGCGACTTCTGAACTGAGCCAGGCCTTGAGGGCAGACGGGTCCTCCCGAGGCTGAGAAGGACATGGAGGAGGGGTCAGCGGCAGGGACAAAGCCTGAGCAAGGGCCCAGAAGAGGCAGGACAGCCAAGGAGACTGACCACCGGCGTCACTCACGTATGGGCAGCCAAGAGGGAAGAAAAAGAGAAAGTTAGGTATCGTGCTTTATTTGTTCCTTGAAAATACCTTGTCATCTTGACTGAGCATTCCATTCGACTACAGAGATTTTTAAAAAAACCTTTGGCCTAGATATTTATCATCATTTCTGACAGGTGCTGCAGTGTCTACGGCCCCAGAGGGCGATGGGTAAGGAGTGTCAGATAACAGAGCCTGTGCTCTAGTCGTTCAGGCAGCCAGAGAATGGAGCTGAAAGCAACTCATGGGTCACAATTTATACCAGGGAAAAAACCCACAAATGAATCTAAGTCAGAGTCATGGCTCTGCAGCTTTCTCCATTCTCCATGCACCAGGCAGGTCAGAACCTCAGCTGCCATGAAACAACTGCGTGGACGGACAGCCTTCCCGGCAGAAGAGATGGCGCCACATAAAGAGGGAGCTGGCAGCCTGCTTCCTGATGGATGACAGCCTCTGAAGTCAGAACATCAGGGTCCAAAGCCAGGCTCGTGCTTCCTTGTGTGGTTTTAGGCAAGTCACAATTTCTCTGGACCTCATCTTCATCATCAGTAAGATGGGTATAATCGGCCTCTTGTGTACCTGCTATCCTCATATAAGTTCAAATTAGATATAAGTACTAATTAAAAGCAAGAGATGACCATTTTGAACAAAAAGGCCTCTGAATCTTGGCATAATCATCCTCACTCAGCATGCCCTTTGGAGGGCTGTGGTTATGTCAGTAAGTCCTTCCCAAAGGAGACAAGGAGTAAAGAAGCGATCTGCTTTTTGGCCAAACTAGATGCATGCCATCACTGAGCTCCAACACCTAATGCCAAATACCTTCCCATAGCTATTCCCAGGCCCAGCCACATCTGCCTCAGTCTGGTGAACCAAGATGTCTGCCTATTTCCCATCCTGGCGTGTGAGGCGGTAGCACAGGCCCAGAACAAAGCTGCCACGGCAAGTGGGCACACCACCCTTAACATCCTCACAGGATTCTCAGGACCCCAGGGATGTGGCTTTCCAACTGGGTCCAGCAAAGCCCCACTTAGGGGCCAAGAGTTCATCTTGAACTCCACTTGTAGAGTTTATATGCCGGACTAGCAGTGGTTCTCAACCCTGGCTTCTCAGTGGAGTTACCTAATAAGACTTTTAAAAATGCTGATGCTTTGGTCCCACCTTAGATAGACTGAAACCAATTCTCAGTCAGACGAATTTGAGCATAAATATTTTAAACATTCTTCTGGTGATTCTAATATGCAGCCAGCAATGAGGACCTTTCTGGCTAATGGGTTTTTCAGCTTAAAAAAAAAAAAGTAAAATGGAAATCCTATTCTTATGGCACCATAGTAACTTATTTTAGACGTTCAGTGCCCACTAAGTGCCAGGTGCTGGCGATGCAAAGATAAACACATTTCTTTTCTATCCTATTATTTCCATATCTATTTTTCTTTCAGTGAGTACACTCAGGAGAGAAGGACTTGTGTGTAAGTCCATTTCCCCAGGAATAGGAATGTACACAGCACTGTCCAAAAAGGTATTTAGTAGGAACACTTAGCTTATTTTTGCAAGGTCACTAACACCCTCAGAAGACCTCAGACACACTGTAACAAAGAGCCACCCAGAATGTGCAAATTATTTTCAAGAACTGCCCCCCAACCCGTGTTGGATACAAGATCAATGTATCTAAGGTGGAGGTGCTCCCTCACACCAACCATAACCAGTTAGAAAATGTATCAGGAAGATTATCCCACTCACAGCAGTAGACACTGAATTTCATAGAAAAGTTTCCTAAGTAAACTTAACCCTATTAAGAGATGTAAGGGGAAAAAAATCCACTACCAAAACCCTATCAAATTAGGCAGATGACAGAAACTGGAAATCCAACAGATACAAATGGCTAAAACATCTTAATAGTAAAAGAATACATATTCTTATTTATTGGAGTGGAAGAAAAATAAAGGCTGATAATATACAAAATGCCAATAAGGGTATAGGAAAATGCACACTTTCATACTCTAGTGGGAATATAAATTAGAATAGCTTTTCTGGAGGGCGGCTGGACATAACCATGAAAAGCTTTTAATGTGCCTTTTTGTCCAGAGTAAATCCATTACTCCATTCTTGCGTCCACGTAAAAATGCACAACATGGGGTGGTGAAAATGCGCTGGAACTAGAGAGGTGGTTGTGCAACGCTGAATGCACTAAATGCTGAACCATGCACTTTAAAATTGTTAATTTTATGCTATGTGCATTTAACTCAATAAAAATTTTTTAAAAATTAAAAAAAGTTAAATGCTTAACAGCATGTGTACCCAAGTCTGCACTGCAGCAAGGCTGGAGTCAATCTGAATGTCCATCCACTGCACACTGGTTAAGCATGATATTAATATACCCATGCAGCTGACAAACAAAAATGACAGAATTCTACATTCTGGTACAGAGTACATACTATGCTGTGAAGAAGAAAAAAAGACCTTGTAGAACAGAATTCATATATTAGCAAAAAGCAAAACTAAACCCCATCACCAAATGTAGTTTTTTGTATATGTAAATAGTCTGGAAGGATACACACCATCCCTAAACTTTACCTGTGGGTACTTTTTTAAAATAGTTGTATGGTTTACATTTTTTAAAGCACTACTACTTTTGTTAAAAAAGAATTATGAACAATTTTTAAAAGGGATTAAGACAAGCTCTGATAGGATAAGCGGCAAAGACACCCCTGTAGTAATGCACACAGCTAGTGTCAGGGACCAGGGATCCTCAGAGAAACTGATTCCAGGGCACCAGGGGTACAAGATAAGCCTGGGACATCTTGTTAAGTCAGAAATTACAAAAACGTTCAACAAAAAATGCCAGGACACAAAAAGCAACTTGAAGGGGCTCCCGCTGGCCAAATCTGAAACTATTTGAAAACCAAAAGCAAAAAAGGACAATAATGAACTATAGATCACTGGGAAAAAAAAATGGGACTTGATCAGTCCATAATGAATATAAATGTGTGTGTGTGTGTGTGCGCGCGCGCGCATGTGTGTGTAGACAGACATACATACATACATACATACATAAACTGGGGGAGAAGGCAGGGAGGACAGACTGGTAAACATGGAAGGAGTGCTGGAATGGAAAAAGTGTTTCACAACCATCATAGTAAAGATGAAACCTAAAACAACAATCATCATAGAGAAGATCAAATCAGGCCAGAATCAGCAATATTTGCTAAACCTAGGGGAAGTTTGGTGAGAAGCAGGATTTTTAAATAGTCTTACTGTATGGTCTCCAGAGATGGCCTGAGTTGGGAGAAAACAGTAACTATACCATTGAGAGAACAAAAACCACCTTAACTAATGTGTGCCAAACTCGCCCTTCCTCGCCATATATAAGTGAGGACATTTCTCTTTTGCCAGCTGGAGGAGACTTTGTGTTTCAGTCTGGCCTGGATCTCAGCGGCATTCTCCATGGTGGCTCTTGGCTCTGCTGGCTCAGTGGTGGGCACCACTAGGGAGTTTATCCTGCAGCACAGGGCAGGCACTGCACTCCTGTCAGGTCCAACCCTCAGACTTGCAGGGCCCTCCTCTGACTTTCTCAGTTCCTTCCTTGTCCTCTCTTCCCTTGACCCTGGGAGTGGGAGTGGTTTCCTACTAAGCTGCTTTAGAGCTTTTTTTAAAAACCGCTTTTAGTGGCTAACCAATCTTTACCACTGTTAGCAACTGTTTATATTGTTTCCTGTTTTCATATTCCCCTCACTGCACCCTGAAGGATACACCAGGTGCCAGGTGATCAAAATTAACATCACCACGTCACCACTGTGGGGCAGATGGCATTGTGTGCTCCTGATTGTTACACCCTGAGAGGACACATGACATGGGTGGTGCTCCAGCCACCTGGAATGCAAAACCTAGTCTAATCAAGAAGAAACATCTGACAAACCCCAAACGAGCAGCAGCACTTAAAAGAAGGGACTGTATTCTTCCAAAATGTCAGTGTCATAAGTGACAAAGTTATGGCAATGCTCCAGATTAAAGGAGATCAAAGAGACAGGACAAATGATACCTGGGTCCTTGACTGGATCCAGAACTGGAGGAGATATGGTGTATAGGGCATTATGAGGTCAAATGAAACACGAATGGTAGGTTAAAGTATTGTATCAGTGTTTAATGTGCTGAATTAGAATATCCTTATTCTTAGGAAATACCCACCAAAGTATTAGAGCTAAGGGCCATGAGGTACTTACAGAGAGAGCACATGCAAAAACACAAATGACAGATCAAACAGGGCAAAATATTAATAGATGAATCTATATGAAGGATATTTGGGCCTTCTATTCTTGTAATTTTTCTCTAAGTTTGAAATTATTTCCAAAAAAAAGTAACTTTAAAAAAAGGCAATAGGATACAGCAGTGGCCCTCAGCCTTCATGCTCTGGAAGCTACCCAGGTTCTGGGATCCAGGGGTCTGTAGTTCCCAAAGTTCTTTTAGGTGATTCCAATGTGCAGACAACGGTGGGACAGCAACACAGCCTGAGAGCTCATACATTAAATCCAGACATAAAAAATGGCTCTTTTGCCCTCTGAAGAATCAGCATTGGGGAACAGAGTCTCAGGTACTACAAACTCCCAGTCCACCATTAAAGGGAAGAAGCTGCGCTTTCACCAGGCAAGCAGAGAGGAACGAGTGAAGGAGACTGTGTGGAAATAGCCTCCTGGGCAAGTTAAAGGAACAGGCTAATAATTGGTACATTTTCCCCAAAGCAACTGCCTACTCTAGAGGCTCAGTCCTGCTGTGCAGAAATTGCTGAGGACAGCCAACATCGGTCCAGATATTGCTCACCCCAGCTCCAACCTGTGACGGGACAGCCAAAGAATGGTACGTATCGAAAACCGGAAGGGAGAAGAAAAGAGACAGGGCTGGGGGAGAAGGTAGTAGTGAAAGGTCATGAGGACAAGCAAAACATTCCTGCCTACTGTGCAACCTGTAGGGACAAGAGATGGGATGAGTCAGAGGAACACAGCAAACCTCCTGTAGTTCTCAAAAACCATGAATGTTTTAGTTAACTTCCACTCTGTAAACAGGAGTTTGTTTTTACTCTTCTCAACGCCTCCATTTTCAGGCAGGACAGACCTGCATGATTTTCCCCAAATTGATAGATCCAAAACCGAATGTGAACTCATGCCCATAGATACAGTCCTTACTTGCTTTCTAGCTCTGTTACTAATTCTGTTTCCTCAGTTGACTGAGCCAGAAACATGGGCCTCAACCTAGACTCCTTCCTTCCTCTCCCTTTTCTCTATCCCATATGCAATCAGTGATGGAATTCCACCATCCCTCTCCCCACCTCCACCAACGATACCCTGCCCCTCGCTCTTGCTCTGTCGTGAGCCATTACACCTACCTCACGCCCCTTCAATCATCCTCCCTACTGCAGTCACGGACATCCACAACAGGCACACACACAGCTGCCTCATGTTCAAGTAACATTGAACCTCTACAGGATGTCGTGGGAGACCCTAGAGGACTTGGGCTTTGCCACTTCAACTTTTCCCAGCCCTGTTATTTTAAGCTCCAGGTACAACAAGCTACTTGAAGCTCCCTGCACACTCCAACCCATCTCGCATTCCTGTGTACTTTCTCTCACAAAGCCTAGTCAAACTCTGGGCTCAGGCCTCTCCTCCAGGAAGTTGCCTCTGACCTCTCTGGGTACCTCCTTTGGGCTCCCATTTTTTTGTTACTATAATCATCGCATTGTATGGAAATTAACTGCTTCTGTATATAGTCCTATAATAGGACTCCACATTCCTCCAAGACAAGGAGAGCATCATCACCGTATGCCCAGTGTCATGCACACGGTTAGGTGTTCACATTTGTAGGATATACTAGAGTGAAAAGCATCTCTGGCTTTTTGGATCCCAAGGCCTTTAGAATTTGGCAACTGATCTAATTAAAACACACGCAAATCATGTAGACATGCACCAACATTTAAAACATTACACTGCTGCTTGGGAACTGAAGTATCCCCAAATAATTAAAAAGTACATGTTGAGGGGTGATACAGAGTTTATTGAATTAAATCCTTCTATTTACAACTGAGATCACATCTACATACTATTTTGCTAGTCTACATGGGTACATTAATCCTAATGAGTTTAGACTTATGATGAATGGGCTCAGTCATACAAAAACACACACACACTCACACTAATTGCTTTAAAATAGTAGTGCATACGTTATACTCCTCCTATAAAGCCAGCTTTGATTAAAAACTGCTAGTTTCAAAGATCAGTCTGATTTTGAAGATGAACCAAGAGACACACTGTATGATTCTAAAATCTATTTTAGCAATTTTATACAGTTGCTATCTTATTGGACTACAGTATATGTTTTTTAAAAGGACACTGATGAGGGGCACCATCTGGTGTTAACTTTAACCACAGCTGGTTTCCTCCCCCTCCCCCCAAAAACCTTTGGCCAAGAGTTCTCCATTGTGAAGACTGAAAGGGCCCCGGGACACTCCGGTAGCAGCCCCATTACTGCATGGAGGTAACAGAAAGTAGGTCCAAGCCCTCCTTTAATTCTCCCACACTATGCAACCTGCAAATGGTTCTGAATTAGAACATATACTGCCACACTTAAAAACTTAGGGACATGGAGGGTCAGCTAGAATAAGGGAAAAGAAAGGCATAGGTGGGTAGGGAAGTAGGTGGGTACATGAAGAGCCAAGCTGCTTTGTCCAACACCTGTGTGCTTTAACTAAATGAACTCAGAGGCCAACGCAGTAGACCTGGCTCAATTCACCTTCCAAATCAGAACAACAAGACTAAAAAGCTCAGGCTTGCATTTTTCTACTATGCATAGGTTCCACCGGTGATGAGGAGCTCATAAGCAGGATCTCTACTCCTTCTGCACAATACGATGCATGCACACAGCATGCCCAGCAGCTGTGGGAAGAAAACAGAAAAAAGAAGGCTGAAGACCCTCTCATAGCAAGTGTGTAATTTCTTTGTTGGCAATGGAGCTGTTTCAAAGTTCAGTGATCTCAAATCATCAAAAAAGCAATAACAACAGTAATAGAGGCAATTTCTAATGAATATATTATCTTTTTAGGAACTGTTTAAATACCAACTTTTAGTTTCCCTGCCTAAGAACACCTAAGAACAATACACAAAGAGGAGAAATGGAAGGCTCTCCTGCCATTCCCACTCTTGATCAATAGCAGTGCTCTAAAAAAAAATAACTTTCTACAATGATGGAAACATTCTGTATCTGATACCAAAGGTCTAGGGAGTGGAATGACCAAGACTTTGTGAATTTAGGAAATTTACTGGTGGTCTTTTCAGACATCTGGATTTGGGGACATAAGTTTTATTAACAACCACAAAATTCACTACACGCATGAACAGCCCAAAAGCCTTATGGTGGAAACCAATCAATTGGTCTGAAGGTTTTTGTTTCTTTCATAATTATTTACTATTTTTGAAATCCAGATTTGGCTCTGTGGTATTACATACATATTACTTTTTAAAGGTCACTCTTCCTTCATGATTTTATTTTAATAAGCCCTAATCCCTCTGTGGCAGCAAGCTGGAATTGTAATAAAGTCATGCCATGTTATTTTGAATAAGCAAGAGGATTAAACTGGATTAAAGAGAAAATGATTCTAGAATTTTTGACCTGGCTTCTTACAAAATATAAATAGTAACCAAAGAGCTAAATGAGAGTAACTTAATTTGCTGTTCTAACTTTTCATAATGGTTTCAGTTATTTGATTTTAAAAGGCAGGGCTTCTGTACATATGGGGTCAATCAATTTCAACAAAATGTACCAGATCTATAAACAGGCTCTGAATGTTTGAAGTGGAAGATTACTAATGAGATACATATACAGAGAATAACGATGTCCTCAATCTGAATCTCCATGGTATAAAGTCACACATTCCAATTTCCAGCCTCAATTAGCTCACATTCTACCCATTCAAGATATATATTTGCTGCTTAAATCCATCAGTTTCATTACATCAATATTTGCTGACTGCAGTAATAGCACAAAACACCTTGAAGACATTTTAAAAGTGGATATTGTTGAAAATTGAGTAAATATCTATAGCCAGTCTAGACATGTTTAGTATCTAATTCCTAAAGAAATACATTTCTACTCACTGTACATCCTCAAAATAGCTATAAAATCAAACAGAATTATGTTCCCAGGCAATGTTAAATTAAGCAATAAAAACGCTAAGCTCAGAAATTACTGATTTTCTGGAAAAAAAATCTCTCTTCCCATCCCACTTCCCTCACATTCCTTTCAGTTGGTTAACTTCTAGTGAAGGAGTCAGCACTCTCAATTGGGATCTGAAATAAGTATCATTTCTGTTCCTGAGTTTTATTTCAATTAAGTCAACTTGCACTGATTTTAAAACAATTAAATAAACTTGATAAAACCCTACTCATGCTTGGGAATGAGTCTGTTTATGAACATTAAACTCTACACATTAACTTCTTATATTCCAAACCTCATCACTAAGTGCTACAGGCCCACTTCCAAAGCTCTGCTATACTGAAATTTCACTGATTAAAATTTTCCAACAATAGACTTGGAAATATTTTAGCTTTAGAGTTATTTCTTGCAATAAAAATTTGCCCTGCAATATTCAAGTCATGAGAACTAATCTGCACTTAGTCTAAATATAATACCAAGCAACTGCAAAAAATAACTGCTAAATACAGAGGCAAGTGGTAATTAAAAAAACTGACTGCCAAGATTAAAATGTTCTAGAATATACTATGTAGGGGACATTATGGGAAAATAGGTATTGTTTGTTATATAAGGTTTTGGAACTGCACACTGGAAACACCTTTTTCTGAGAAAAATGTGGAACTCTGTATCAAAAAGTCACTTATAGGGGTGCCTGAGTGGCTCAGTAGGTTAAGCATCTGACTTCAGCTCTGGTCATGATCTCCTGGTTCCGTGGGTTCAAGCCCTGCATCGGGCTCTGTGCTGACAGCTCAGAGCCTGGAGCCTGCTTTATATTCTGTCTCCCTCTCTCTCCCACTTGTGTTTCTCCCACCCCCGTTTAAAATAAATAAACTTTAAAAAAAAAAAAAAAAAAGAACAAAAGGTTACATGCCATATGGTTCCATTCATATATTTTGAAATGACAAAATTTTAGAAATGGAGAACAGATTAATGGTTGCCTAAGGTATGGGGGGAGGAGGCACAGGATGGAGGTGGGTGCAGTTAGTTATAAACAGGTACTAGGTAGAATCCCTATGGTGTTAGAACTGTTCAGTAAACCCACCAGGTCATAAAACTGTACAGAACTGAACATACACAGGTAGAAATGAAAAATCTGAATAAAATTGGTGGATTGTATCAGTGCCCATACCTTCGTTGTGATATACTACAGTTTTGCAAAATATTACCCCAGGGGCGGGGGGGACTGGGCAAGGCATACAAAGATTTGTCTGTATTACTTCTTAAAAATGCGCATGTATAGGGGTGCCTGGTTGGCTCAGTTGGTGGAGCATGCGACTCCTGATCTCAGGGTCATGAGTTTGAGCCCCACAATGGGGCTAGTTTACTTAAAAAAATTACATGTGAACATACAATTATAACAATTTTATAAAACAGCAAGGCAGAAAACTGTATACCATAAGCTTCTATTTGCATAAAAAATATTTATGTGCTGTCTAACCACAACTACTTCTGGGAAGATATACAGAAAACTGGTATCAGTGGTTAACACTTGATGAGGGATGGGGAGAATGGGTCTCAAGAACTAAGGTAAAACTGAGAGGGAGACCTACATTTTACTAAATTTAAATAATCTGAAAAAAATTCTATCAAATGGGTAAAACTTTCAAAACTTTCAGAAAGTTAACAAGATTTCATTTCCTCTAAACCAAAACAAAACCTAGCCACTCAAGAATTAGCTTCCCAAGCCTTGGTTTAACATGTTAAAGAAGAGTTACTTGAAATATTTAAGAGTGAATCAGAATCAGCCCACTAGATTTTACCTATGTGGGGGCCCAATGTGAAGTGTTATTCACTTATGTTTTTAACTCACATTAATGAGTAACTGACAGTCAAGAAGCAGCAGGAGGAAATAGCAGTCTCAACCTCCTTCACACTTGGCAATACAGACCAGAAAAAACCAACATGGCTTTGGGAAACAGTTCTCTCTGAAAGTTTGCTCTTGGTGATCCATCTTGAGGACATGCCAACTTTGTAAGACTCCAAAGACAGACAGTTCCCATTTTTCCCATATTTACTTTGCAGAAAGCCTTACCCTAGCAAATACTTGATATCGTCAAATCAAAACATAGATTTTTGTCTATTATTATGACCAGATCTTTTAAATATAAAATTCCTAATTGATCAATTGTTAATTTAAGAGGCTGGTGACACTCAAAGAAGTGAAATAGCTTGCTGATTAAAAAGACAACAAAATAAAGGGACACCTGACTGGCTCACTGGTTGAGTGTGTGACTCTTGATCTCAGGATTGTGGGTTGGCCCCCCACATTGGGTCCAGGGGAGTTTTAAAAATAAAAACTTAAAAAAAAAAAAAAAAAGGCTAACAAAATAAGAAGTGCAGCAAAATCCTAAAAATCTTTCTCTGACATTAAAAAATCCTGTTTAGGGGCGCCTGGGTGGCGCAGTCGGTTAAGCGTCCGACTTCAGCCAGGTCACGATCTCACGGTCCGTGAGTTCGAGCCCCGCGTCGGGCTCTGGGCTGATGGCTCAGAGCCTGGAGCCTGTTTCCGATTCTGTGTCTCCCTCTCTCTCTGCCCCTCGCCCGTTCATGCTCTGTCTCTCTCTGTCCCAAAAAAATAAATAAAAACGTGGAGAAAAAAAAATTAAAAAAAAAAAATCCTGTTTAACAATTAACTAGTATTTTTCAGGGTTTTTTTTAAATTATTTTTTTAATGTTTATTTATTTTTGAGAGAGAGACAGAGTATGAGCAGGGGAGGGGCAGATAGAGAGAGAGGGAGACACAGAATCTGAAGCAGACTCCAGGCTCTGAGCTGTCAGTACAGAGCCCAATGCAGGGGTCAAACCCACAAAGCATGAGATCATGACCTGAGCCAAAGTCAGACGTTTAACTGACTGAGCCACCCCGGTGCCCCTGTTTTTTGTTTTTTTGTTTTTATCATTTTGGTCCCATTCAAACCTAGATCATTTAACTAGACTAGAGCAAGAGTTAGCACGTGTTTTCTGTTTTTTTTTTTTTATTAAAAAAATTTTTTTTTAATGTTTATTTACTTTTGAGACAATGTGAGAGACAGAGTGCAAGCAGCAGAGGGGCAGACAGGAGACACAGAATGTGAAGCGGGCTCCAGGCTCTGAGCTGTCAGCCCAGAGCCCAACGCGGGACTCCAACTCACGAACTGTGAGATCATGACCTGAGCCGAAGTCGGACACTCAACCGACTGAACCACTCAGGCACCCCTAGCACATGTTTTCTTAAAGGGCAATATAATGAATATTTTAGGCTTTGTAAACCAAGAGACAAAACTGGGTCTCTGTCACAACCATGTAACTCTGCCACTGTAACACAAAAGCAGTCACAGATAATGCATAAATGAGTGTGGCTAACACAAAAAGAGGTAGTGGGCTAGACTGGTCCACGGGGCCTACTGATGGCCAACACGTGAACTACAGGCTTTTATTGGTAAATTAGGTTCATGAAAACATTTCTTCTTAAATTCACTTTTACGCCTTAGAACTTCAACAGAATGCACTACTTCATTCAACAGAACATGGTACTTAACAGTACCACAAAGTACTCTCAAATTCAAAGGAAACAATGCTTCCAACAGTTTTGATACGATACTACCAAAAAGTATCATTCGATCTTTAACATTATTTTTCAAAGTTTTATTTACTTAAGTAATCTCAGGGTCATGGGGTTTACCCCAGTGGGCATGGAGCCTGCTTAAGAATCTTTCTCTCCCTCTGCCCCTTCCTCTCAAAAAAAATAAGAAAAATAAAGTAATCCCTCACCCAACATGGGGCTCAAAATCACAACCCCAAGATCAAGAGTTGCATGCTTTTCTGACTGAGCCAGCCAGGCACTCCTAACATTATTTAGAACTATATTTCCTATGATTGCTCTTAGCTTTCTCACTTTAGAACCCGAAGGAAAGTGCTAATGATATTTCAATGTTATTACATTGTGTATTTTATTAAGCTGAAGTGTCAATTAACTGTTAGGTTGCATAACAGGATTGAGGAATTTAATCTTTTGAAAACCTTAATTCTTCACTTTCTAATTCAAGGCAGAGTACAATGGGCCAGGGTTCAAGCTTCAGTGATGGTCATTAGTCATACTATCCTTGCTCCCCCTCATTTTCATGGCCTTTAAAACAAAGCAGAGGTGCCTGGGTGGCTCAGTTGGTTAAGCGTCTGACTTCGGCTCAGGTCATGATCTCGCGGCTTGTGAGTTCAAGACCCGCATCAGGCTCTGTGCTGACAGCTCGGGCCTGGAGCCTGCTTCGGATTCTGTGTCTCCCTCTGTCTCTGCCACCCCCCCAGTCTACCGCTGCCAGCTCATACTCTGTCTCTCAAAAATAAATAAACGTTAAAAAAGAAATTAAAAACATAATGCAATTACGAAGGAAACAGGGACTGGAGACTCTCCAAGTGTCCTTTTAGCTCCAACTCTATCAGGATGAGCATAAAAGTACACTTTGGGTTGTTTTTACCTTTGCTCTGGTTTTCCAAACCCAGGGCACCAATCTACATCAGATTTTGAGTATCAAATGTTTAGGTACTCTTTATAGGTTTATAGGTACTCTTTAAAAAAAGAAAACATATTAGGGAAAATTCTTTCGTTATTTCTAATGTATGTTTTTTTCCCTTAAAACCAAAGTTTAAAAATTTTCAAACCATTAGCATTTGAATCTGTGAAAGCTCTGAATCCTTGACTTAGTTTTGCTGAACTGAACACATCAAATCTTTATCAGCCATTACTTAAATAAGGGTAATTTAAGTATAAAATGCATAGAAGGCATACTTAAAAATTAAAAGACTAGCTAAAATATTTATTAGCCCCCAATGAAAAATATTTAATGAAGAAATATCTGCCTGGTTAATAAGCTTAACAAAATGAGGGATGAAGCTAAAGTAATGATGTGCATCAGTCTTCCTTATACATACTGTATATTTCATGACCACAAGCACCTTACAGTTTCAAAGCTTTTTTTTGCTGCATGCTAGTATGTGCTGATTTATTAACACAAATAAGATAATTAAGAATGCACAGACCAGGATTTCACTTGGGAAGAGACTTCCTTCATGTTTCATTATTTTTAGCTAAATGAATATGTTTGGACAATCAAAATATCATCCCTGCTGATTAACATATTACTGCTATGCTGAGCCACAAAGTAAATGCTTAGAAGGGCAGAGACCATAGCAAATAAAGAGCTAGGCTTTTAAATGAATCATTTCAAAGCTGTTTGAGTACCAGCAAAGTAAACAATCACCTTTAAGGCATTTCTCATTAAATACACTAGCTTTTCTTCAAATACACAGACAGCAGGCAATCTAAGCAACTTACCTTTAAACTAGCAATTACGTTGGTTTTATCTAACAATTAAAAGATAACTACACTTTCTTAAAATAGATTCTAGGCCTGAAGCATATTTCAAAAACAACCAAAAGAACACTCTGAGAACTAGATCTGACACAAAGGATTCTCAATCATTTTAATTTTAAAAAAATATTTATTTATATTTGAGAGAGAAACAGTGCATGAGCAGGGGAGGGGCAGAGAGAGATGGAGACAGAATCTGAAGCAGGCTCCAGGCTCTGAGCTGTCAGCACATGTGGGGCTCGAACCCACAAACTGTGAGATCATGCTCTGAGCCAAAGTCAGACTGACTCAGCCACCCAGGTGCCCCGGATTCTCAATCATTTTAAACAGTTGGTTATTCTCAGTTGTAAGATTCCTCTAAGATGTTCCTGTAACAGAATCCCTAAGATACATTGTATATGAAACTAGCAACGTAGGTAGTTGTACAGAGCAGAAAAATAGCTATCTTTATTTGTTTTCAGGTGAGGGCTAAGGATGTGGGTGGAAGGGATTTTTTGGTGAGGGAGGAGGAAGGAGTAGATAAAGTGAGAGGTAATTAAACAATTACCAGCTCCTATGCATACGCCATTATTAGGTGGGAAAAAGATTGTTTTCACTGGTAGAAGTTGGGAAGACAAGTTCTCTCAGCTACCAACAATGATATGGTATACTTTTGGATGTGCCAAGTGATGTCACAGACTCCTTAATGGCTATTAGTCTGATAAAACTAAGCCCAGAAATACAGAAGAGGTTAGAACCTCATTTTTACTTCATCTTTTCTGTAAAGCAACTCAATTGCTCCTATCAGCATAAGAGTCTAGTGTTGTAGTAGGAGTTCCTGATGTACATATATGGACATATAAAACCATGAGGACAGAAAAATAAGAACCAGAAGAAGAAACAGTACAAAAAGATTGAAATGAAGCTTTCCATTTCCATAGTGAAATAAAGCAGTACAATTTTTAAAAATTCTGTGAAGTTCTATTAAAATACCTCCCAAGAATACATTAGGGCAACAGTATGTATTTTTAATTTTTTTTTTTTAACGTTTTTATTTTTGAGACAGAGAGAGACAGAGCATGAATGGGGGAGGGGCAGAGAAAGAGGGAGACACAGAATCAGAAGCAGGCTCCAGGCTCTGAGCCATCAGCCCAGAGCCCGACGCAGGGCTCGAACCCACGGACCGTGAGATTGTGACCTGAGCTGAAGTTGGACGCTTAACCGACTGAGCCACCCAGGTGCCCTGGGCAACAGTACGTATTTTTGAACAGGCCACTCACTAGTCAAGTCAAGAAAGTAAAGCAAAATCTCCTCAAACCTAGTCCCTGCATCCAGATCTCTGGTTTCTTGGAACCATTATGGGTCTAGGACTAGAGACAGGAAATGGAAGACATTGGAAACAGACGGCCAGTACCTCAATGACTTCCAAGTTATCTATATACACAAAGATTAAATGCACTTAATGATTAAAACCATTCATGGTTGACATCAGAGAATGAGCACATTCTGATAACAACCCCTGTGCTTACCTGAATAGCTGCAAATGCCAGTGCTGCCCAGATAACATGCATCATGATTTCTTGTAGCTTCTTCACAACTAGAGCTTCACATCCCTGAAACACACAAAGTCATCGTCAATAAAAGTCTTTTTTTAAAGTGAAAGCTATAAGGTCACATATCACTACTCAGTGGCAGAAATGGAAGTAACAGAAACCCAAAGAAGGAAAGACAATGTATTTAAAAATAATTTACAGTAACATAAAACAGCATAAAGACAAACAAAAGAGTGTAGAAAAGAAGTTCTAGGTAAAGATAGTTCAGAGACAACCAGGTTACCAAGCTAGATTCAAGTCTTGGTCAAGAAGCCAAACTTACCTCGGCATAGAGGTCAGAGGGGTGGGCCAGACTGCCATTACAGCTGCTGGCGGTCTCTCTGCAGCAGCTAAGAGGGACACTCTGGTTTTTGGTTTCTTTGAACCAGTCTGTATTTTCCCAGTCTGAATAGTTGTGAATTCCACAACAGTGCAGCTAGTGGGAAAGAGAACAGAAATATTAGTCCTCCCAAGACACACAGATTTGTGTTAACTTTAAAATTCTGTGCACTGCAGAACTTTAAGCTACTCTAGACCAGTTAAGTCCAATAAAACTTTCTGCAGTGATAAGAATGTTCGGTGTCTGCTTGTTCAACATAGTAGCCACTAGGCACCTGAGGTTACTGAGCACTTACAACGTGGCTAGAGTGACTAAAGAACTGGATGTTAAATTTTAATTAGCCACTAATAACTTTAGAAATTCTACATGAAAAGCATATTACCCACAAGGGGTAATTTATAGCTAAGAAAAATCTTCATATCTTACATGTTAAATATTATTTCCAATGATAATATATTTCAAATATTTTCCCCGAAATGTCTGGGATTTGCTTTAAGATAATCTAGCAAAAGATATGTGGGGTAAAAGATGAAATAAGATTAACAAAAAATTGAAAATTTTGAGGTAGGTTTATGGATATAAGGATCTACTATACCAGTCTCTTTACCTTCACACATTTCCAATTATCCATAATTTTTTTTAACAGTTTTGTCTATTATCTTTTCTGGTCTTGCTTTCTAAAGGTATATGAAGACCTCTTACCTCCTTGAAGTCCCTTGAGGATCCCATCTTTCCTGTGACACATACCTCTCTTCCATTATCACCTTTCTGACTAATTACTTTTTTGGTAAAAAGTCACTAGGTGACAATGGAAAAAACTTTTCAAGAGTGAAGGTGAAAATATTAGACACACCATGAAGCTATCCATGGCTACAAAAATACATGTTTAATTTACACAGTAATAGCTGAGTTTAAGGTTGACCCAACAGTGACTGGCCCTCAAAATCGAATTCACCTGAAGAGAGCTCACCTGTCTCTGAACATAATCAATAGCCCGGCTAGCGGCATCAGGGTTCGTTCCATTGTAGGTCTTATACACTTTCTGAATGCTGCGGTCAACCTCATTTTCCACCTGAATCAAAACAAAGAATTCGGTCCCTTAAAAATACTGGTAAAATTAACATTTGTCAAGGCTCCAGCTAAGAAATCTAACTGACATGTATGCAGAGTTGCCAGATATCTTTGTGAATTTCTTTTAAGAAAAAAATTTTTCTCCCTGTCTCCACAGAGATTCAGGTAAAAATGCAGACATATTACATCACACACTATAAGCATTCAAAGAGAAGACTGTGTGCAAGACAGATTAACAATCTATTCAAGAGAGAGAAAGCAGCTGAACCCTGAGACAGATGTCCTAAATTATAAATGAACTGCCTTTCTTTTCAAATAAGCTTTCAGTGGGTTGGATTTACTCATTTTCCTTTCCAAAAGTAGATTAAAAATAAAGACCTCCCACAAGATACTTTTGGAACAAATACCAACATACTTTCCAGTTTATTTATTCAATGTTTCGATTTAGCCAAATACACAAAAGTAATCAGCAGGTGAAAAAAATCAGTCCTTACAAGTAGCATTTTATGAAAAAGGTGCAGTTTGATGTTATATGAATTAGGCGACAGGAAATAAACTCTTCATAACTTATTTCTGTCAATCACTAAATGGCAAGAAAAGTACCATTTAGTAAAATTTGTTTGTACCAGATTCTCCTTACCCTTCTAAGATGATTAGACCTACTTAGTAATTATACCAGTTATGTGATTTAACTACAAGGTGATAACCAGTAGGGGCAAACCCAATACATTCTTTTTTGGGCCACAGTTACCTGGTACCTTATGTATCAATGATTTGAAAATTAGATTGGCATATTATGCCTTTGATTTAAAATTATAAATTACAGTAACAATGCTTCTCTTTTATTTCTTAAGTTTATTTATTTTTGAGAGAGAGAGAAAGAGAATCCCAGGAGAGTCCAACACAGGACTTGAACTCCCAAACCATGAGATCATGACCTGAGCCGAAACCAAGCCAGTACCTCTATTATGTCTTTATCATAGCCCTAAAGTTATACCCCAATTAATTACTTTCAGGCAGCCTGTTTAGCCTTTTTTTTTTTTTTTAATTTTTTTAACGTTTTTTTTAAAATTTTTTTTTAACTTTTTTTTTTTTTTTTTTTTTTTTTTTTGAGACAGAGAGAGACAGAGCATGAACGGGGCAGGGGCAGAGAGAGAGGGAGACACAGAATCGGAAGCAGGCTCCAGGCTCCGAGCCATCAGCCCAGAGCCTGACGCGGGGCTCGAACTCACAGACCGTGAGATCGTGACCTGAGCTGAAGTCGGACGCTTAACCGACTGAGCCACCCAGGCGCCCCATAGCCTTAAATGGTACTTAGGTGGAAAGGAAAAGCAGGCAAATAGAAAAGGCGAAAGAAAAGGAAATGACTAAGAAAGAGGAAAGAGGGGCAAGATGGGAATGGCTGGCAACAGCTGCCTTGGTTTTCAAGTTGGCAGGACCCTCATTCATCAGGATGGGCACAGAAGGTAGGATCTCAACTCATAATCACCTTTTTCTATGTCCAGAACAAAGGCTTTTTTTTTTTTTTAAAGTGGCAATGGAAAATGAAGTCCTCAATTTCGCTCTAAAAAAGAAATCAGAAAATGTGTATTTCCTTCCCCCTTCCATACCGGGAATTTATGGGCTGAGGAAATCTGAACAAACTTCTCATTCTGAGGTAATTTAAAGAAAGTTAAATACTCACAAGTTAGAATAGTAGAACACTTTGCTATATTAAATAAGATTAGAAGTCTTGACTTGTAATTTTTTTTTCATTCAACAGATCCATAAATTCATTAACATTTATTATGCCAGGTGTCTTGCCACTGCCGGACAGTCAAAGATGACTGCCTTGCCCTTAAGAAGTTTGGAGTCCCCAGGCTAGATCTTTAAAAGATACACTGTAACAGAATTCAACAAGGGGGAAACAGAAAACTTCCTTGTCCAAAAGTTATTACTTGCTTGTTGATTTAATGTTTCTATTATCCTGCCTCAAATGAGGAAAGTGAATTATGATCAGATATTACAACAGCCTCTAATTTAAGTTCCAGAAGGATTTTACAAAGGGCTACAACATCTCCCTCATGTGGAACAGTCACTAGGGTATGCCTATAAAGTTCAGTTAAGGATTAGCTGGAAATTCTGTATGAACAAATCAATCAAATGTAATAGTCTGGGGTTAGAGGTAGGCCTGGATGAATGAAATTTTAAAATGAATCCTTCCTTCAACAGAGAGCTGAAATGTAATACAGATGATAGCTGAATATTCCCTAGCATGTCTTGGGTAGAGACTATATGAAATAGTAAGAAAACCCTTTGGCTGATCTCTACCCTGAGTCCAGAAATTTATGTCATATAATTCATTAATTTACACATATAAAACCCGTGTTGTTCAAAGGTCAACTGGGTGTATATATATGGGTACCCATATACATATGTTTGTCAAATATAGATGTGAAATCCAAGTAGGCCATCTATGATTTTGACAAGGTTCTAAAACCATTCCTCTCGAATATTTGTGGAATGAAAGGACCTAACCATGACCCTAAACTGACTTTCACATACTCTCTCCATCCAAGGAACATATTGTTGTTGTTGTTTTCATTATTATCCTACATGTAAAAATTAGTGGTAAATGCAGTTGTACTACAGTTAACAAATGGAGAAGCCTCCCATGCATGGTCAGGAGTAGTTGGTTGGTTAACTGAGGCTTTTAGAAAAAGTACAGGCTTTTAGAAAATCACAGCTTTTAGAAAAAGTACACATTTTGGGGGCACCTGGGTGGCTCAGTCAATTAAGTGTCCAACTCTTGATTTCAGCTCAGGTCATGATCTCACAGTTGTGAGTTCGAGACTCGCGTCAGGCTCTGTGCTGACAGTGCAGAGACTGCTTAGGATTCTTTCTCTCCCTCCCTCTCTGCTCCTCCCCTGCTTGTGCCCTCTCTGTTTCTCCCTCAAAAATAAATAAATAAAACTTTAAAAAAATGAACATTTTCATTTAGCTTAAAGCACAGAAATGTGTATTTCACACCAATCTTAAAATGCAAGCCTGTCTTTTCTTTGCATAGGATCCACTGATTAGAGCTCTTTATCATTTGTTCTGCACAAATCACATCCTTAGTACATTGACAGTGACTTCCAGTTTGGGTTTCTTTACACTGCAGAGACATTGCAACACAATCAAAGTGTAGAATTCTACTAATTATTATTATAATTATTATTATAATTTCCCCTAAACTTTTACGTAATTGTACTCATAGCTGATTTGATCAAAAATGTTTTAGTGATTGAGGCACCTGGGTGGCCCAGCTTGTTAAGCGTCCGACTCTTGATTCTGGCTCAGGTCACAATCTAACAGTTTGTGAGACAGAGCTCGAGTCTGACTCGGCACTGACAGCACAGAGCCTCTGGGGATTCTTTCTCTCCCTCTTTCTCTGCCCCTCTCCCACTACACACACACTCTCTCTCTAAGTAATGAAACTGAAAAAAAAAAGTTGTAGTGACTTGTTTTTACCAAGCCTCTTCAAATTATTCAATTTTCTTTTTTTCATGTACTCATTTTCTTAGACTTCATCAATATTTAATTAACCACACAATTACACTAACAAGTACTTGGGATTACACTTGTATCAGGCCTAACAGTTCTCAGTCAGACCTGGTTCCTTCCCCATGTTCTCTCACAGACCTTTCCTCTAACAGAATCCGCGTATACTGAATTCCATCTTTGCATCTGCTTCTCACAAGACCCCAACTGACACAGCACATGATACATTGTAGAAAAAAATTACTGTAGCAGAAAAATACTTTAAAACGGAAATAAATAATCAAATAAGCTTACAGGAGACTTCCTGAGATCAGAATCCACATTAAACACAACCTTTTGACACCTATATAGGTAACTTCAATGGAAAGAACTATTCAGAAAAAAGAGCCTGAAACGTTGCAGTATTCTTAAACATAAAACAAAAGCTCAGTTCTCTAGTATGTACTCTTTATTAAGCCAGGAAACTGGACTTGTGTGTTCACTACATGTATTTTTTCTTTTCTTTTTTTAAAATTGAGGTATAATTGACATCTAACATTAGTTTCAGCATGATTCAATCTTTTTATATGGCAAAATTATCACAATAAGTCTAATCAACTCCTTTACCATATATAATTATAAAAAATTTTTATCGTGATGAGAGAACTTTTAAAAGTTACTCCCTTATCAACTTTCATATATGCATTACAGTATTATTAACTTAGTTGCCATGCTGTACATTACATCCCCATGACTGACTGACTTTATAACTGGAAGTTTATACCTTTTGACTCCCTTCACCCATTTCGCCAAAGCCCCCACATCTGGCAACCACCAATCTGTTCTGTATGCAATTTCTTTCTTTTTTTCAATGTTTATTTATTTCTGAGGGAGGGGCAGATAAAGGAGATGTGGACAAAAGAGCTGAAGTGGGCTCTGTGCTGACAGCAGCCAATCTGATGTGGGACTCGAACTCACAAACTGTGAGATCATAACTGTGCTGAAGTCAGATGCTCAAGTGACTGAGTCACCCAGGGCCTTCTCTCTGTGCAATTTCTAATTAACTTCAGATTTTTTTTAAGTTTATTCATTTATTTGGAGTGAGAGAGTGAGAAGGGGAGGGGCAGAGAGAGCAGGAGAGAGAATCCCAACACGGGGCTTGATCTCACAAACTGTGAGATGATGACCTGAGCAGAAATCAAGAGTTAGACACTTAACTGACTGAGTCACCCAGGTGCCCCAACTTTAGGTTTTTAAAGCAGTGACTAAACTGGAGTTAAGGCATAAGAAAATGTTTACTTTGATAAAATGAGTTTGTTCTATTTCACCCGAAACACTTAAACTGCCTTTTAAAACATGAACTAGAGTAGACAACATACCTTTGCTCTGTAAATGTATCCCAAAACCACTACAACAACTTCTGTGACAAAAACCAAAAGGAGGATGATGACAAACTGTAAGGAAGAAAACATTGTCAAAAGTTAAATACAAATTTAAAAAACTGATAAAAAAGTTACCAGAGGTAACTGCTAGAAGACAAGTGCTAATTCTGTTCCAATTATAAGAGCCAAAGAGTCTATGGAATTTTATGTTCAATTCAAGCCAGTAACACAAATGAAATATTCCCACATATTATGATGACACATGCAGTCAATAAAGTGCTAACTTACTGTGGCAAGTCCGCAGCGGCTTTCTCGGATTGTGGCACAGCAGCCAATTAGCCCAATGATGAAAAGCAGGGCTCCTACAGCTATGATCACTACAGCAGGGATGAGAGTGTACACATCTTCAAAGAAGTGGTCATAGTCATCATAAGTGATAAAGACATAGGCTCCCACATAGCATAAAATGCCAGCTGCCCCCTGTAGAAAACAAGATCAGAGCACTGGTAAAAGTCTCTAAGCTCTGATAGTAAAATGTTCCTACTATTTCTTAGTAGGTTGTAATTTAATGAGATTTGCCATCACTTTTAAATCTACTTATACACCTTTTTACAGTGAAGCCAAAAAGTCTATTATTCATTAGTAAGAACATTTCTTTGCTAAAGTTGAAAAGTTTCCCAAACACTACCTTCTTTTCAATAATTGATGGCTCAGTTAAGACCAAGAAATCATGAATACAATAAATAATACTGACAAAAATTACCCCCCAAACACACAACAAAGGCTTATTTCTTTTTTTAATTTTTTTTTTTCAACGTTTATTTATTTTTGGGGACAGAGAGAGACAGAGCATGAACGGGGGAGGGGCAGAGAGAGAGGGAGACACAGAATTGGAAACAGGCTCCAGGCTCCGAGCCATCAGCCCAGAGCCTGACGCGGGGCTCGAACTCACAGACGCGAGATCGTGACCTGGCTGAAGTCGGACGCTTAACCGACTGCGCCACCCAGGCGCCCCGACAAAGGCTTATTTCTAACTCAACTAAACCTCCACCACAGATCAGCGGGGTGGTGGGATACCCCTTTGCTCATTGTAGTTGCCCTCAACGAATGAAGAAATTATGCAGAAGTGACAGAGCCAGGATTTGAACCCAGGCAATCTGACTCCAGAATCTGCATTTCTAACCTCTATCCACCCACTGGGAAAAAGAAAATATAATAATTGCTAGTAACCTTGATATCCATTTTCAAAAAGCTTACTGTCCCAAGTCAAGACTGTGAAACAGTAAAGTCAGAAAGCTCAGTTAACTAAAGAACTTTGCAAACCCTTAGATTTGTTCTTTAGAATGGTGCTTCTCAAACTCTAAGATGAACAGGAATCACCTAAGGATCTTATTAAATGGCAGACTCTGATTCAGTAGGGCTGGGGCTGGGCATGGGACTCTGCATTTCCAAGTTCCCAGGTGATGCTGCTGGTTCTTGGACTATACTTTGAATAATAAGGTTTTAGAGCACCTAAAGGGAAAGTGAATGTAGAAAGTCATGGAACAGAGATATGCCTTATTTCAGCTCTGCTCCAGATACCATTCTCCAATTGCAGAGTTTTACATGCATTCTCCTCTCTATTGTTATCCATTTTGCTATCATTGTGTACCTGCTCAATGCCTAATGCCACTTGCTTATATGGGAATGATCAAATGCAGTGTGAGGCTAAGTGTTAAAATATTTGGCGGAACGAGCTATAATTTGTAGAGCTCTTTGAGACTTTCACAACAAAAGAATTATTTCACTATCCTTTAAAATTTAACACATAGGGGTACCTGGTGGCTCAATGAGTTAGGCATCCAACTCTTGGTTTTGGCTCAGGCCATGATCTCACTGTTTTGTGAGTTTGAGCCCCACGTTGGACTCTGCACTGAGCGTGGAGCCTGCTTGGGATTCTCTCTCCCTCTCTCTGCCTCTCCCCACCCCCTCAAAGAAATAAACTTTAAAAAAAATTAACATATAAATCATTAACCTCCAAACTAGAAAACAGCCTTCTACAATGATGCTAGAAATATCATGAACTCTCTCACATGAGAGAGTTTATTTATGTCTAGGGGACCCATTTAGCTTGGGCAAACCAGATCAAGACATTAGCTTGTTTAAAATCAGGATGAGGCAAATAAAATAAAGCCCCTGATGAACAAAGCTGCTCTTCCTTGCTACTCACCTCAGATTCCATTACCTTTCAAACACCCTGAGAGAAAAGTTATACCCAAATGTACCACATATTCTCACTTCTGTACCTCTCTGCTGCTCTCTTTGGAATGCCCTCTCCACATCTGCCTGAGAACTCCTTGTCCCCATTAAAATGCAAATTCTTGACCTTTTCAGTTTTTCAGGCTGGATTAGGTGCCCTTTATCCACTCACCCCTTACATGGCTCTAACAGCATTTATTACAGCTGTTGCAACTACATTTATTTCAGCGCACACGCGCGCGCACACACACACACACACACACACACACACACACACACACACCCTTATTATAACTACAGGTCTCAGTATACCTTTAGGGCACAAACTTTGCTCATCTGTGTTTTAGCCCTGTAACACCACCCAGCACCTAAAACGGTGTTTGGCACAATCAGTCAACATTTATTGAGTACAATTCATTTCATCCTTTCCCTTGAAATCACGCCCCTGCCCCATTTTTATCATTAGCTTTGGTGGTTTTTTTTTTCTCTTCAGTCTAATATGTATAGTGTTCAGTTCACTATTCAAACATGATTTGGCAACTTAATCTAGCTTACTAAATTCCTGATGGCCATCACATCTGGAATAGATTAGTTTATAAATGCTGCACTTAGAGCAACCATGCCTGTTCAAAAGTTCTCAGAGTTCACTGACATAGTTAATCTGGGGGTATATTATTATGGGATGAAGGCAGGTATAGGAAAGGGAAAAGAAGAAAAGTAGCTTAACTAATGACAGAAGTACATGGACTACTGAACATTCTTACCAAATACTACTTTTTCTTTGGTATAAAAAAAACTATATATCTGCAATATAGAAACACACACATGTATGTATACACATATTTTGCTAAATACTTTCAGTGTTCAACTGATTTAGAAGAAATCCTAAATACAAATTAATCAAATCGTGTGCAATTTGTCTTCACTAGTCATCTTTCCATCCTTTGGATTCTTAGCTTTTCTTACACTAAAAGGCAATATTTATTTCTTAAAAGGCTTAATTAAAATAAACACAATGGGGTGCCTGGGTGGCTCAGTCAATTAAACTACTCTTGATTTTGGCTCAGGTCATGATCTCAAAAGTTCCTGAGTTCAAGCCCCACATTGGGTTCCACACTGACCTGCTTAGGATTCTCCTTCTCCCCCTCTCTCTTTGCCCCTGCCCTGCTTGTGTGCATGCTCTCTCTCTCTCTCTCTCTCTCTCTCCCTTCCTTCATCTCAAAATAAATAAAACTTAAAAAGTAAAAAATAAGTAAAAAAAAAACCCTCCATTTTGAGCTTCTAATAAATGAAATTTTAGTCTACAGAAATATGAGTGAAAACAAGATAAAACTGGAAAATATATGTACTGAGCAATTAATCTGAAGCACAGACACTGAAATACTTGCATTTTAAATACAAAATGATGAGTTTTCCACCTGAAGAGACTCACACTTCGTGCTGCCTGGGAATGGGCCAAGGGAAATGCTTCCTGTGCTGCTACCTTTCACCCAGACTGAAGCACTCAACTGAAAGTGAGACTCTGAGGAAGCAGAAAAACAAACCAACAGCAGATACAACCAGACATGTAACAAATGCGATGGAAGGGTAGCAGGAGATGCCATTTGTAAGGCTGCCTGTTTTTTTTCCTAATAGACTTGAGAGCTGTATATTTTCCCAAGCTGCAAACCAGTCAACATCCAATTCACACAGCAGAGCTGAGAACATAACAGAACTCTATTTTGAACACATAGTGGGAAACAACTTACTAGTTACACACCAAAGCAGAAACTGTGATTGCTGATATGAGAGCATATAAATCACATGACTTGGAAACACAGGCTTGTTTCCTAAATAGAAGACAACTTCAAAATTTTCTTTTAATGACATCTGTATAGGGTCTATATCTTAAGTTGCATAATAAACAACTTTATGAGGGGTGCCCGGGTGGCTCAGTTAGTTTAAGTGTGCAACTTCTGATTTCAGCTCAGGTCATGATCTTGCTATCATGAGATTGAGCCCTGTGTCAGGCTACACTGAACGTGGAGCTGCTTGAGATTCTCTCTCTCCCTCTGTCCCTCCCCCACTCACACTCTTTCACTCTCTCAAAAATAAAACTTAAAAAAATAAAATGGAGAAAATTCAAAGAAAAAATAAACTTATGAAATGACAAGTTTCTTTAAAAATATAGGGTAGGTGTCCTAACAATAGATGAAGACCTAAAAACAACAATAAGAAACTTCTTTAATGACATCTAACCATCAGTATGAAAGACATAGGTAGAGTTGTATGGTAAATGGAGGGGAAGCAATAAATAATTCTGAACTAGTATGCATAGGGACTTTGTTGTCACACATGTTTAATATAGGAGTTATGGCTATTAGAAAGGTTAAAAGGTGAGCTGAGTTAAATCCTGCTTTTGAAGGGTCAGGATGGGATTGGGATCTATCAAAGGATCAGGACTTTGCCAGCAAAGCAGCTGCAGAGGGGGAGGAGGTACAATAGAAAAGGAGATGAAATGTAGAACTTGGAAGCAACTGCACTGCACTGCTTTAGTCACCGCTGAAAAAAATCTGAGCTTATAAGGAGGATTTGTGCCAGGACAGTATACTAAAAATATTCATCCTTTTTACAAAGAAGTGAAGGGAAATTTAAGGGAAAGGCTGAGGGTTGAAACTACCAAAAGAATAATTTTTTACCTTTTAAAAAACGGATGCCCTAAATTAAGTCACAGAATTTTAAAATTTTAGGAGAGCCAGTGTTTTTCCACACCAAGCTGTTCCTCTAAAAAATAAAGCTATCTTGCTATAAAATTTTGGGGGGGTTCCAAAAATATGGTATTCATTTTATCCTTTAACCTTCCACTACATACGCACAAATGTAAAATATCTTCTAAAGTAAAAAAATTTCATTCTTATACAAGATTGTTTTTTCTATAGTTTAGACACTACATAAACTATAGTTGTCTATAGTTTATAGTTGTTTTGGGGTTTTTTTTTTTTTGTACTTTTCAAATCCTCTGTGAAAGAAACAGCTGATGAAATGCTGAAATACACAAAACTACTAAATTCTTTAATTTCCTAAGGAAGAAGGAATATGAAACAAAAGGGGGCACATGAACTACAGGGAAGCTTGATACTGGAATGTGGGCACTATTAAAAACCAAACAGACTTATTACAAGCTAGGAGATAACAGCTCTGCTGTGAAAAGTGTACCTGTAATGGAAGTTCAGAAGCGTGAAGGCGAAAGCATCCCATAGAACATTTGGGGGAGGATAAAGCAAAGAAGAATAGAAGTGATTTTAGTGCTGTAAGTCATGGATTCATGTCTAGAAGTGGCAAGAATCAAGATGGTGTAAAGATGAGGGACCATGTGAAATCACTCAGCTAAAATCACAATGTTTGACAAGTTCTTGTCTGTCTTCGTCAACTCCTCCTTCAGACTAATTTTTGCCTCAAAGAATCAACTGTTAAAGTAAAAGTGATTGGAATGTTGGGAGAAAACAGTCAAGAAAAGGAAAGGGGTAAACCACTGTGTTCTCCAGACTTTGTAAGAGAACAGATTTCAAAAAAGAAGCAGAGGGTGAAAATACCAGCAGAAATCCATCTTATGTACATCTTTTAACATTTAATTCAGTTTCCTGTACAGTCATACTAAATTTTATGTACCATACTTCTCTCTTGCAAGGAATCTACCAGTAATTCTGCACAGGGTATTTCTGAAAGCTTCCCCAAACTCCAGTTTTGTGCCATTACAAGTGTCTTAAAATCACCTTAAATCTTTTAACATTCTACATACCATAATATTCTCTAGTCCAGACATGTTTTGTTTCAACTCTTACTCTGATAAAATACTTCATAGCATTAAACACAATTACTCCTTTACTAATTCCAATGCCTGTATATGTCGTTTACTTTCTTATCAACTTTCAAGAAAAAAAAGACTACTCCAAAGATTTCAAATCCTGTTTCAGAAATTACATCTACTCTTACCAAGACTTTCTGAAGCTATGAAAATAATTACATCATTGTCTAACAAATCGGTCAATAATAAAGCCAAGCAGTATTCAAATGTAATTTTTTAATGAATGCACAAGTGAGGGAGGGGCAGAGACAGACAGACAGAGGACCAGAAGTGGGCTTCGCATCTACAGCAGAGAGCCCTATGTGGGGCCCAAACCCACAAACTGTGGGATCACGACCCGTGCTCAAGTCAGATACTTAACCAACTGAGCAACTCAGGTGCCCTAAGCCAAGCAGTATTCAAAGAAGTGTGAGGGTACAGAGAAAAGAACTGGAGTAAAAATTAATACAGAATAATCTTTTTAGAAAGCAATCTGGCAACACATACCAACCTCAGTATTTATGCTTTCATACCTATTTTTTTTTCTAAAGGTTTTATTTAGAGAGACAGAGAGAGAGAGACAGAGAGAGAGAGAGACACAAACAGACAGAACCAGTGGGAGAGGGGCAGAGAGACAGAATCCCAAGCACTAACAGCGCGGTGCCCAATGCAGGGCTTGAACTCACAAACCCTGAGATAATGACCTGAGCCAAAGTCAGACGCTTAACTGACTGAGCCACCCAGGCACCCTGCTTTCATACCACTTAATTCCACTTTTAGGAATCTATCCTGAAGAAAATAAGTCAGATAGAAACAAAGATTTGTATGGAAGAAGGTATGTTCATCAAAATGTTATAATACTGTAACAAAATTATAGCAAAAACAAAAGAAAAAGAAAAAACCTTGGCATCTAGAGGCATACTTGGCATTATAGCCTTTACATATTTTGTTAAAGCATAATTTAATAATATACTTGTGTTGTGGTAGGAGGAAAACATGTATCACATACAGACATTTAAAAAACACACTATGGGGCGCCTGGGTGGCGCAGTTGGTTAAGCGTCCGCCTTCAGCCAGGTCACGATCTCGCGGTCCGTGAGTTCGAGCCCCGCGTCAGGCTCTGGGCTGATGGCTCAGAGCCTGGAGCCTGTTTCCGATTCTGTGTCTCCCTCTCTCTCTGACCCTCCCCCGTTCATGCTCTGTCTCTCTCTGTCCCAAAAAAAATAAATAAACGTTGAAAAAAAAATTTTTTTAAAAACACACCAAAATATTGTTTGTCTCTGCATGTGAAATTATGGTGATGTTAGTTTGTTTTAAAATACTTTTTAGGGGCGCCTGGGTGGCGCAGTCGGTTAAGCGTCCGACTTCAGCCAGGTCACGATCTCGCGGTCCGTGAGTTCGAGCCCCGCATCAGGCTCTGGGCTGATGGCTCGGAGCCTGGAGCCTGTTTCCGATTCTGTGTCTCCCTCTCTCTCTGCCCCTCCCCCATTCATGCTCTGTCTCTCTCTGTCCCCAAAATAAATAAACGTTGAAAAAAAAATTTATAAAATACTTTTTAGGGTCTTCTTTAAAAAGCAAATATATTATTTATAATAAAAAAAAGTAAAATATTTAAAATTATATCTGAAATTGAGACTGTTGTTCCCTCACAAATGAATTCCACCAACATGAAACATGAATCTCTTCAACCCCAAATACTTTAAGCACTTCTGCCAATCTCCCCTGTTTATCACTTTTCTCTGGTCTCCTGGCTTTGACTCATTTTCAGATGTTTTCTGATTATCTAACACATTATTCTTTTTTTGCCCCATAAATATCACCTTTCAAGGAGACCAAGTAAAAAATATTCCTACTTAGGGTCGCAAAGTTTTGACAATAAGCCACTCCTGTCATCATTATCTATGTCACTGCCATTATTATTTAAAAAAAAATTTTTTTTTTTTTAGTTTATTTATTTTTTTGAGAGAAGGAGAGGGAGACAGAGGAGAGGGAGAGAGAGCAGGAGAGGGCAGAGAGGGAGAGCAAGAATCCCAAGCAAGCTCCGCACTGGAGTCCCCCAGATGTGGGACTCAAACTCACGAACCATGAGATCATGACTTGAGCCGAAATCAAGAGTCAGATGCTTAACCAACTGAGCTACCGGAGCCCTGTCATTTATTCTTAAAGAAAAAATATTTTAATCCTTTTACACCGCTATAACTTTGATGATATTCCAGGGGTCATGTTCCTCAATTCTGCCTTATTTTTACTTTTTCTGGATTCAGTTTTTTATGTCACTGTTTATCTAGTTTAACAAAGTTGTTCACTTAATCCAATTATACCTACCAGTTAAAAAGACCCAAAAGTTTGGGTGGCAATGAAACTGGAGATCAACCAATTGCCAAAACCAAATTATTTTAACAGCATGGAAACGCTGTTTTCAGATTATAGGGCTCTAAGGGTCATCTGAGAAGCATGGAATTTAAACATGCACTTTTTTCCTAAGATCTTCTGTCCCCATAACCTCCTCTGACTATAAAAAGTGTCAGTTATTACTATAGGGGCCTGGGATGCATAAACTTCATAGTTTGTCCATCTTAATCAGCAGTAGCAAGAATGTAAGATACAATATGCTGGCATTTACTACAAACCACCTTTAGAAAATTAAAAACAAATATATAAACACAAGTAATTTTTCTCCTCTACCAATTCTACCAAAATATTAAGGTAGGGGAAGGAGAAGAAATAAAGAAAGACTTGAGACTATCCAGGAGTTATCTGAGGGGGAGACAGGGAAAGTGCGCCTAGAAATTAAATTCAATAAAGTATTAGATGATTTTGCCTGTCTGCTCCCTCTCCCCATGGGCTGTTACAGAATAGGGACTATGCCTTTTTTGCCTTTTATATTTCTCAGAAACAAGTATAGACATTCAACAAGCATTTATGAGTGAAGTAAAGCACAGGTATTCAACAAGCATTTGTGAATGAATGATTCTTAGGGTATACCTGTCTGGTGCAAGTATAAATTTTATGGAATAAATTTTCTGCAAAAATCCCAACCCAAACTGGGTCTTATGGAATAAAATTCATGAAAATATTTCAATGCATGATAACTATTCTAAAAAGCAAATAAGTATCCAACTAAAGAGAGCTTTCCTGCTATGGTCACCTGGCTGATTCCAAGTTCCCAATGCTGAGTTCTTTCAGTCAATGATTACTCATAGCCACAAGGCACTTGATCAGTGGACAGATGACTGAAAATGAAATAATATGACTGGAAACATTCAATTTCATAACTGCCAAAGACAAGGTAAGAAATAGATCTATTATGTACCATGACTTGCTTACTGACAAAGTCAGCTTTTCTTCTATAGTGAACTGAAAAACAATTATGGGGAAAAAAATCTGTTAGCTGAAGGTGTGTTCCAATGACATAGTCTTTGTTAGAGCAGTCATTCATGATGACAGAAATACAGGAAACAGAGAAGCAAATTCCCGGATGTCTGATGAAAGTTCCAGTTTAAAAGAATCACATTCCCAACTCAAACGTGTTAAGATGTGCTGGAAAACACAAAATATGTATAAGGAGATTTCTGACAGGAAGTGTTCCTTGAAATATTTCATTATACATTTTTTTTATTTTTCTTAATTTATTATTATTTTTTAAATGTTTATTTTTTAAAATTATTTTGGGGCGCCTGGGTGGCTCAGTCGGTTAAGCGTCCAACTCGATTTCGGCTCAGGTCATGATCTTGTGGTTCATGAGTTCGAGCCCCGCATCAGGCTCTGTGCTGACAGCTCAGAGCCTGGAGCCTGCTTTGGATTCTGTGTCTCCGTCTCTCTCCGTTCCTCCCCTGCTCATGCTCTGCCTCTATCTGTCTCTCAAAAATAAATAAATGTTTAAAAAAATTTTTTAAAAATACATTTTTTTAAATATTCATTTTTGAGAGAGAGAGAGAGAGAGCAAACAGGGGAGGAACAAGACAGCTTCAGAATCTGAAGCAGGCTCCAGGCGCTGAGCTGTCAGCACAGAGCCCAGCGTGGGGCTTGAATTCACAAACCACGAGTTCATGCCCTGGGCCGAAGCTGGATGCTCTACTGACTGAGCCACCCAGGCACCCTTTAAATGTTTATTTTTGAAAGAGAGAGAGAGACAGAGACAGAGCACGAGTAGGGGAGGGGCAGAAAAAGAGGGAGACACAGAATCCAAAGCAGGCTCCAGGCTCTGAGCTGTCAGCACAGAGCCCAACTCGGGGCTCGAACCCATGAACTGAGAGATCATGACCTGAGCCAAAGTCAGATGCTTAACCAACTGAGCCACCCAGGTGTCCCTATTTTTTTTTTAAACAAAAGCATGAATACTATAGTTGAAGCTTCTTTTGGTAATCTGAAGATACCAAGTATATTTTTGCCACAAGGCCTACAGGCTATTCCCTGTCTTGAATGCCCTCATCTTCTCCAAATCATGCCCAAATCGGTGCCTCCTTGTATTCCAGAGTTCACATCTTTGGAGAAGCCTTCTTTGCCAACCTAAGGCAGCCATTCATTCACTCACTCTATGATATGACCTTGTTTTAACTGTCTGCATAATGCACCACTATCTGATATTTTTCTTGCTTACTCTTGCTTGCTCCACTAGAAAGTTAGTTCTGTAAGAACAAGACCTTCCCTGTCTTTTCCATCGTTTTATCAATAATACAAGCACAAACTAGGTGCTCAAGTATTTGTGCTGTATTTGTTTAACAAAGCAATTTTCTTTAACTACATATATTCAGATAGAAGTGTGGTATGAAAAGATTTTTTTAAGGATAAATATTAAAGGTTATATGTGGCTTTCAAATATGATTTGTATGTATAGGGTACTTCATATAAGTGAACGATGATTAGTGAAGGTGCCACATTCTGGAGTTCTTTCTAAAGACACTTGAAAAGTTATCTGACTTTCATGTAGTATTTCCTACCCCCATAGGTATTTTAGTGTTACTATCACCTCTCATATGGATGAAAAACAAAAGTCTAAATAGATATGCCACATTATAAATTCTATAAGCATGGACAAAGTTTTCTCTTGCAGTCAATATAATACCTAAGACACATCAGCAAAATAAATACTAGCCAGTTGGTTTTTTTCTTATAGGGTAGAAAAAGTAAAGGCAATTTGTGTAATATGGAACTTGACTGAGTACTCAATTAACTTACGAGAATAAAACCTGAAAATTAAAAAGTACTGATTTAAAGTTTTATTTTTTTTTTTAATTTTTTTTTCAACATTTATTTATTTTTCGGACAGAGAGAGACAGAGCATGAACGGGGGAGGGACAGAGAGAGAGGGAGACACAGAATCGGAAACAGGCTCCAGGCTCCGAGCCATCAGCCCAGAGCCTGACGCGGGGCTCGAACTCACGGACCGCAAGATCGTGACCTGGCTGAAGTCGGACGCTCAACCGACTGCGCCACCCAGGCGCCCCACTGATTTAAAGTTTTAGATGAGGCCTCTGGGTCACAGCAAATGACCCACCAAATTAAGAATCCTTTCTGATCTTGGTACAAGGGTGCAGTTAATAGAAGAGGCTAATGACTATTCCAACAGTCTTCAAAATTTAGTAATGTACCTCAAACACTCCTGTCTTCCATAAATTATCATGGTCTAGCACTAATAAACTTACATTTAAAGCTATGCCACTCCAAAAAGTAGAGATTCAAGTTGTACATCTGATTTCACTTGTCCCAAATTATCTTTCAAGCCTTAACATTCTGGAATTTGGTAAGGAACTCTCTAGTTCCAATAAGACAACCTTTAGGACTTTAGAAACGACCGTTTGTGCCTTTTCTGAGTTAATATTCTTAGACCACACCATCCAAAAGAATCCAGGTCAAGTCCACATTAACAATTTTGACTGGCAGGTCATGTAGGGCCAAGGCTAAGTATTTCAGGTACATATCTATTTCCACAGCTCATTGAACAAACTGCCAACTAAAACAGGATATCAAGATATTAAAAGGTATAAAGATCTTGCCAAAGCAATTAATCCAGTCAGCCATTATCACAAGCAGCCATTACCATCTGATAGTGAGGAACTAGTGCAACACAGCTAATATAGTCTTCACAAAGTTGCTCCAGGGAACCTAGATAAACTTTTGATATGCTCTATGTAGGGAATGTTTATTCTTCCACGTATGCGGCATTAGAAGGAGGGAGGGGCCATTATATAAGAATACACTTATTAGAACTGAAGAATGCATTACATTCTCAGGAAGGACCAGTTAACATCTGTTTTATGTACTTCCTCATAATGACCTAATTTTTTAAACTGACAAGTCAGTGTAGTTTACATGAAAGTACTGGCTCTAACCAAGGTTAAAATTAGTATGGTTTAGAGAAAGTGACTTTAACTTGGCTAAGGAGTTCCTTCCCCTTTCCAAATCTTTTAAAATCACATTTTGCTCTAACATCACAGGCTCTAGATAATAAGACAACCTGGGATTGAACACAGGCTCTGCCACACCTTGGGTGTGCAACTTTGCCTCAGTAAACCATAAAGTCTGCATCTGTAAAATATGCATAAGAATATTTAAACTGCCAGATAGGGTTGCTGTGAGGACAGAGACTGTAAAGTGCTCAGCACACTGCCTGGGTATAAATACTAAAATCTTAGTTATCATTACGAGCATCATCAGATTCCAACAGTTTGTCCCTAAACTGTTAGGTGGGAGACATGTCTAATACTGTTTCCTCATTAGTTATGTTCCACTAATCCTGCTCTAAGCCACATTTCCCACCCCTGACCCTGCATGTCTGTTTAACTTATTACTGCTCACAAAAGCTTTACTATCCTACTAACCTAGAAAAAGGGTATTTTTACTACACAGTATGACTTTAGTCTTGGCAATAACCCACTATGACAAGCACAAGTGAAGTTCGGTATGACCTTTCTCCACAGAAGTACCAGTAGTAGATACACAATTTCCAAAGATTCATGAGCACTTAGAATTAACTGATATTTTACAGTAAATGAAAAATTAATTAAAGAAAATGGCTCCTATATGTTTAATATTTTGTTACATTAATGATTCCAGTCCCTGAGACTGAATAGCATAGAATTCATTTGATAGTTTACTCTTCAAAGTCAAATAGCTATGCCCATAAAAATCCCAAGAAACTGTAAAGGATACAAAGCCAAGTCTCTACCTAAGTACCTTATTATCTAATTGAGTGTTTCTCATTTGAGGATCACTGAAATATTCTTTAACCTTTTAAAAAGGCTGGTAACTCAAACTAAAGTATGAGAAATACTGTTCTAATTAGAAAAGATCATAGAAATCCCAATGTCACATGTGTGATTTTGAACAGGTATTATTGGGACTCTTTCCATCACACCAGAAATACCCTAAAAGACTCTATGGCAGTAAGAGTGTGTAGTAAATGCCTTATTATATAGAATTATCCTTTTATGCTACAGGGGTTGGGATATGAAACGCTTCATCCTTTGTTGTGGGGGGGGGGCCGGGGCGCGGTGGTAAGGAGGTAAGGATTCCTTCCAAATTAGGTGTGCGTGAGAAGAAGCAGTTGAATGGGGACACACAAAAGCAAAGTATGAACATTCAAGGAATGTCTGGGGACTGGACAGCAAGAACCTGGCCAGTCATGAGGAAGGAAAGGTGACTGAGGACTTCAGCTGCAACACCAAGAGGAGGCTGAACCTTATTCTACTGCTGAAGATTTCGGGCTGGATTTTGTTTCTTAAAGAAAACGATGTAAGGGAAGAAATGCTTACTATTCATCCGGGTGCAAGGTCCAGATGGACTAGAGGGTGGAGAATGATAGGAACAACACCGGTTATTACAAGTCCCTGGTGAGATAAGAAACCGAACTAAGATGAACTAAGTGGTTATAAACACTCCTTTCTTCGGGGGCGTGTCCAAAAAAATTCACAAGCCACCTTTTATTGAAAGTGAACTCATCGCTTTCAAAATCTTTTGACATCCGAATCCTATTTCACCAAGGTTTATAATCTCAGGTTACTCACGCCCAATGACCAAACAAATATAATGATTTTCCCGGGCAAAGAATTATTTGGCTTAATAAGTTGAAACCTTTCAGTTTTCTGGGCTGGTAACCAAATAACAAGTTCTAGACACACAAAGAACTGGAAGTCAAAATCCCTCAGCCCTGTGCCGCTAGCGTCCCCGCGTCGCTGCACCGTTTGCTCACACGCTTCAGGACTGCCACCGGAGCTGCGGGGGCTCCGGGCCCTGACAAAGAAAGAGGAGCCTGACCCTTTGGGGAATATCCTATTTCAAGCCTGGTGTCCTGAAAGAATCTGCATTGAGAGCTCTCGGATGAGCAGGCTGTTCCAGGGGAAGGGCCGGAAGGGGGGGGGGGTGTTGGCCCAGCCTCACTGCGCGGAGCCAGCCGGTCGGGGACTCAAGAAGCTCAATCGCGAAGGCCGCCCGAGGGCTTCCCTTCACCGCCCTCTACGCCCGGGGCCTCCGTCCCAGCCCGCGAGGGGCCTAGCCGCAGGGACCCGTCGCCGCCGGGCCCTGGGGCGCCTCAGACGAGGCCTCCCCTCACCCGCGCCGCCGGCCCCTCGCCCTTCCCGCCCGGCGACCCCGCTCACCCAGAAGATGAGGTTAAGAAACACCAGCACGGTCTTGGAGGAGGTGATGCCGCACTGGCCCATGGTACCGGCGCCCCACTGGGGCCCTGCTCGGCGAGCGGGATGCGCTCACCGAGCGAGGCGGCAATGGCGGCGGCGCCTCTCCGCTGGGAACTGCACGGCCTGCGCGGCGCTCACCGCAGCCCCCAGTGCCGTCGCGCAGCCCCGGCCCCAGCAAGCACCTCGCTTCTTCGCGCAGCCTCCGCAGATCCCCGAGCTCCCCGAGCTCCCCGCGCCGCTCCCTGGCAACCGAGTCCCGCCCCCGGCAGTTTGAGCCAGTCACTCCCGCGGCGGCTACAGCGAGGCCACGCCTTTTAAAGGAGTCGACGGTTCCGCACCAGCTCTTGGCCTCTGGCCGCCCTTGGACGCCTAAGGCATATCAGAGAAGTTCCAGAGGAACAAACCCACTCCCGTCCTATTGAGGTATGTTTACTATGCCAGTCTTATAGATGATTCCAAGCCCGTAGAATGCTGTCTTTGTACATAGCCCATCTTCCTTAAAAAGGCCAGAGCCACAAATTCACATCAAGGTTTTCCTGACAAGGTAACACTTAAGCAGCACTGTTTGGGAGAATTGTAGTGAACTCCAACAATTTATGGAGAACTTATTGTGCCAGGCGCTAGGGTAGTTCTCGGAAGAGTCATCAGAAAGGAGAAAAGGTGGGGTGCCTGGGTGACTCAATAGGTTAAGGGTCCGACTGCGGCTCAGGTCATGATCTCATGGTTTGTTGGTTCAAGCCCCATGTCGGGCTCTGTGCTGACAGCTCAGAGCCTGGAGCCTGCTTCGGATTCTGTGTCTCCCTCTCTCTCTGTTTCTCCCGTGCTCGTGCTCGTGCTTGTCTCTGTCAAAAATAAATAAACACTTAAAAAAGAAGAAAGGAGAAAAGGCTGCTGATGGCTTTGGCAAAGCAGAGACATGTTTGTGTGGATGGTGGGTGGTGGCAAGGTAACAAGTCAAGGCTATATCAGGATGGGACATTTTGGGTCAACACTTGGAATGATTACAGAAACTTTTTTTTAGGTGGCAACATTTCACACTCTTCCCATGATCTGGGATTGATCACAGTAATTAGCACGTATTGAGAGCTTATAGTTTCTTTACATTTTTTAAAAAAGTTTATCTCTTGAGAGAGAAAGTGTGAGTAGAGGAGGGACAGAGAAAGAGAGAGCGAGAGAGAATCCCAAGCAGGCTCTGCACTGCTAGCACTGAGCCAGATGCAGGGCTTGAACCCACCAACCATGAAATCCTGACCTGAGCCTAAATCCGATGCTTAATCAACTGAGCCACCCAGAGCTACTAGCTCACTTAACCCCCATCATACACTTATGTGGAGGATACTATGGTCATCAACCTCATTTTACTGATGGGGAGATTGAGGTTTAGAAGATTAACAGACTTTCCCAGACCAACACAGAGTTGCTGGTGTAGTGCAGAAACCATAGTCTTTCTTGCTGCTACAACTCTTTGCTTCCTCCTCGGTCAGGCCTTTAAGTTGCCTGTTTACTTGTCCTTACTCATCTTATTCTTCCTCAATCTCCCTACCTAGTCACTTTCCCCAAGCACTGTCAGCAATACCTGTTCATTTATTTCAGTATCCTATTTATTTGCACCAAGCAGCACCTGTCATTTATTCACTCATCAAACTTTTTACAAGCACACCTCTGTGCCTCACTGTTCTAGGCGGTGGGTTTTCCACAGTGAACAAGACAATGGAATTTGTGTTCTGGTAGAGAAGGCAGACTGAAACAAATAGGCAAGTAGCTTTATGACCTGATGTTGGGCAGTAACAGAAAACAATTCAGAGAAAGGGAATAGAGAGTGATGTGGGAAGTCTTCTCTGAGAAGACGGCATTGGAGGAGACCTGACTGAAGTAAGGGAACAGGCCATGTGAGTATCTGGAGGAACAACAGCCCGTAGGTGGGAGGAGCAAGTACAAAGGCCCCGAGGCAGGAACATGGTCAGTGGGAAAAGGAATACTGAAGAGGTTGGTGTACTGGAGGTCAGTGGAGAGCAGAGAATGAAGTCACCACGGGCCTAGTAAGCCATGTGTGATGGAAACATACTGCAAGGCCCTGAGCAGGCCAGTAACACCATCTGACTTCAAGTACCCTCTTCTCACACCATGCATGTCCTAGTTAGCATTTAAAGAATCAACCAATCATGGCTCTCAGGCCTGCGGGTCCCCACCCTCTACACATTTCTCTCTGCTTTATTGTTACTGCTTTCCCTCCTTCCACAAAACATCTTTGCATTTCTTCATCCTTACCCCATCCCTTCCCATTTCCCTGAGGAGACCTTCATCCATTTTGTTATTCCCTGGCGTCTCCACCTCCATCCTGTCCTTCCTTACTTGTGCCTTCCCCTTGGGTAGGCCATGTAGATTCATTAGAATCACCTGGGCCACAGACTTTCTGAGGGTAGGCCTTAGGAAACTAGTATTTTTTAATAGCACCCAGATGCTTCTAGGATGTTACAGGAGTTGCAAACCACTGGTCTCAGTCTATAAACCTGCTCAAGGCTCTCCAACCTAAAAAAACCTTTCACTTAACACTGTGTTCTTCTGTCTCTCTCTCTCTTCACAGCCTAAGTTCCTGAAAGATCATCTAGTCCAACTAGACTTCACCAGGCACATGAATCACCCAAGAAGCTTGTTAAACTGCAAAACCTGATTCAGAAGAGCTGGCTGCGGCTCGAGGTTCTGCATGTCTCATGGACTCCCAGGTGGGGTCAGTGTAGCTGGACCACTCTTTGTAGCGAAGGGCTGGACTTCTGGTCTTGACTCTCTTGCTTCCAACTCCCCTTTTTTCTCATTGCCTTGTAGCTTCACCCCACAGCCCCGCTGAAATTTGTTCCCCCTGATGTTACTTGTGACCCACCGGCTACCTCTTCTCTGAGGCAGCAGATATAATGGTGAAGAGCACAGACCTGGGAAACAGATAACCTAGGTTCAGAATACAGCCCTCCCACTTCCTAGCTGGGTGGCCTCTCTGTGCCTCAGTAACCTCGTTTTAGGGAGGGAACAATAATGATAACACCCATCTCACTTGGTGGTCTTGAAAATTAAGGGAGTTAATACATTGAGAGCTGTTAGAACAGTGCCTGGCACACAAGAACTTCACAAGTATTGGTGTTTTTCATTTTACGAGAACTCCTAACTGACAGCATTTGACTCCATTCACTCCACCATGCTGAAAACTCTCTTCTCCTTTAGCTTCCAGAACACCACCCTCTCTCTTAGTTCTCTACCTACCTCTGGCTGCTCCTCTCCTTGCCTCCCTGGTATGATGGTGTTTCCCAGGGTTCTGGCTTAGGCTCCTTGGTTTTCTCAACGCACCTGGGCTCAGTGGGTAACCCAGCTTACCCAGTGCCTTGAATTCAGTATCTAAGTGTGGAACTCTCCTGAATCTAGATCTTCATCCCAGGTCTTTCAGTTTCCTATCCACATATCCCACTGCCTGCTCTAGGTCTCCACAGAGATTCATTAATTCATTCAACACATATGTATTGGTTACCTGCTCTGTGCCTGACTGAATGCCAAGTGCTGGGGATATAACAGTGAAGTAGTTAGACCTGAGCCAAGACCTCTGGGAACTCATGATCTGGAATAAAGATTCAATACTAATTCTGCAGTTATTGATTAAAGTGCATTCAGGATTAGCAATACAAAAGAGAGGTGCAGGCTGCTGTGGGGGGTGTATAATGGGAACCCTGACCTTGTCCGGGAGTGACTTATACATACTCCAGACTCAGCACGTCCCAAACTAAACTCATCGCTTTCCCCAAGCCTACCCTATCCCTCTTCTGCTTGTGTTGTTTCGCTCAATGAACAGCACACCCATCGTTCCATCCAGGCCAAGACCTGGGTGTCAGTACCCATACTATCCCTTGCTGGCTCCTTCCACTCACCGGGAGACTTCTCCTTTCTAGAAAAGTAGCCTTCTCGGGTAACTCCTGGCACTCTATAAATTCCTACTGCCCAGTGCTCAGGCAATCTGATTTTACCTTCACTGGCAAAGTTGCACTTAGAAAAAAAGGAGCAAATAAGGGTGTGAGGTCCATCCCCAGAAACACAGACCCAGTCTGTGTCCTGCGGCACTTGACCATGGCACACCTGTCTGGGGAACAAGGGGAAGATAGAGTCTCGTGGCCTTTTTTCACTGATCCTTGGCTTATAACTTCTCCCAATAAAACCCCGTTTTTTAATCCACACTGTGTAAAGTAAAATGCACTCTGATCCATGTTGTGTGACAGACACAAAGTGTCTGTGTTTTATAAAAAAAAAAATTATTATTCCCAGTATAAAAGCAATGCCTACTTATGGTGATTAGTATCTTTATTAGACCAGCTCTGAAGCCTGATCTGAGACATTGCAAATAACAATAATAATAATAGTAACAATATCTGAGTGTAGTAGACATTTATCTTTTTTTTGAGCTATCCCACATTTGAACTCCCTATTTGGAAGGATCCCCATTGTATGAACCTTGTGGGAAGCCCAGTCAAGAGCCAGACAGTCCTCCCTAAGCTCAGGCAGCTAGAACATGGGCACATGATTGTTGTTAGTGAATCAGGGGATCCTGCCCAGAAATCTGGACCATGAAAGAGTGACACAAAGACAGAGGGACAGTTAGTATATTTGTTATAGCAATGCGGGCATCGGGAGTCCAGCAGCAGCAATGGCTACGAGTGCCTGGGTGGCAGTTCCAGTGACAGTCTCCTAACCAAATCGTTGACCTTGGTTTGGCCTTGGTTGGGTTCTGTCCTACTAAGCCTTCCTTTGCTTCCAAAAGATAGTGAGAAACACTTTATGATCTTATAATAAAGCCTTTTCTGCTTAAGGTAGCTGGACTCAATTTCCACTCTTGATAATCAAGTATCTTTTTTATCTTTTTTTTCTTTTTTTAAATGTTCATTTTTTATTTATATTTGAGAAAGAGAGAGACAGAGCATGAGCAGGGGAGGGGCTAAGAGACAGAAACAGAGTCTGAAGCAGGCACAGAGCCTGACGTGGGGCTCAAACTCACGAGCAGTGAGATCATGACCTGAGCCGAAGTCTGACACTTAACTGACTGAGCCACCCAGGCACCCCTGCAATCAAGAATCTTGACTGATATGATTGTTACAGAAAAATTGGAAAGTTCTAAAAAGTAGAATGAGAAAAAACTCATTGCCCTACATCCAGAAAAAATTATTATTAACAATAATAATAAAACTTCCAGTCTTTTACTATATACACATTTTGACATAATTATGATTACATGATTATATAAAAATTTATGTACTCTGAGCTGATTTTAAAAATTGTATTATTTAAAAGGTGACATATAATCATTGTAGAAAATTTGAGGATACCAAAAAATAAAAAAATAAAAACCAACGCAAAAAGCTACAACCCAAAGATAACTACTGTTCATAATTGGTATATTTCCTAAAAATTTTTTCTGCATTTTTACATAGCTGAGAATACTGATTATTCCACATGTTTATGCATAGTTAACTGAGCAATTTTAACAGTTCTAGATAAAAGATGGCATGAAGAGGAGCTTGGGGATGGATATGGATAATATCTGCCCTTTGTGTGGTAAATACCAGTTAAAAAGCCTTAATGGATTCAGGGCTTTAAAGATGCAGAAAATCATTATGCAAGTTTCTTGGCAGTGAACATGTGTATTATGTGCCCTTCCCAACTCTGCTTCTAGTGACAAAAATACAGAAGACTTTTTGTTCAGTGATTTTCCTGGCACAGGGTTCCAAGCTCTTAAAAAGTTTGTCCATTATTGGCAAGTGCTGCAATACAATAGGAAGCGCTATTGTTTTTAGTGTCATCAAACATGGGCAAAGACACCACATGGACTGTGGAATGAATTATGTAGCTTGAGAAACACTGTTCCAGGAACTGGGGAAGGAGTGGAATGGAAGAGAAACAGCTGACTCTGCAGAGTGGCATAGGGCATGAGTCCTGGGACTAAACTGCCAAGGTTTGACTCTTGGTTCTTACTCCTTAGTTATCTTTTGACTTTGTGGAAGTTACTTTAAACTCTCTGGGCCTGGGGTGCCTGGGTGGCTCAGTTGGTTGGGCTTCTGACTTTGGCTCAGGAAATGATCTCACGGTCCATGAGTTCAAGCTCAGCATCAGAAGCCTGCTTCTGATTCTGTATCTCCCACTCTTTCTGCCCCTCCCTACCCATGCTCTGTCTCTCTCAATCTCAAAAATGAGTAAGTGTTAAAAAAAAATTTTTTTTTAAACTCTCTGGGCCTGTTTTCTCACCTGGAAAATGAGAAATGATATTCACTAATTTTTTTTTCCAGACTTTTGCAACTATCTTCAAATTGAGAGTGGGTAGGTGGATGATAAGAGTATTGCCTATTTCATAGAACACTATTTAATCAGAGAGGGCTAAATAAATGAATAACTATAAAGTGCTCAGCTCTTTTGCTGAGCTGCAGTATCCACATATGACACAGAATTCATCTGGATCATGGAATTTGAGAAACCTTGTAAGTCCTTTATATCACAATTTTCCATTTCCTGAATTATTCTTTTTTTATTGAGTTTTTGAATTAAAACATATTCAGAAAAGTGCACAAACCATAAATGTATGGCTTGATTATAACAAAGCAAACACCCTTATGAAGCCACCACCCAGGTCAAGAAACAGATGACTAACATCAGAAATCTCTCCTAGCCCCTCTTTGTCTTTATCTCCTGCTATCCAGACTTCTAACACCATAGAGTCATTTTGTCTGTTTTTGAACTTTTTATAAATGAAATAAATGCGTACTGTTCCATATGATGTTTATGGAATTCATCTGGGTTGCTGCATGCAGCAGAAGTTTGTTCATTCTCATTGCTGAATGTATTCAGTTGTAGGATTACATCATGCTGAATTTGTGCATTCTATTGTTGAGGACCATTTGGGTTGTTTCTAGTTTAGGGTATTTAGAATGGTGCTGGTATGAATATTCTTAGTCCTTTAATCTATGAACATGGTACATCCCCTCCTCCCTTGATTTCGGTTTTCTTTGATTTTTCTCAGTAATATAGTATGTGGTCTTGTACACCTTTCACTAGATGTGTTCCTATAAATTTGTTGCTTTTTTAATGTTACTGTAAATGGTCTCATTGTTGAATTTCACTAACTGTAGGTGGTTAGTAGAAGTACTACTGATTTTGGTATACGGAGAATGGATCCAGCAACATTGCTAAATTTAATTAATAAATTAATTGCCTTTCAATTTGACTCATTTTTGTTGTTATTTCCTTTCTTCCACTTTACTTGGGCTTAGTTTTCTGTCTTATTTTTAAAAAAAAATTGTTTTACATATATTTATTTTTGAGAGACAGAGAGGCAGAGCACAAGTGGGGAGGGGCAGAGAGAGAAGGAGACAGAATCCAAAGCAGGCACCAGGCTCCGAGCTGTCATCACAGAGCCTGATGCAGGGCTTGAACTCACAAACTGTGAGATCATGACCTGAGCCGAAGTCGGACACTCAACCAACTGAGCCACTCAAGTGCCCTCTGTTTTATTTTTCTAACTTCTTCCTCCCTATTGATCTTAGGGTTGTGAGTTCGAGCCCCACGTTAGGTGTAGCAATTACTTCAAAATAAAATCTTTACAAAAGAAGAAAAAGGACAGGAAGTTGAGAACACTGCACTGGCTACCTCAGAAAAGCAGCCCATGACAGCAAAAGGGCAGTTGTGCCATTTTCTAGTTGTTAAATATTTGGGGTCTCTGGATGACAAAGAGAATTAGGTGTATTTCTATCTTTATGTATGTCAGTGGATTGCTTTGTTTCCTAGTTGAAGCATGGACAAGCAATTGTTTTGTCTTTCAGAATCTCGTAATTGATTATCTGTCAGTTTTGATTTTCAGAATTGTTTTGCATTTTTGTGTTTTTTGTGTGTGTTTGTGCAAGAAGTACTGGGGGCTATAATAGGGGCTGCTCTCCGGGCACCATTTAGAATAAGACCTCTCCTGGAATGATCTCTCTAAAATGCAACTCTGACCATGCCTTACCCTCACTTAAAGGATTTTATTAATTCTCTTTATCTACTGAACAGGGACCAAACTCCTACCTTGGCAAATGACCCTTTGTAACAAAGCCCTTGGCGGAGGCTCTGGTCATACTCAACTATTTACTGTTCTCCAAAACTGCCTTGCCCCCTCTCCTCTCCCAGCCTTTGGACACATTACACACATGGGCTGGCATGCCCTCTTCACCTGCCTTTACTTGAAAGACTGCTCATCCTTTAAAATTCAGCTCAGGCATCACCTCCAAGAAGGATTCCTGATCTACCTCCTCAAGCTGAGTGAAATCCTCTTCCCTGCGCTCTGACAGCCCCCCAGCCCCCAGGCATTCTTCTGTCAAGCTACTTGCCACATGGTGATGGACAGTGTTATGAGCTCTTAGGAGAAAGGTCTGTTTCTCATGCATCTCTTTATTCCATGCCCCACTTATGGGAAGTCCTCAGTAATGGTTTGTTGATCAAAGGGTGTAGCTCTTTTTGAACTAGGGGTTCCTATCAGATGTGATTCTGGTGGTATTAAGGCTTCCACACAAGTGAAGATGCTAGTGCATTAAAAAGGCAAGGATAGCCTCATTTACTCCCATAAGATCTACTGTCCCTACTAGCTGTGTCCTTGTGCATGTGTGCAGACAAACAGACAAGCACTGCTTCCCACCCCCCAGCCCCGTGCAGGCCAATTGCCCTCTTCCATCCTCCGGGGCCAGCTCTGTCCCCAGCCTGTTACACTGAGGGTAGAAAAGAGGCAAGGTAAGGAACCAGTGTGAAAGCTGCTCCTTTTTGCTATCAGAGCTGAGAGAGGGCTGCTCTAGCCAGTGAAGGAACCTAGCGTTGGGGTCAAACCATCCTGGAATCAAATCCTGACTCTGAACCTCCTATGTCACCTCATGTAAGTTACTCACGTTTCTCACCTCAGTTTTCTCATCTGTACAGTGAAGTTAACAATACCAAACTTGCAGTGGTTGTTAAAATGAAATGAGGCAACGTAAGTGAAGTAACAGCACGATGCCTGACACATAATAGATGCTCAAAAAATGCTTAACAATTACTAAAGGGGATGAAGTTCCACCACAAATACAACCTGTAGTCCCCAGTTATCCTTGCACAGGACTTGTCTTCTACAACACACTGGGGGATCCTGCAGGGCAGCAAGGACGTCCTATTCTTCTGCGCGTCCCCCTAGGGTGCAGGGAGTTTTCCCGACTGAAGGAGTAGCTGGAGCAGGGGCTCTCAGGCCCTGCTGGGGACGACAGTGCACGTGCAGTCATATAAAATAATCGCTCCTGGGGCACCTGGGTGGCTCAGTTGGTTAAGTGTCCAACTTCAGCTCAGGTCGTGAACTCCTGGTTCGTGAGTCTGAGCCCCACATTAGGCTCTCTGCTGTCAGCGTAGAAGCCTACTTCAGCTCCTCTGTCCCCTTCTCTCTCTGCCCCTCACCTGCTTTCTCTCTCTCTTTTCAAAAATAAATAAACATAAAATAAGACAAAATAAAATAAAATAAAATAAAATAAAGTAAAATAATCACTCCTTTCAGGTATAGAGATGCACTTGACACCAACTCGGTGCAATGGCCCTACCAAAGCCAGAAGCAAAAAAAAAAAAAAAAAAAAAAAAAAAGAGAGAGAGATGGCAAGGAGAGAGAAGAATGAAAGACAAATGCACCACAATTCACTACAAGAGGAGGTGACCAGCAGTAAATTGTTGGTGGGGTGTTGGAGCAGGCTGGAAAGTCAAGAAAGGCATTTCAGTGGAAGTGAGTATTGGAGCAGGAATAGAATTTCAAAAGCAATTTGCAGAAGAATGGAATAAAGAAGTGGGGGAGAAGGAGAAAGAGTAAATGGGAAGAGTGATTCTGAGGCAGGCACCCAGGGCAGCCCAGTGCCTCGGGTGGGGCACTAGGCAGAGGGCAGGAATAAGGGGTGTGGAAAAGCAGGGGCCAGGGGCCAGGGAAGCCCGAGGGAGGCAGAGGGTAAAGGCAGGGGAGCCAAACACAGCCTCCCTAAGGCCATGGATACAAGCAGAGGGCAAGGGAAGCTGCCTGTTCTGGGCCCGCAGTCCTTGCTGCCATGGGGGAGGGAGGACCCTCCAGGGGCAGAGGTGAGCATAGCAGTGCCGAGGCAGGTGGAGAGGGGGGACGTGCAAGGGAGGCCTTAGCAGCTTTCCGGTTTCTACAGTCACTGACTCAGTGGGTGGAGCAGTTCTGTGCAAGAGAAATATGGGGAGAAGATATGAAGTAGTTGAGAGACCTATTTCTAAACTCCACAGGGGAAGAAACCAGAGGAAGCTGAAGAGGGGCAGAGGCCAGCAAGTCTTGTGGTAAGATGATGATGGGCTTTTATCCCTGCCATGGCCAAGCCCTAGGTCCCTAGGTCGGGCGCCTCAGTCTCCGGCAGACACTGGTCAAAGCCTCACTTGTTCTTCTTCTCATTCCCCTTCTTCTCCTCCCCCTCCTTCTCCTCCTCCTCCTCCTCCTCCTCCTCCTCCTTCTTCTTCTTCTCTTAATTTTTATTCATTTTTGAAAGAGAGAGAGAGCAAGCAGGGGAGGGGAAGAGAGAGGGAGACAATAGACTCTGAAGCAGGTTCCAGGCTCTGAGCTGTCAGCACAAAGCCTGACCCAGTTTGAACTCACAAAGCAGGAGATCATGACCTGAGCTGAAGTCAGATGCTTCGACTGAGCCACCCAGGCGCCCCTCAAAGCCTCACTTCTGCCATTCTCCCCACCAGCTGAGAGACCGGGAATATTTCCTGATACTGCCTCTCTTTTGTTTTACATGAAATGACAGGCTTCGGCAGGGGAGGGGGGGGGGGAGTGGCATCTCACACCTTGGCAGGGTTAGTTGAACCCCAAACATGAACCATGGACTTTGATTGTAAAGAAAATTGCATCACTTTATGGCATGGAATGATTTCCAGGACTGTTCATGAAAATAGCAAGATACAGAGCAATGTATATAGTGTGCTACTTATTTTAAAAGTTCACTTACTTATTTTGAGAGAGAGAGAGAGAGAGAGAAGGGCAGAGAAAAGAGTGAGGCAGAGGGAGAGGGAGGAGAGAGAATCCCAAGCAGGCTCTGCACTGTCAGTGCAGAGCCCAATGTGGGGCTCAAACTCATGGACAGTGAGATCATGATCTGAGCTGAAACCAATAGTTGGACACTTAACCAACTGAGCCACCCAGGTGCCACTGCTACTTTTTAAAAAAAATGTCTTTAAGTTTATATTTAAATTCCAGTTAGTTAACATACAGTGTAATATTAGTTTCAAGGGTACAATATAGTGATTCATCACTTTCATACAACATCAGGTGCTCATCACAAGTTCTCTCCTTGAGCTTATCAGCTCTCCTCTGATAACCATCAGTTTGTTCTCTATAGTTAAGAGCCACTTTCTTGGTTTGCCTCTCTCTCTCTTTTTTTTCCCCTTTGCTCATTTATTTTGTTTCTTAAATTTCACATGAGTGAAGTCATATGGCATTTGTCCTTCTCTGACTGATTTATTTTGCTTTGCATAATACTGTCTGGCTTCATCCACATCATTGCAAATGGCAAGATTTCATTCTTTTTTATGTCTGACTAATATTCCATTATATATAAATACCACATCTTCTTTATCCATTCATCAGTCAGTGGACATTTGGGTTGTTTCCCTAATTTGTCCATTGTAGATAATGCTGCTATAAATATTGGGGTGCATGTATCCCTTTTGATTAGTGTTTTTGTATTCTTTGGGTGAATACCTAGTAGTGCAATTGCTGGGTCATAGGGTGGTTCTACTTTTAACTTTTTGAGGAGCCTCCATACTGTTCTCCAGAGTGGCTGCACCAGTTTACATTGCCACCAACAGTACAAGAGGGTTCCCCTTTCTCCACATCCTTGCCAACACCTGTTGTTTCTTGTATTGTTAATTTTAGCCATTCTGACAGGTGTGAGGTGATATCTCATTGTAGTTTTGATTTGTATTTCCCTGATGATGAATGTTGTTGAGCATCTTTTCATGTGTCTGTTGGCCATCTGTATGTCTTCTTTGGGAAAATGTCTGTTCATGTCTTCTGCCCATTTTTGGTTTTTTGGGTGTTGAGTTTTGTAAGTTCTTTATATATTTTGCATACTAAATATGTAAAGACGCATCATTTTGCAAATATCTTCTCCCATTCCATAGGTTGCCTTTTCATTTTATTGTTTCCTTTGTTGTGCAGCTGCTTTTTATTTTGATGAAGACCCAATAGTTTATTTTTGCTTTTGTTTCCCTTGCCTGAGGAGAAATATCTAGAAATAAGTTGCCACGGCCAATGTCAAAGAAATTACTGCTTGTATTCTCCTCTAGGATTTTTATAATTTCCCATCTCACATTTAGGTCTTTAATCCATTTTGAATTTATGTTTGTGTATGGCATAAGAAAGTGGTCCAGATTCATTCTTTTGCATGTTGCTGTCCAGTTTTCCCAGCACCATTTGTTGGAGAGACCACTTGTTGTCTTTTTTCCATTGGATATTCTTTCCTGCTTTGTCAAAGATTGACCAGATAGTTGTGGGTTCATTTCTGGGGTTTCTATTCTGTTCTATTGATCTATGTGTCTATTTTTGTGCCAGTACTGTACTGTTTTGATCACTGCAGCTTTGTAATATAATGTGAAGTTCCGAAATGTGATGTCTCCAGCTTTTCTTTTTTTTTCTTTTTTGAGAGACAGAGAGAGAGAGAAAGAGAGAGAGAGAGAGAGAAAACAAGTGAGCAAGGGGCAGACAGATAAAGAGAAAAAGAATCCCACGAGGGGCAGAGAGAGAGAGAGAGAGAGAGAGAGAGAGAGAAATGGGGCTCACCCGGGGCTCATGTTTTAACCAAAGTGGGGCTCGTGCTAACCTAAAACGGGGCTCAGGCTCACCTGATGTGGAACTCAAACTCATGAACTATGAGATCATGACCTGAGCTGAAGTCAGATCACCCAGGCACCCTGCTTTTCTTTTTCAAGGTTGCTTTGACTATTCGGGGTCAGACTGATAACCAGCAAAGAAACTGGTTCAGTAATCAAAAATCTCCCAACAAACAGAAGTCCAGGGCAGGATAGCTTCACAGGTGAATTCTATCAAACATTTAAAGAAGAGTTAACACCTATTCTTCTCAAACTATTCCACAAAGTAGAAAAGGAAGGAAAACTTGCAAATTCATTCCATGAGGCCAGCATTACCCTGATACCAAGACAGATAAAGACTCAACTAAAAAAGGGAACTACAGGCCAATATCCCTGATGAACATGGATACAAAAATTCTCAGTAAAATAATGGCAATCCAAATCCAAGAAAACATTAAAAAATCGTTCACCACAATCAAGTGGAATTTATTCCTGGGTTGCAAGGGTGGTTCAATATTTGCAAATCAATCAATGTGGTACTCTAAATTAACAAAAGAAAGGATAAAAACCATATAATCCCCTCAATAGATGAAGAAAAAGCATTTGACAAAGTATATCGTCCATTCATGATAAAAACCTTCAACAAAGTAGGTTTAGAGGGAACGTGCCTCAACATGATAAAGGCTATATCTGAAAAACCCACAGCTAATGTCATCTTCAATGGGGAACAACTGAGAGCTTTTCCTCTATCAGGAATAAGACAGGAATGTCTTACCACTCTTGCCACTTTTATGTAACATAGTACTGGAAGTCCTAGCCTCAGCAATCAAACACAAAGAAATAAAAGGCATCCAAATTGGCAAGGAACAAGTCAAAACTTTCACTATTTGCAGATGATATGATACTCTATATAGAAAAAGAAAGACTCCACAAAAAAGCTACCAGAATGGATACATGAATTCAATAAAGTTGCAGGATTCAAAATCAATATACAGAAATTGTTGCATATCTATACACCAATAATGAAACAGTAGAAAGAGAAATTAAAGAATCAATTCCATTTACAGTTGTATAAAAAAGCAGTAAGATACCTAGGAATAAACTTAATGAAGGAAATGAAAGACCTGTACTCTGAAAACTATAAAACATTGATGAGAGAAATTGAAGAAGACATAAAGAAATGGAAGGACATTCCATGCTCATGCATTAGAACAAATATTGTTAAAATGTCTGCACTACCTAAAGCAATCCATACATTTAATGCAATCCCTATCAAAATATCACCATTATTTTTCACAGAGCTAGAACAAACAATCCTAAAATTTGTATGGAACCACAGAAAGTCCCAAATCACCAGTATGCTCTTTTGTTTAAGCATGGGAAGGGGGAGGTAGTAAGAATATATATATTCACACTTGCATATAATTGCATAAAGAAATGCTGAAAAAGATACACCAGAAATAAATAAAAGTGGGAAAAGTCCCTTCTGGGGACTAAGGAATAGAGTTTGGAAACAGGGGTGGGAGTGAGACTTCCAAATGTATCTTTTTTGTTTAGATTTGTGAACCATATGATTGTACCACCCATTAGACTAGTTAAAAAATAAAAATAAATTAATTCTATAGTGTCTAAGTTGTATGGTACAAAAAAACCACTCATGGGAACCCATTCAATGTGGGGAGTGTGAGAAAAATAACCTGGACTCCGTTACTGCTAGGAATCATGGGATTGGTAAAGGAACAGAGCAGAGGCTCTTTCTGGGGTCCCCTAGTCTCTTTTCTGTGCTCCTGCCTTTCCGCCAAGCGGCTCCAAATTTGAGTCTGTCTGGGCTCCTTCCAGTGCTCAGACTGCCCACCTACTCTGGCCCTGCACCAGAGTGCCTAAGTCTAGCCTTGCTCATATAGGATTGGCCTCCCTCATAGGTATCATCCAATGAGATGTGGCCATGGGGCAGGGCTACGCAGCACAAACAGGGCTGACTAAGATACCCTCCCTCTTCAGTGGGAGCTGTGGTTGGAGACTATTTCCCAAAAGAGGGGTTTGGGCAGTAAGACAGTGATAGGCTTACTTGGTATATGGGTCAGTCAGAGGTCAGGGCAAAGATCCAGCCAGCATTGTGGTCCCCTAGACATGGGGGAGCAGATGAAGTCTCCTGGAGAAATGAGGCAGAGACACAGACTTGACAGTTAGGTTAAGAATCTGTGTTACCTGGGCAAGTCCTTTCCCTTCTCTGGGCTTTAGTTTCTCATTTGTGGCAAAAGGGAATGGGACTAGAGGATACTCTGGGGTTCCTTTGATCTCTAATGGGGAAGAAAGCAAAGTGCAGTGAAAAGAGCATTGAACCAAGAGTGAGGAGACCTGGTTTGGAGTGCCTCCTTGGAGTGCCTTGCTGTTGGACTTTAATTAGGTCACATGACCTCCATGAACCTCAGTTTCCTCTATCAGAAAAGAGGATAACACTCCCTGCAGATTGCTGTTACAGTTAAATAAACTCATGGATGTACAAGTGGCTTGTCAACCGTCCTGTGGGTGCAGGTATGAGAGGTAATTATAATAGCTACTGCCTCTATAAAATAGAAGCATAACACCTTCCTTGTCTCTCTGTCAGGATGACCGTGGGTGCAAATGTGACAGTGTAGGCCTTGTGTAGGCACTGAGCCCTGGACTGGACACAAGAGCTGGGCTGTATTGCTTGTTGATTGTGTGACCCTGGCTAAGAGTCCTTCTTTTCTGGGCCTCCCTTTTTCACCTGTGGCCCGGGAATGCTATTTCCTGCCTCATAGGTTGTAGTGAGAATAGATGAGAGGGTGAGCATGAGGTATGTGGTGTGGACTGTGTTGTGATTTTCAGTGAGAGGAATGATTAATGGGACTATTCCCTGGTTCCCCAACCCCTGGTTTGAAAGCCAAAGCCAAAGGTGGGTATACTGTGATGTCAATTAAACCCACACAGATCTTCTCCAAAGTCCTGTGAAGGATCTTAGTGATGCATTTACATGGTCACAATGTTTCTGTAAAACTTACAGAAGTGAAATGTTTCCATTAAGATTACTGCCTCTTCCACTGTAACTCCCATGTCATATTTCCACCATGTTGGATGGTGTTGGATAGCTGTGGACATCTTTGGGACCTGACCAAGGGGAAGTTGAATTGAAGATTTGGTTTAGTGGGATATAGTTATGTACTTTACAATCACTCTGATGTATAACTAAATTATTGCTAGCCGTTTGGCAATAATACTCCTGCCCAGCAATACCCACCATGCCAACTCACCCATTATCATGACAAAAAGGTGCAGACCAGAGGTCATACTGAAATATGTATTTATATGAAATATGAATGTGTCAGCACCCAGTACTGGCAGGTTGTGGAGGAGAAACAAGGTTTGAAATGTACAGAACCAGAGCTGGTCGGTAAAAAATGCTTCCACCATCAGAACATAGGACTCATTTCTCATGGATGCCCGGACAAAACGGAAATTCTCTCCTCTCAAAGAATGTCAGAATTCCATCGTTAGTAGGGCTTGTGTACTGTAGGAGTCCTACAAGTAGCAAGTACTTCTGGGTAAAGTTGTATGTTTTATGCATCTCATTATATGGAATCACATCTCAGTGTAACTGATGCATCTTGTCCTGATGTGGTCTCGTATTTCCAGATGAAATGGCACATGAAATCCCCAACAGAACAAGACGGCCCAGAGAAACAAGTGTTCCAGTGACAAAACTCCTACACATACTCATCAATAACTACAGTGTACATAGCGCAAGAGTAATTTTCTTACACAATTATGTAGCTAAAAACAATGTAGCAGCAATTTAAGAATGCATCTGAATTGCTCTGGTTAATGAGCCATCAATTCCAAATATTTAAGACTGGTCCTCCCCCCTGCAATCTTACCGCTCACTTATGAAAGATATTTGATAGAGGTTTCCCCCAATTTGGCAACAATCCTGAAAATTTCCAACTTTATCAATAAGTCGTGAAGCCGAAAGAAACTTTTGGGGGAATTTTGTGTTATTTGGGGGGATTTTGTCATATTTGTACTATGTCAGCTTTTCTTATACATTGTTTTGTTGGTTGTTTTGGTTTCTTTTCTCATTCCCAGTAATTATTCATGTTCATACCTGATTTTGTATTTATAGTTTTTATTATTTTCCTTACAGAAATCCTCCAATGTACACAAGCCTAAGGGCCCACAAAACGTGGATCTGCTGTGGCCTGAGGAGCGGCACTGACTCACCCTCTGGAGACCACACCAGAACTCCTGTCCCTCCTGCCCTCCCGTGGGTGAGCCCTTGCACGCCCCACCAGCACAGCACGCACTACCGCTGTCACTGCTCTCAAGCCGCAGCGCCCCTCCTGGGCCCAGAGGGCAGCAGCCACAGGCATGTACCAGGGGGCATGAGTCTCCGGAGCCCTCACCCTCCTGCACACTCCCCTGTTCAGCTTTCTGATGGGTCTAGACGATCTCACACCTTCTCTTTTGCTCCTCAGCACCATCAAGACAAAAGAGTCTGGCATTCAAGGCCCTTGTGGGTCTAGTTTTATTTTACATGGAAAATGGGGTTTTATTTTATGTTTTTTGAAATGGGATTTTAAAAATTAAATTTCCTTGCAGAAGAAGGCTGATAAACAGGAAAGCAATTTTATATCTGGTCACCACATTAATTGTTTAATGCTTTCTATTTTTTTTTCCCTATTGATTCTCCAGGAATTTCTAGGAAGACAAGCACGTCATCTGCAAATAGCCATGTGGTCAATTCCTTGCCAATATTTATCCTTCTGTACCAGTCAGAAGTTCTGTTTGCAAACAACAGAAACCAGCTCTACTTAAACTAACATGGGAAGGTTATTGGGAGAGACAAACTCGGAGCAGCCAAAATAACCAATAAAGTCCTATCACAGTTCTGCCTGCTTTTCATGCTTATAGTGCCCCCACCACCACCACCATCAAAGTTCCAGCCTGCCAAACTGACGATGTTTTCACTCTTTTATTGTTACTCTATACAACTCCAAGTCCAAGATTTCTGGGGTAAGGTCCATTCCTTCTCTAATTCTGTCCCAATCCTGTCCCAATATTCTGCAAACAGTATATACAATAGTGGATTAAAGGGAAATATAAGATAAATTCCTTAAAATATATGAATATACACATGGCTGAGCAAGGAAGAAACTGCGGGTAGGGAATATGGGGCTCTATGCCTTGGCTAAGGTGTGACCTCCCTCCTCTACCATTTATTCCAGGTTGACTTTGCCTTCAGCCAACACCTCAGTTGGCAGGGGTTCTTTATCTGGTAAGGTTGCCTGGACCATTATTCTTGAGGGGTCTGAGACTTGGTGGTCCCGCCTAAATTTGTTTGTTGTGGGGCAGCTGGGTGGCACCAGTCAGTTGAGCACCCAACTCTTGATTTCATCCCAGAGTCATGGGATGGAGCCCCGTGTTGGGCTCACTAACTATGGAGCCTGCTTAAGATTCTCTCTCTCTGCCCTTCTCCCCCATGCTCTCTCTCTTAAAAAATTAATAAGTAAATAATAAATAATATGTTTGTGTAGATTTTCTTCCATTTTGACCACCACTCATACCAGTACTAGCAGGTAAAGCAGAGGGTTCCCCGAGAGTCAACCTCATTTCTTCAGGTCTTGTTGTGATAACCTCCCTATTACCCTTTGATAGTCTAAATCAGCACTGTCTAATGCAACTTTCTGCAGTGATAGAAATGTTCCACATCTGCTCTGCCTAATTCTGTAGACAATAGCTATATGCTATAGCCCAATATGGTAGCCAATAGCCATGTGTAGATACTGACCAGCTAAGGTGTGGCTATTGTGACTGAGGAACGGAATTTCTAATTTTGCTTAATTTAAATTAATTTATAATGGCCACATTGGCTGTAAATTGTACAGCACAGATCTTAATCAATCATTCCAGCCAACACCATGACCTTCCTTTGGGCCTGTTCATCCAGTGGCATAGAGAGCCCATACTGGCTGGTTGGCACTATTAACGTCCTATATGTCCCCAGAATGAAGCTTTCCTCCCTTGGGTATCAAAACCTCTAAACCAGCAGATATAGAGCAGATATAAGAACAAAATTTTTTTTTGAAAGGGGGGTTATTTGGTTCAATAGTGACAAATGCCAAAATTTTATCACTATAAATTGGTTGCTGGTTGAGCCCACATACCATGTCTTAGAGGACAATATCCCAAACTTGCAAGAGGTTGTCTACCAAGATGCTATAACTGATCTTCAACAGCCCATTCTATTTTCTTTTTTTTTTTTCATTCTATTTTCTATCAGTCCAACTCTCCTGGGGTGTGGTAAGCCCCATGAATCCCATGTCCATCAGCCCATTGCTTCACTTCTGTTTTTACTGTAAAGTGAGTTCCTTGGGCAGAAACAGTATTGAGTGGGTTGTTCTGATGGCGTTTATTAAGTGCACTAATGGTGGTCCTGACAGAAGCATGAAGGAGAGGAAATGCATATTTAACTCCAATACAAATATTTATCCCAATGAGGACAAACCATGAGCCTTCTCTGATGGAAGGAGTCCAGTGTAACCAACTTGCTATCAAATGCTGACAGGTCATCTCTACTGCAATACATTGGATTTGTGGAATTGGCCTCCACTACTGGAAATTAGAGTCTTGTTAGTGGCAGTGGCTGCTTCAGCTTTGGAGAGGCTGTCAACTCCTTACTTGGATAGGTGGTCTCTGTTCCTGCCTCCAAACCCACTTTATTTTTGAGTGGGCCCGGTGGTAGCTGAGGGAAGAAGCTATCTACTCATCCACTGATGAGGGAAGCTCAGGGAAGAAGCTATCTACTCATCCACTGGGAAGATATCTACTCATCCACTGGGTAGGAATCTTGTCCACCTGATCATTGAGAACTTCCTTCACAGTGGGCACATTTTGGAGAGCATCAACATGGGACACAAGCAGTCTCTGCTTCTGGGTCAATTCTGAGAGATCCACTCACGTTCTCCCGAGACCACCTTGTCACCAACCTCCAATCCTGTTCTTTCCAAACTCCCAATTGTCCAGCTAGACCACTAGCTATTGCCCATGAACCAATGTAGATCTGTATCTCAGGCTTTCAGAGAAAGTGGTCAGGATGAGGTACTGTTCTACATTCTGTCCTTGAGAGAATTTCTCTTCCCCACCATCTTTTGGGACCACCTCCAACTGGGACAGTAGCACCACAGCAGTCCACATCCAGGGGACCAGCTGTGTGCAAGGAACACCCCATGAAGTCATAGGTGTGGATCATGGTGGGAGTGAGGAGAGGGCAGGGACACAGATTAAGAGATGTCCCCACAGCTGTGTTTGGGTGACAGGCCACTTATGTGCCCGAGTGAACACGCACAGCAACTCCCATTGTGACAGTTTCTTCCTCAGGGAAATCTGTGCTCCAGCCTTCCTGCTCTTCTTGCATCTGCTCTTGTAGTTATAATTCCAACATTTATTTTGTGTATTAGAGTTTGGTATGCCAGCCTTGCCAAAGAGTCTCTCTCCATCTTTATGTCCTACGTAGTTTAAATAAGATTATCTGTGCTTCAATAGTTTGTCAAATTTTACTTTGAATTTGTCTAGGTATTTATGTGTTTTGGTGGATAGAACCTGCACAGTCATTCCATTTTCTTCTGTAGTTATTGCACCATGCAATTTTTCCACCACATGAGTCCATTTTGGTAATTGATATATTTCTAGTAATTTATTCACTTTATCCACAATAGCCATCTACTTTTTATCTAAGTTTTTACATGTTTTGCCCTTTCTAATGATACATATTTGTGATTTTTCTTTTTTCTTAGGCATGGCACAGTCTGCTCAGATCTTAATTTTTTTAATTAAGTTTTTAAATTTTAATTCCAATATAGTTAATATACAGTTATGCTAGTTTCATGTGTACAATATAGTGATTCAACAATTCTATACATTACTCAGTGCTCATCAAGATGGGTGTACTCTTAATTCTCTTCACCTATTTCACTCACTCCCTGACCCAGCTCTCCTCTGGTAACCATCTGTTTGTTCTCTATAGTTCAGAATCTGTTTTTTGTTTTGTCTCTTTTTTTTTCCTTTTGTTCATTTGTTTTATTTCTTAAATTCCACATATGCATGAAATCATATGGTATTTGTCTTTCTCTGACTTACTTATTTTGCTTAGCATTATACTCTCTAGCTCCACCCATGTTGTTGCAAATGGCAAGATTTCATCCTTTTTTATGGCTGAGTAATATTCCATTGTGTGTGTGGTGTGTGGATATATATATATATATATATCAGATTATCTAGGTTTTGATATGAAATATTCTCGTTAATAATTTCAGACAGTTTGTAATCCTAATTTCATTTTTCAATTTAACTTGAGCTTTTTAGAGGAATGTTTGAGAATTTCCAAGTGGTTAGGCTTGAGGTGAAGGTGTTATCCTTTTGTTGTCGATTTTCTAGATTGATTACATTGTGATCAGGGAACGTGGCCCACATAATATATACTTTTTGGTTACTGAGATCTTTGTGGCCTGGTGTGTGGTCAGTTGTTGTTATTGTTCCATGAGAATTTGAAAAGAAAACACAGAGTTTGCTTTGAGGCTACACACGAAGCTTGTTAAATTTGATATTCAAAACTTCTCTTTCCTCTACTCAGTTTGATTCTGGGTTAGATAAATTCTCCCACTGTGACTATGGTTTGGATAAAGTCCCTTTTTATTTCACATCTTCTTGGTAGACTGTGTTTTTTACTGAGGAAAAAATGCATTCTTTATCTTGTTTAACATGTGTCTTGTCTTGAATTCTACCTTGTCTGATATGAGCATACTCTGCACTGCTTTCTTTTCATCAGTATTTGCTTGAGATCTCTTTGCCAGATCTCCAATGTTAATCTTTGTCATTTTGCTATAAGTGAGTATTTTGTAACTGGTGTATCATCAGATTTATGCATGTGAGTGTATCCAAGAATATGTGTGTGCATGCCCAATATTAGGGGCTTTATCTTTAATAAAGAAATTTAATTCACAGTTATAATGTAACAATGAAATGTTTGGTCTTTCTGCCATTCTATTTCATTTTTTCTGTTTATTATTCTTTTTCAATATTCTTACCTTTTTTCCTTCTTCTGAATTTTGTTGCTTTTCCTCTTGTGGTTTTCAGTTTCCATATCCCATATCCATATTATTAGTGCTTATCTTTATTAGCAAATGTATTTGAACATATAATTCCCTATTTACATTAAGAATTAAATAGAGTATAATTCACCCACTGAATAAGATAAATCTGGCGTAAGACAAGTCCAGAAGTCCGATTTAAATTTAGACACCAGCTTTTCAGAGAGTTGTCTAGAACACTAACTGCTAGCACCTGGTTAGCCTGGTGGAAAATTGAACTTTGGCTGCTGAGGTAAAGGTAGCCCCCAGCGAACAGTCTGCTTACTACCAGGCCACCTGAATTTCCATAGTCATTTGCTAGATAATTTCACATTGTCTCTTCATGCCCTTATTTTTTCTATTCCCTGGAATAACTTAATAAGCATTGAGAATATTTGTTTCTTCAGCTTTAGAAAGCTCCCCTCTGACATTTTTTAGGAATTGGCTCTTTATTAATTTTTAAAATATTTATTTATTTTTAGTTTATTTATTTTTTGAGAGAGAGCAAGCAGGGGAGGGGCAGAGAGAGAGAGAGAGAGAGAGAGAGAATCCCAAGCAGTCTCTGCACTATCAGCACAGAGCTTGATGTGGGGCTGGAACTCATGAACCGTGAGATCATGACCTAAGCTGAAATCAAGAGTCAGACACTTAACCGACTGAGCCACCCAGGTGCCCCTAGGGATTGGCTCATTCACAACTTTGTTTCTTTCACTGAGATTTATCTGTTTAGACTCTCTATCTCTTCTGGGGTCAGTTTTGATAAATAATCTATTCTTAGAAAATCACCATATTTCAACTAGATTTTTCAAATATATTTACATAGGGTTATGCAGAGAAACCTTTTATCATTTTTAAATTCCCTCAGTTTCAAGTTATTCCCACTTGTCTTTCCTGTTTTGGACATGTGTGCTGTCTCATGCATGACTTCTCTCTCCTTCTCTGACTCACAGATGGATGTCAATGCTCAGGGAGGCCTTGGAGACCACTTGTTGAAGACGACACAACTTCTTTCACTCTGAGTCTCTGGATAACTGTGGACAGCAAAGTCCCCAGCTCTTCCCATCTCCTCCAGTCAGACTCCACATGAGCAAAAAATAAACTATTGTACTAAGCTGCTGATGTTTCAGGAATTTACTTAGTATGGCCCCTTATCTAGTATATATGTTTGATTCTATTATTTTTATAGTTTCATTTTTACAATTAAAATCCATCTGGAATTTGCTTTAGAATAAGAAATAACATGGCGAGCCATCTTTTTCTCTGGATACACAGTTGTACCAAGACTCTTGAGTGATGGTTTTCCCCTTCTGATTTAAAATACTACCTTTATCCTAAACTAAATTCTCATATTATTTCTATTTCTGAGGTCTTCAATTTGTCCCTTTATTTAGTCTGTTTACGTACCAGGACCAAAGGCTGTTGATCTTGTTCTTTGCCAAGCTTTCCTTGAGATGTAGTGTGCTTTTTCAATCTGTGAATTCAAGCCTTTCTCTACTCTGGGGATGTCTTCCTCTCACTTCTTGATCTCTTGGTTCTCTCTCCATGTGCCTTTGTGTTTTCAGCATTTCCCTTATAGATGCTTCTAAAGTGGCATTCACATTTGCAGTCATGTTTGTAATTTCTGAGTTCTCTTTCTCTTTCACAGTAGCCCGCTCTAGTTTTATCTATGTGACATCCTCTTGAATCTCAGAATAATTTCCAAGTTATTTATTGAATTCACTCCTTTTCCCTGTAGGCCTTTTCTTCTGACTTCTTGCCTTGATCCCTTCTTTTGAGCTTTTCTTTCTCCTCATAGTTTGGTGATTTGTTGTTGTGACTGAACATTTTGATTTTTCCTATTTTTAAAATGTTTATTTATGTTTGAGAGAAAGAAAGAGCTGGAGAAGGGCAGAGAGAGAGAGTGGGACAGAAGATCTGAAGCAGGTTCCATGCTGACAGCAGAGAGCCCAATGCGGGGCTTGAACTCACAAACCGTGAGATTATGACCAGAGCTGAAGTCCAACGTTTAACCGACTGAAACACCCAGGTGCCCCTCTCCTATTTATGAGTGAAGGTCCAGATCCTCACTGTCCACAGTGAATTCTACAGCACACTAGTTCCGTGGGAGATTAGAAGGATTTATAGGAAAAATAGTTCAGTGGTCTAATAAGTGTGGGAAGTGAGGAATTAAGCGAAAAATTTAAAAAGTTACTGCAGAAACAATACCAAGTAATGGTGACGATATGGAATAACAGAAAGTCTCATGCATTTCTGGGGGAAGTGTAAATTGGTACTTTGGAGAACAAAGTTTGCATATACCTGCAAATTCCATTCCTAGGAATAATGACGCAAGAAAAATGCAAAACACGTGCTCACAAAGTCTAGTAGAGAAGTGTTTGTAGTAGTTTTGTTCAGGCAAAAAACTGGAAAGCCCTAAATATTTAAGGGTTTTCCAGGTTTTTGCTTGAACAAAACAAAAAGAGATAAGCAAACTATAATAAATATGTTTTTGCAGTGGACTACTCCTCAACAATTAAACATAACGAACTCCTGGCACATGCAGCAACATGGATGGATTTTGCAATTATCACGCTGAGTGAAAGAAGCCAGACACAAAAGAGCACCTACTGTATAAGAATCCATGTATATGAAGCTTCGGGACAGGCAAAACTAATCTATTGTCATAGAAGTCATACAGTGGTTGCCTCTGGGGTAAGTATAGAGATGATGGGAAAGGGGCATGAAGGAACTTTTTGGGGCAATGAAAGTGTTTTAAATCTTGATGACTGTGGGTTATATGGGTATGTTATTTTGTCAAAATTCATTGAACTGCACACTCAAGACCTATAACTGCACTGAATGTAAATTAGGCAAAAAAGTTACTGCAGGATTTCTCAGAGCCTTTAAGGTAAGGTGTGTTATGAATGACAAGAGGAGGATGTAGCACACAGGGTTTCCTGACCTAATTTGAACCTTGTTGGGGAGGGTGTGGACAGGAAATATGTCCTTCCAAGAGCATGAACTGAGAGCAAATGGCCATGTGGGGACAGGAGAGACAATATTCCTTGTGTCTCATGTTCTAGGTCTCCTGGGGAACTCTTCCCACTGAGAGACTGGGGCCAGGGAGAGGTAGAGTCCAGGCCATGCCACCTGCTCTCCACCCACCCACTCCTACACCTCCTACTAATGGGATCTCAGGGTTTCCTGAGAGGAGTGGGCCGTTAGAGCCAATAGCAGTAGAGAAGTTTCTGGTATGGCAGGAGCTGCCCCTGCTCGGTCAAGTCCCTCTCATGGTTTCCCTGTGCTGTGATTGTATGGTCCTATCCCCTCTGCTATGCAGGCCTCTTGGACCCCTCACTGACTCAGCATGTGGTCATAATCCAGTAAATCCTGAGGACAAAGAGTGGCCTGGATGTAGCTTCTGAGGCATCCTCCAGCCACTTTGCTCAGTCCTGCCGCCCTGAGTTGGGGGCCTCCTGGGCTCTGGTGAGGAATCTGGTCCCCAGAGTTCTCTGGTGGGTCGTAGGTTCTCAGCTTTGCCTCTCAGCTTCTAGAAATCTCTCAGAATGATTACTCTGTTGTCAATGGTATTCTTTGCTGTTTTCCATTGCTGCTAAAGAGACCTTCTTATTTTTCTCTTTTTTCTGTCTATTCAAATGGATCCCAGCAGGCAACTTATGAATGGGTGTGTGCATGTGTGTGAATACTTGTGAATATCTGTGCAGCCTGAGCTTGGAAGGGGTTGGAGGAGGGGACGGAAGAGGTGGGCAGGTGGGTAGCCAGGCAGGCAGTTGACCATCTGCCCCATGAAAGGTCCTTGCTGCACACAGGAATGACATTGCTGTGTGGTGGGGCTGACAGATGCTCCGCAGGAGATTAGGAAATAAGTCTGCATCTCCCCTGGGCCCTGATACCATCAGCGGTTAAGAGGCCTGTCTGATTTCATTACAAATCTTCCATTCCCAGGGCTTAAAGCTCAGCCTCCAGACTCACAGGTGTGGGAGGACAGTCGGCCACAGCAAGGGCATTTTGCTTTTAATTGTGGCCATTAATCTGGCACCAACAGCTGGTCTATCCTACAGGAGAAGGGGGGGGCTGACAGGAAACCCATCAATTGGGAACAAGTTGGCTCTGCTGCTTTGCTCTCTAGTGAATGGGGAGAGAGAGGGAAAACCTTTTTAATCTTGCTTTTCAGGGCCCACTTTCCTGGCCTCAGTGGGAAGGATCCAGATTTGCTTTCTCGCTGGATTTTGTAGGAGTTTCCTGAGGCCGATAGGTGACCATCTCCCAAACCATGTTCCCCATATTTTCCTAAGGACAGGACTACTGTGGTGTGTGGTGGCACCTTGTCTACTGCCAGCCCCTGCCCCACAGTCAGGACGTGTCCCAGAGGGAAGGGTGGGGTGGGAATATGTACCAGGGGCCCAGTGAGGAGAAAGGTGGAATGGGGAGAGGCCCAGAGCCACCCTGGGCACAGCTAGAGGGAAAGCTAGCATTGCCACAAAAAGTTGAGGAGAGCCAGACAGCATGTGTGCTTGTATGCGTGTGTATGGGCACACTTCTGTGTGTGTGTGTGTGTGTGTGTGTGTGTGAGAGAGAGAGAGAGAGAGAGAAAGAAAGAAAGAAAGAAAGAAAGAAAGAAAGAAAGAAAGGTGGGGGGGGATAGAACTTCATCCTGGTAAATTCCACCCCATCTCCATCCCTCAGCTGGAGCTTCCTCCAGGATGGCTCTGGCAGGCCTTGGGGGCAATTTAGAGGCAGAGGCCTGGCCTGGGAGCTCACCAGCATCAGACAAGTGCCGAGGGGCAGATGGGGGAGAGGGAGACAGACAGCAGTCAAGGAGGTGCTCTGTGGGATTGGAAAGGCAGTGCGCAGACTGAGGCTTTGAAGGGTGAATAGAATCCTGACAGGCAGAGTTGGGGCTGGCATGTGGATGGGGAAGGGGTGTGCTTCTGGGACTCTCGCAACTATCCGAGGATTCTCTGAGGAGCAAGGATCTACTAAAGAAAGAGGCTCCATTGACAGTGAGCTTGATTTCTGGGTGGCAGGCCTGGGACTCAGTTTCTGGGGTCAGTGGCTGCCCCTGTGAGGATCCTTTTCCAAGGGTGGTCTTGTGTCCTCAGACCACCTCAGTCTGGAGAGAGCCGGTTGAAGAGCTGGGATGGCCATAATCACAGCAACCACCAACTTCTGTGTACCAGGGCTCTGGAGACCCCGTGTAGCGTTGGGAGGGGCTGATGCAGATATGGTTGGTTGCTGAGGCTCAGAGAGGAGAGGGGTTTGCCCAGGGTCGCACCAGGAGTACGTGCTTTTGAGCCCAGGCCCTCCTTGCTGTACTGTGGGACCTTCGAGAAGAAGTCCAGCCTGCACTCCCCACTTCCTCCCACCAGACAGGAAGCGTCTGGGCACAGATAGGGGAGGGAACAAGATGCCAAGGTCTGGTCCTGGAGAAGGCTGTTTGGTTCTGGGAAGGTCTTTTGATTTCTCAAAGGAAAACCTAAATTCTTGCTGCCTGTTTCTTGAGTAGAGAGTCAATTAAGACTTACGTGAATGTGGAGCACACATTTCTTTGGCACAGGTCAGAGGAGCCCTGGCTCATTCACTTCCTAAGCTTAGTGACCTTTGGCAAGTCGACCCTCTCCATGCCCAGGTTTCCTGACTGGCAAAAGGGGGTAGGTACAGGGCCCATCTCACAGGGCCGTTCTGCAGATGAAATGCATTATGCAGGTAAAGCACAGGGAACGGTATCTGGCTAAACCAAGCTGCACAACAGGAGCTGTTGTTGCGACTGTAAAGTCTTGTCACCGCAGAGCACCATTCAGAGGAAGAACAAACCAGTCAGTTACAGAGGAGCTTGTCCAAAAGGGAGGGTGTCAGTCCTCTGGAGACCTGACCCCCTGGGCAGTTGCCCAAGCCAGGAGCTCTTGATTTTACTTCCTGGGAATTTCTAGGATCTGGCCCTGCTCGTGCATTTCCATGGCAGTGAGTCAAACTGGGGGATCTCCTAGCCTCTCTCCCCTGGCTGTCCCTCCTCCTCGATTCCCCCTCTGGACCCTCCTCCACTGCAGCAGCCAGAAGGATCTTTCGTAGAGGGCAAATCTGAATATGTCCTCCCTCTGAGAGCTTCCTGCGGCTCTCATGTTCACCAGAATGAACTTGGCTTTGCACATGCTGTTACCTATGTCCAGGATGCCCTTCCTCACCCTTTGTCCACCTGGAAGAGTCCTATTTATCCTCCAGAACTCAGTGCAGGCACACCTCCTCTTGAAGGCTTCCCGACCGCCCTTCTTCCCCACAAGTCCGAGACAACACACCTGGTCCCTCGCGTTGCCTTTGATGTTGTGTGGACTGCTCTGTTGTCTCAGTTTATACAACCATCACAGTTGCACTATTGTGCAACTATTCGCCCTCTCGCCTAACCCAGGATCTGGCTCATGTCAGCGTTGCTTGAACCAAACTGAATTTGTTACTAGTGAAGACTCCTTGGGCTGTAGATGTCACTGTCGCAGAAGAATGCTGTGCTGTCCTGGACATGCTTCTTCCCTCTCTAGGCTCCAGTTTCCACGTCTCTATAATGAAGAAGCAGCGGGGTCTCTTGGCTGTTCTGAGTTTCTGTAACTGCCCAGGGCCTGCCTGCCTTCTCCAGGTGTAGACAGAAAGCTTGGGGGGGGGGGGGGTGGGAGGCACTCAGCTACTTGGCAGACTACCCATCTCTCTGGTCAGATGTGCCCACGGGAATCAGCAATGTCACCCCCCTGGAACTAGGTGACTCATATTCTTGGGAAACAAAGGGATGTTTGCAGAACTTAAAGCTTCTTTTTTTCCCCAAGGCAAATGGAGAAACGTCATTAAGCCCGGATGAGAGGACTGGGTCATGCCCCGATGATGACAAGCAGGGGCTGCCACTTGGCTCTGTGAGTGAAGCAGTCTATTAAATTTCAGATAGAAGAAATAATCTGCTCCCTGCACTCCCTGATCACTTTATTAGCACAAAAGATGAATTTGAACCACAGATTCATGGCAAAAAGAAGTAAGTCCATACTCTCCTCCTAATTAAACTGAGAGAAGCCAGCTAGATCCAAGGACACCCAGCCCACTCAATTAATTAACATTTATTACAATCAGAAAACAGTCTAATTCAATTAAAATGTTTCCACAAAAGTAGTTTAATGACTTTCCCAAAAAGAAAGTAGTATTTATTATGCCAAGGCACGGTGTGCGAGGGCTGCTGGACAGCCGACTCTGAGGAAGGGTGAGGGAGGGAGGCCATGCTTCTAGACACAGTGACTCCCTAATGAGCAAGCAGGCCCACACCTGAGGGACGGCCTACAGCTGCCTTCATCCTCATCCCCCTGCCTACTACAGCCCCCCTTCCCTCCCCCCTCCCCCGCCCCCAGCTCATTCCTGTGCATTAAAGGATCAAGACTGGAGAGGGAATGGAGGGACACCCGTGGATTCAGGATCCAGGGCCCATTACTGCCTCTGATGTGCTGTGTCACCTTGGACAGGTAGAAGGTGTTCAAAGAAAGGACTGTTAGCAGGGCTTTCTGAAATTTAGCCAGGAGATATTTGGAAAGCTGGGGAAATTGCCATTTAAAAGCTGCAAATATTTTCCTGATTCTCACGAGGCACAGATTTGAATTCATAGTGTCTTTGTTCAGCAAAAATCCCTTGATGAGCCCTTTGTTATAAAAACAGAAGCAAATACTGATTTGGAGTTTGTCCTTTTGAACTAACAATATTTGCGCACGTACTATGGCCTGGCAGTGGGCTAAACACATTTGCTGGGCTATGTCCTACATCTTCATGATGACCCTTGCGAGGTGGGAGTCTCCACGGAAACCAAGGCTCAGGGAATGCCCTGAGTACACTAGTACCACTAGTTAGGGATAGACCCTGGATCCAAACCTAGGCAGCCAGACTTGGGGCAGAGAGGCCGCTGGCAAGCTCAGAATAATTGGGTGACCCTGGGAGAGGGATCCTCTGATTCACAGGACTTGGGTGGGGCCCCAGAGTCTATCCTGTTGGAAAATTCCCTGGTGACTCCAGTGCTGTGACCTTGGCAACTGAAATCCTTACACCCTCCCTGTCTACTGGGGTCACACTTTGCCTGACACCCGGGCTCAGCTGTGGCCTCAAAGGACAGATGATTTAAGCCCCTTTCCAACTCAATGGCATCTACATGGTCAGAACCCTATTCTGACAATATGCTTTAAAAAGACCTTTGCTAATTTGATGGGCAGAAAATGTGATGCCAACAGTACAATCCTAATTAAAAAAGAAAAAGGCAGAGGAAACCCCACTTGCAGGACGCAAATGTGTTAGTGGTGGTCATTTCTGGATGGTAATCTAGTGGGTCAATTTTATTTGCCAGATTTTCTAACATGAACATACATTACTTTTATCATTAGAAAAAGCTATTGAAATGGTTTTTAGGTATGCCACCTTAGCTTTTCATTTCTTGAAAATTCAAACATTTAGATTCTTCTTTGACTTGTCTATTCTCAACTTTCTGTTGGCATTTTATGTACTTGATAGTGATTTACATAAGTTCTTCATAACTAGGGATTTTGACCCTATGTCCATTATATTTATTTAAATAGTTTTCAATTTACTTTTCTATCTTGCTTCTCATGTTTTCAGTGGATGATGGTTTACCAGCTGTATGTAATCAAGCTTATTGATCTTCGCCTTCTTTCCATGCTTTCTTTTAGAAAGTCCTTTATCAAAAAGAGATAAAACAGATATTGACTTAGAATTCTTTCTAGTTCTTAGGCTTTCTTTTCTTTCTTCTTTCCTTTGTACACATAGCTCTTCGTGTGATCTGTTTGGATTTATTTTGGTTTACAGCATGCAGATTATTTTCCAAATAGCTAACCAATGTACCAGAACATTTTATTGGATAAGACCTTCTTTCCTTTCCATGTAGTGATGTCTTACTTATCCTCTGTTACATTTTTATAGGTACTAAGTTTTGTTTTTGGTTATGTGATTTGTTACAAAGACCTATTTTTTTTCTTATACCTGTATCACACTGTTTTATAGATCATAGCTTTTTCATCTGCTTAAATAGCCTCTTGATTTCAAGTTTCTGGATTTCTTTCACCTATTCATTTTTTTTCCAAGTGATTCTGAGAAATACTTGTAAAATAAAAAAAAAACACTGAGATTTTTAACTTACATTTCATTAAAAATATCTGAGAAGACAACATGATCTTTCTAACCAACATAATGGCTCATCTTTGCTCTATGATCTCCTTCTGTAGCTTTCAGGGGAGTTTTGTAGTTTCTCATATTTCATTGTTTAGCCATCCCTACAAGTATGTGACCGAATGCCCAGAGAAGTAGAAGTAATAAGAATCATAAATTTGCAAATATGTATGTTATATATTACTATTATTTTTAGTGAGAGAAGCTACCTTTTAAGCAGCGTTATGACCATCATGTCTATTGGGGTCAGTCCTCAAGTTAAATGAGAAAAGCAACTGACAGTATTGTGCATATCCTGCAGGTAAATGTGTGTGTATGTTTGCATATATCTGTGCTAGCGTGGAGTGGGGGACTGAATATTTTACAATCTTGATTACCATGATGGGGGGACATGGAGGGGGTGGATGAATGAAGGCAGATTATTAAACCCTCCTTCATCCCCTAAAATGAAAGGAAAAAGGGGTGCCTGGGTACCTCAGTCCATTAAGCGTCTGGCTCTTGATTTCAGCTCAGGTCATGATCTCACAGTTCATGAGATGGAGCCCCGAATCAGGCTCCGTGCTGAGAGCATGGAGCTTGCTTAGGACTCTCTCTCTTCCTCTCTTTCTGCCCCTTCCCTGCTCACTCTCTCTCTCAAAATCAATCAATCAATCAATCAATCAATCTTAAAAAAAAAGCATTAAAAAAAGAAAGGAAAAGAAAGGTGCCAAAGTTGCCTTTGGTGGCTGGTGGTCACTCGGTTGTGCTTTTCATTTCAGAAGTAGTCGGGGAGCCCCCCCCTCCCCCCCCGCCCTGGTAGGGGCCTTCGGGTGGGTGGAACCAAGGTTCACTAGTTTGACAATTTCACCCCTCCTCACCTGTGGAGCTGGATGGGTGGTAGGAGGCAAGTGGGCTCTGGGGCTTCTCAAGCAGGAAGCTCCAGAAGGCGACCTGTGCCTCCCTCTCCTCAGCTGATGCTCTGTTCCTGGTCAGCTGGTCTATAGAAGGATCCAGGGGTCTGACTGCTCAGCCTGGCAGGCCCCTCTGGATTTGCCCCCTTCCCCATCTCCACTGTGTCTGCATCAGGAAGCCTTCTGTGGCTGCCCTAGTCTGTCTCAGTTGGACTGAATGCCTGCACCACCCAGACCTATCCATTGGCACATTAACAGGCCACCAGATGAAGGCTTGGGAAGCAGTGGGGAGGAAGACTGGCTTGAGTCAGCCAGGCTAGGTTTGAGTCAGCCCTATCACTTACTGGCCGTGCAGCCTTGGGCATGTTCTTTATCTACTCCGAGTTTCAATGTCTTCATCTGTTGAAAGGGAGTCACAGGGCTGTAGTGAGGATTAAATGTGGGGAAGCCCGGTCCATGGCCTGTGCTCAGGAGAAGCCAGGAGCAGTTCTGTCCTGCCCTCCTCCTGGTCTGAGTCGGAATCCGAAGAGCCAGATGAGGAGAGCAGGTGGAGAAGTGGAAGCCAAGGCCTCCCCCGCAAGTGCTGACAGGAAGGGAGGAGCCAAATCTGAGGAGCAAACTGGAGATTTCAGATGGGTGAGGGGACATGTCTGATTGGAGTCACCCCAAAAGTCTCTTGGCCAGATGGGGCCCTGCGAAACAGAGAAGGACAGGAACAATGTGGGCATGGAAATTCCAGAAGCGTGTCTGATGGGGCGGTGAGGCCAGCCTGGTGGGGTGGAAGCTGGCATGGGTCTGGACAGAAATGAAAGTGACTAGGTGGTGGGACCTGGGCTCTGTGGTTGGGCAGCGGGGTGGCAGCTGGAAGGTGAGGGAGGAAGGCCACAAGCTCCAGGAAGCTGGGAGGAGGAGCCAGATTGCCTAACAACAAACCTAGACCCTCATTAGGCATTTGGGACAAACAAAACCTCTCCTTTTCTCATTGGTAAAGTGGGAATAATTCTAGAACCTCACAGGATGGTTTTGAATATAAAATTAAGCTGATTCATGGGAATCATCCCGGCTGGGTTCCTAGAGAAGACTGAGTCCTTCACCCTGGAAGGCACTGACTCCATTTTCTAGTGCATTCAACATCGTCCTTCCTTTGGGGCCTGGTGACTTTGCCCTCCAGCAGGTTCCTTGACACTTCATTCAGATAGACCCCATGAGCCTGTCCCACTGGGACACAGGCATTCTGAGGAGAAGAATCCCCTTCCAGGTGTTTAGGCTGGGACCCTCATCCACTCTGCAAGGCATGATGAATTGGCCTGAAGGTGGTTGGAGGTCAAGAGAGTGGGCAAAATCAGGGGTGCAGATGCTTGAGATGGGGTCAGCAGGGCCTCATCCCTCCAACACCATCACTTTAAGGCCTTTCTCAGGCAATGATCAGTTTTGTCTGATCCACAAAACACTTTTCTCCCTTCCCCAGCTTCCTTCTGAATGCCCCAGGTGTGCCCTACTTTTTAACAACTCAGGCTAAAACATTTGCACTGATCCATCCTGCCAGCTAACTGTCCTGGAGGAGATGGTAGATGAGGCTCCATTCTATAGATGAGTGGAGTTCATGGAGGTTAAGAAATGTACTGAAGATCCCTTCAAACCGGGTCTCTGGCTTCCTGGAAGCAGGGAGTGATTGTAGCTAGCCCAGGGTGGTGCTGGGAGGAACACTGGTGGTCTGCCTGGTCCTGGGCTATATGGCATCCCTGGGGCCCAACGTGGGCCTCCAGAGGTGCTTGCTTTATCTGCAGGATAAATGTGTGGCCCAGCAGATGGGCCTCTGGTGCCCAGGGAAAACAATTCATTGCAGACCTTGGCCTCATTCCTCCAAACCGCCCCCCCCCCCCCCGGCACACAGCAGCGAGCAGGTGCCTTTGCCCCTTGCTCCCCTTCCAGCTGACACTCCCTCTGTCCTTCAGCCTATCAGAATTGAGGCAGAGCTCCTGCTGGCTTTGCCCACCACTGGGTCCCCAGCACACGGTACTTAGTGAACGAAAGAAGTCTCTACGACTGCCCCCTGGAAGCTGTCCCCTGAACCCCTAAGGTCCTCCCAGTGTCCTGGCCACACACAGGCGGCAGGAATGGGATGGAGGAAAGAGCGCCTGCCCAGAAGTGGCACAGATCTGGGTTGAAATCCTGGCTCTGATTAGTTGAGTGGAAAATGGGCAGAATGGATCCATCTCATGGGGTGGTGGTGAGGATGGAGTGAACGGAGTGCGCATTGACCACTGCTACTGTTAATGCTCTCACTCGGCTGTGGTGTGGGGAACAAAGGTGCTGGGGGGTGGGGGAGTGGAAGATGAGCTGCAGGTCTGGAAGTTTTCATTGTCTTGACTTCTGATCCCCGGTTCTGGGACTCCAGCTCAAGTGAGAGAGCGGAGTTCTGCCCTCTTGACAGACACGTGGAACCCCTCTACCCCTGGGCTTGTGGTCCCCAGAGTGCAGATTCCCCAGCAGTCCAGCACCCTTCCCAGCCCCACTCTGATTCTCAAGCCGAGACTGGTGACCAACACCACTCAGCCTTCTGGTTGCTTCCATGCACCTTCCAGATAGTACGTGTACTGTTATCCGGGATCTCCAGGAAGTCAGGGATTGTGCCCAGGCAGCCTGTTTCCATTCAGAGCTCTGCAAATTTGGGAGAACTGGATCTTGGCAACCGACTCTCTCCTGCCCCCACTGTGTGAAATCCAATTTTTAAATTTCAGCTATAATTGCCTTGAGCCGCTCTTAATGGCAACTTGTGATCCGCCAACTGCAGTTCTTGGCTCCTAAGGCACTAATGAAGTTCCTTCCCTTGCATAGCACAGGCTCACTTAAAATTAAGCATAATTTGCTGGGCCTTGGAGAGCAGGCAGAGAGCTCCTGGATCGGAGGGCGCATACTCACAGCCCCAGGCACCCAGAGAGGAACGTGAACCAGTTAATCCCAGGTAGGAAAGAAATCTGGATCTGCGTTGAAAGCAGTCTGCAGGCATATGGAAACCAAAGACTCTATTCAAGTGTCTGGACAACGCAGAATCCAAGGCTGCTCTTGCAGAGGACCCACTGATGGAATATTCCCAGGGCTGGGTCCCACGCTGGGTAAAGTGATGGAGGGGCAACAGGACTTCTCTCCAGGTGCTCAAGTTGTACCAAAGGACAAAGTGATCCCAGTGGACGGACAGAATGTCCAATTTTCTCTGGCCTTGCTCCATCTCACCTGGAGTCTGGCTACGGCAACCTTGAACTGGCCCCACCATCCAGGCCCATAGCCCTGAGTCTCAGGTGGGCCACTCGTGCCAGCAGAGAATTAGACAGGAACACAAGCCTGGGGTATGCCCTCTCTGTGACCTCCCACAGCCCCAACTGCCTGCTTCTTTCTCTGGCCCTCTCCCTCCCCCTGCCCCAAGAAGCCGGTATGCTGTGCTCACAGCTAGGAAGGGCAGCTCCCCAGGATCCTCCCCGGCAAGCAGGCTGAGAGTCGCAGCAGGAAGAGCTGTGTCCCTGGGGACTGTCTCTTGAGTTTTGTTGTAACCCTTCCTTCTGGGCCCAGACAACATAGAGAGAACTTCGAGGCCACACCAATGTGGGGTTGCCTCCTCAGAACACAAAACTCGAGTCTGGCAACCACTGTTTTGCAACATGCCTTAAATAGTATCTATAAATTCCAGAGTGATCGCTAGTGGAGAGGAGCAGAAACAATGGGCTACAGATAGTGTCCACTGTACAGGGTTTAGAGCTCTGAAATCTGGTCTAAATTTAGAGTCTACATGTTTGCACTTCCATCCATTCTACTCTTAATAACGTGGCAGCTGTTGCTACCACTGCCAACTGCTGACTCTTCCCCCCCCCAAGCCAGGTGGCCTCTCTGCTATCGAAGTGTCGGCATATTAGCTTGTCTGCCTTTGTGAGAGCCCTGCGGATGTGTACATTCATGTACAGGTAAAAGGTATGTGAATTCTGTAGCAGATGATGCTTGATGCTGTACAAGGGCCTGCCTCTGCTCCTATTGTCTGCACAACTCTGAGATCTTCACTGAGAGGGTCAGCCAGAGTCCGGTAACCAAGCCCCTCAAAATGTAGCACAAGCCCAGGAAGGCTGTATGAGGACTGGCCACCAGGGGGCAATCTCACACAGCCGACCTGCAGACTTGGGCGAGCTCTGGGGAAAGCCCATGATCTTCACTTTCTCTTCTGGGCCTACTTTTCTCAGGTCAGAGAGGGAATGAACAGGAAATACCATCCAGGTCAGCAGAGGATGAAGCTCCAAGAGGGCATCTGCAACCAAACCGTCCCCAGAACATCAATATGGAAGAGTTACTGAAAAACAAGCGCTTGTCTGGTTGTTAGTGTATATTAAAACAAATTTATTTACACAGTAACATGATGCCACAGAGAACACAGCAAAGTACCACAGCAAACCAAAGGGCGGCACCACCTGGTGACAGAGGGAACCTTGCGTTGGTAGATTTATACAACTCTAAAATGTGCAGAGGGTTAAAGCTCCAGGAAAGAGCAAGAGAACAAGATTTTCAAATACAGAGTGTGGGCAGAGCCATGGGGAACTAAGGTGAGACTGGAATGAAGACTGCCATGATTCAAATGCTGAGAAGGAGGACATCTTGCTTCTGCCCTGATCTCATGCCCAAATGCCCTGCATATCAACAGAAAATCCCAACCCAGTATGTTCACGCATAACTTTCAAACTGGTGAGGGAACGGATAACCAAGTAGTACTTGGAGCAGGTTTCCTGAAGCAGTGTGGTTTATCTTTCAAAAATGCTACCCTGAAGCCATAGGGCTGTTCAACATTCAAGTTATCATGAGTGCAGACACACAGATACTTTCCACACACTATACGGGCAAAGTGGATTTTCCATAATACGATAATAACTGTAGCAAAATATAGGACTCTGTACTTCTGCTAGGTTAAAAAATTTCCAACCTCTTTTGATTCCCTGAAACTTTCTGGATTAAAAAAAAAGCATGAGGGTGAGTGGGATGGGTGAAGGTGAGAAGCTGGAAGGAGCCCAGAGGCTCTCTGGAGTGGGAAATGTAATGGGATGTCCAGAACGCAGGCCCCTGTAGCCCACTTAGGTGGGGAAGCTTGTAGCAGTGGCTGATGCAAAAACCTACTCTAATTTCAAACAGCTGCAGAGAGGGGATGTGTAACAGCTGTATAGCACCTTGTACATTCTGGGCACTTATAAATATTAAATGATGGTGATGAGTGGTAACCACCTCTGTAGGAAGGTTTATAAAAACTACTAGAATTTGTTAAGAAATCTCCCAGGAGCTCTTTAAACAAAGCTGTTGAAACTACCACATCTCTTAGAAAAGATTGCTCAGCTTTCCGAATCACACGGACATGATGAAGTTCCCCAACCGAAGTCCGGGCAACGGCCACAGTCACATCACAGGGAGAGCGGGGGCTGGCTCCTTCTCCTTAATTACTGGGAAATATCACTGTCTGTCCCAGACTTTCACCATCACCATCATCTTTTCTTTTTTTCCTAATATACAAAATGGACTTATTTTAAAAAGATAGGTGCTTTGTTTGGAGGATGGATTATTTTATCAGCCAAATACCTTGACATGGAATGTATGTGAGTTCTTCTTCTCTGGCATCTGTCATAACTCAAGCATCAGGACAAAAAGGCTTGATTTCTTTGGTATAATCTCTATCTAGGATCTTGCACTGTAGCTCCTCTGGCTTCCCTTGTGGCATCAGTTTTGGTCCATGGAACCCCGACTTTGGGCACTGCCGTAAGCATGGGCAGCTGGACTTCAGTGCACACTTCAGCAAGAGCAGCACTTGGATTTGTCTCGGCACAGCACTTTGGGCCTCTGAGAATATGAGCTTCAATGAGGTAAAACTAATAACCTGGCTTTGTGGGCAGCCATCCTGTTCACTCATTAGGCTGGACCAGAATTTTCAATCCTTATCAACTAGCGAGGGAAATAAAAAACATGTCAGAGTTGGCCTGGACAGCCAAGTTTCTCTCTCCTTCGTCTTCAAGTATGTTTGTACTTTATTCATACATCTAGAGTCATTTGGAATATAGGGCAGTATCCTAAGTACATCCTGACTTCTGGGACTGGTCTGTATTTTTTTCAGATCACTGTCCATATAATCTAGGGAAAAATATTATTTGCAGGTTACCAGCAAAACCAGGTCAGGTTACTTCCCAGCATCAAAGTATTTTTAATTCAAATTTGGGAAGCTGAGTGCAATCTTTCCATGCCCTACTATGTAGTAGGCCCCAAAGATCCTTCATGAAAACTTATAATGCTAGAAACTTTAAAATACAGTTTTACTTCCAGAAATATCATTAATATTTCTAGAGGTTTAGATCTCTTGGCTTAACAGTTTCCCATGGTAACAAACTTCTTCCAAGTCTGGAAGCAAAACTGGCCTCCACTTAATCTGACAATGGAAGGCTACTCAGCCTCTTCAAATCCTAACAAGCATATGTTAGGCCCCAACATCAGTAGCATGGGTGCTTGGGCCCTGTCTACCTTTACCCAGTTCATCTCCAGAGGGCAAAGCTTGGAGCCGACTGCTATAGTCCTGGCCTCCAATTCTAACTTCGTCTAGGGATTCTTTCGTTGATTCCATAGGTTGCAACTGCTCTTTGTCCCATCCTGCAGTTATTCTCCACAAATTAGCTTCTGAGCATCACGTCGGTGTACATTTACCAAAGGGGCTCTTCCTCAGGCCGGCATGGGAGAAGTCACGTAGTCCTAGTCCTCTCCGCAGGACGTGGGATTCTCTTCTTTCCAAGACTAGGTTGTCACTCTAACAAGGCACTCTGCTATACATTCAGTCTTGGTCTTTGCTACTCCCCCCATTTCCCTGTTTCTCTAGCACCAAAATGTGTCAGAGAAATTGTTCTTGCTCATGCGGCTTAAGGTAAAGTCCCAATGATGGCTTAATTGTTCAAACTCTCAATATAAATGGAAGAATCTGTAGTACAGACTTCAACAGAATAGAAAAAAATTCCAATTAATATTGAAGACAATAACTGGATGTTACTCGAGAAAACATAAAGTGCTAATACTAGTCATAAAGCAAAACTCATGTATACACAGATGTCTGAAGGTAGGATTTCTTGCCAGTTGATGAATGAATTCAAAGATTCTACTATAATTAAAATGGGACTGTAAAAAACTACTTGTGATGATGTTAGATTGACTGAATTTCATTATTCTGGAAAAATATTCCAAGGACCATCTGATGGAGAACTTCTTGTCTAGAAATACAGTTATCTTGTCTGTTCTGCTCTAACACCCCTTTCCGTCTCCCTCACATTCCTCAGCCACCACTCAGAGAAAAATTAATCTAGCCACCTGCCTCTGGGAAGCCTGAGGCCCTTCTCTGACTAGTTGGCATTCATCTTTTGGCCTCCACAAATTTGAATATAAAAACAGTACTAAACAAATCTGATGTGAAGGAGGTGCTCAGTTTACCAGTGCTGAAAGATGACAGTAGTGGGGAGTGTCCATGCCTATAATACCATAGGGTTAAAATGAAGAAGACTGGATCCAAGTCAAACAGAAAAAAAATAAAATAAAATAAAAAAGAAGAGAAACGAAAGAGGATATCTAGAGAGCCAATAAGCAAATAGAGGGACCAGGGAACATTCTTCATTAAATATGAAGCCTCATTAAATAGTCAACATTCAAATTTACATGGGCAAGGCACCACAAGAATGACATTGAGAAAGTGTCTCAATCTGCAAACCGTCTGGGGGAGGGGAGGGAGGACTGCTGGGGGAATGTGCTGGCCGACATGGCCAGTGGTCTGTGTGCTGCTACTTCAGTGTATTAATTAGGCAAGGAGTTATGTGCACATGGGCTATGCTACGGTGAACTAAACACAGTCTGCCAGGCAAGGCGCAGCCAGGCCACAGGACACTGGGACAGAGAGGACTGCTGGCCTGCAGCGGCACGCCCCCTCTGTGGCCATTCCTCGGGGCAGAGCCCTGCTCTCTGGCTAGAGGAGGCCAGACCCTGTGGGCCAGTGAGTCCTTTTCCTTGGGAGTCCTGTACTGCTGGCCAGGAGGACAGGGACATCCTCCCTTTGGAACCCCACGTGTCCCGTTTTCTTAAAACAAAACAAAACAAAACAAAACCAAAGAAGATCACAATAAAATACATTCTTCTCCTTTCTTGATCCTCTTTGATATAGGTGAATCATATGAAAGGCTGTTAAAAATGTTAAAAGTTTAGAAACTTCCAAAAGGCCACTAATGTGCTATCTAAGTAATACTGCACAATCAGTCTTGGCTTTTAAGGAACTCTGCGCTGGCAGAGGAGGGTCCCAGAGCTCCCTCGCCGACTAGATGCAGAGAACGTGTCCATCAACCCCGCCACAGGTTGTTCCCCTCAGAGGCCTGGCCTCTACTTCCAGCACACGTGTGTGCACCCACGTGTACACACACTTACACCGTCTGAGTGACTCTTGGGATTTCAAGGTTGAAGTAAACAGATACTCACAGTTTTGAAGAAAACAAGCACACACATGTCACCTCCCACCCCCACTACCCGGAAGGAACACTCATCTCTTAGCGCAAACACGTATGTGCCAAGGGAAGAAGGGGAGGATTTCTGTAGAACTTGCTTCAGGTGAAGTTGCCACATAAACACTGTAATATACAGTTAAAACAATACATACAAAAATTGCACATATATTCATAGGAGAGGAGCACAGAGCCCATGTATGGTGCACAGCTCACAGGCACCCACCCCAGCATTTGAAATTGCTGCCAGCCATCCTCCAGAGCCATTTCGGAGAGTCCCAAGGAGCAATGTGCAGTGCAACTGGGAGGCAGCCCCTTCAGCAAAGGTCAGCGTTCTGAGGAGGAGGCCAGCGGTCTCATCAGTGGCCTCCTCCCCTCTCCGGCCTCTCACCAGCACACCGTGCCCTCCAAGCAGATCTCAGAGCTCAACTGACAGCCGTCTCATTCACGGCTGCTGTCCACAGCATTTGGTAGACTAGTTAACACTGGCCACTGCTAGAAAGAAGCTGGCCAATTACTGCTCAGGGGAACACCGGGAGCTGGGTTCCGCCAGTGCTGGCTGTCCACGCCGACAGCTCTGACAGTAATCAAAGACAGCACTTTCAGCTATTCCCCTGGTGGCCCCTAGGGAACTGCACATGTGGAAAATCATCTCCCGGTGTCCTGCCAGCTATTTATAAGATCTGAACTGTACTCACCCTGGAGAGGCATTGGAGACACCACCTTGGGTCAGTTCTATAATGGGCCACAAGTGGTTGATAAACCCAAACTTCATTGGCAAGTGGGAACAGAGTAGAGGTGAAGGAGAATCAGGCAGTGGCAGCAGAGGGGACCGCTAGGGCCATCCTCCAGGTGGTGTGCCCACTTGCCTATAACAAATGAAAATGCATCCATGACCCAAGGGATGGAATCTCTCCTTGTCTTTCTACTATCTGCTGGAACAAAGGCTATAGTCCCCAGAAACAAGACTGGGCTGATGCTAAGGATGGCAGTTATGCCTGGTAAGAGTCAGTTATTGATACTTTAAAGAAGAAAAAAAATCTGTTGTGAGAGCTTAGTGGATGATAGTAAGGACTGGTCAAACCTGTCTATTGCTAGTGAGAATAAATACTTGGTGTTAAAAAGACAGGTGGTCTTCAGAATTATGGAGGAGCTGGACACAGCTCAATGAGTTCATACTAAAGGAGCTGTCCATTCAAGGATATACGTTTTCATTTTTTACCTGCATTTGGGGACAATTAGGGTGAAAGGTGTTCCAATGGAAGGCGACTGCACGGCTGTGCAATCGAATTTCTGTGCAGTGAAGACAGACCCAGCTTCTGACTGGATCTGGAACTGTGGGTAAGCTTTCTGAGCAGACTCATTTTTCCTGGAGAGGGATGGAAGGTCGGTCTCTCTTCTTTCCTTGAATTCTGTGTGAGTACTAGGAAGGGGAAGTGCATGGGCGACGTGAAGGTGAACACAAAAGACAAGCAGCAACCAGGACACACTAGCGGTGCTGCAGGGTTTTCACAATGCAGCCGAGGGAGTCTGGAGTGGCAAAGGCCAAATACTGAGCACAAAGCCAGTCCTCAAGGCTGACCCCACCCTCCCTGTCCAGGGACTTCTCAGCAAACTTGATCATCAGCAGTGTTCGCTTGATGTCTAGCCAGTTTTGGAGAAGGGCGCTCCTCTGCGCTGGGCTAGGAGAGGCCATGAAAGTCTGGAAGAGATCCTCCCGGGGGCCCCAGAGTAGACACTGGAGGATGCCTTTGGCGTCTGAAATGAGGATCCGCTCAGAAGGGTTGGGATTGAGGAGGCAGCTGGCCAGCTGCTGTAGGCCCCGGGAATAGGGGGAGCGGAGTGGGATGCGAGGCAGGTCTGCTCGAGTGTATTCTTTCTCCTTCAGCTCTGGGTTCTCATCAAAGGGGTTGGGCAGGTGCAGCATCTCATAGATGAGGATGCCTGTCTGGAACTCATCACACTTTTTATACTGGGTGGCTGTTATGATCTCTGGAGCAAGGCGGGACTGGTCCCGGAGGATCTCAGGGTCCACCAGATGGCTCTTCTGCTTGGCCTGAGAGAAATTGCTCACTATGAGCCTTGTGGGGCAAGACGAGGTGGGGCTGGACTCTGTAGGCCCAAGGCCCTGGGTGGTTCTCCCTGGCTGGTAGTGGACAAGCAGCAGGTTCTCCAGACGAAGATCGCAGTGAGTGACATGGTAGGGTTTGAGGTGCTCAAGGCCAGAGCACAGCTGTAAGAGTAGCAGACACACTTGTCTCTCATATAAATCAGGGCTTTTCCCGTGCTGGGCCAGAGAGTCTCGCACAAAATCAGCCACGGTGAGATAGGGAACCTCTCTGGTGATGACCACAACGTGGCTTCTCTGCTTCCTGCTAATGACCCCCTGGCTTTCTTTCTGGGATGACTCTGTTTCAGAGCAGGGCTCTGGCCTTTTCCCATCAGTTTCTCCTTTTACCTCTTCTTCAGCCTCTTTCATTTCATCCTCTTCCTCTTCAGGGGCATCAGGATCCTCCCAGGGAAGCAGACGATTAGGGACTTCAGCAAGGAAATGCCCACAGTCCTGTTGGATGTTGAAATGGATAGCCAGACTCTGCCGGACAGCCAAGCTGTGATAATACTGCTGAGATTCTTTAGCTTTGCTCTTACAGATCTGAAAGAAGAAAGCAAATAACAACATAAAATGCACACTTTCATAACCAGGCTTAGATGTGTAAAGGAAGATTAATTGGAAGGTGACTGGTTAGAAACAGTGTTATAGTGAAGACTTCAGAAAGGGTCTTGGTAGTCCTTTGCTGAGTGACAGTAATAATGGCAATAATAACCATTTTTTATGGCTATCTACATGCTGAGCACTTTATGTGTCTTATCTCTAGTCCTTACACTAACTCTTCAAAGTAGGCTGAGAGTTTAAGAATTTAAAACAACAGGGGCGCCTGAGTGGCTCAGTCGGTTAAGTGTCCGACTTCAGCTCAGGTCATGATCTCATGGTTGGTGAGTTTGAGCCCTGCGTCAGGCTCTGTGCTGACAGCTCAGAGCCTGGAGCCTGCTTCAGATTCTCTGTCTGCCCCTCCGCTGTTTGCACGCTGTCTCTCGCATTGTCTCAAAAATAAATAAAAACATTAAAAAAAAATTAAAACAACAAAGAGAGCTACCAGTTTGCAAACCTAAGTCTATCTAACACCAAAGTTTGCTTTTTCTACTGTACCTTGTACCTCATCTAGAAAATAGAACAACCAAAAATAATTTTTCACTTACATTCCGTAGAGGCTAACAGCCGAGACTTATATGATAGCTCAATAAAGTGGGCCAGGATACCCTATTTTGTCACTGGTCAGGAGAGTAACACACAATTGGCCAGATAAAGTGTGGGTTTTCCTAATTTTCAATCAATGTCATTGTGCTGGTCACAATTCAGGCACTCATGGATGACTGGCAGGGTAGAAATAAAGATTTGAGAGAATCATTGGTCTGACCTAGTCAGAGCAAAACCAACATTTCAATGGCAGGACTTTGAGTTTCATGCTTTCCCTTAACATTAGGCCTTATTGAAAGGCCATATTTAGGTAATAAGGTCTTCAAGAAAGAATTTGATTAAGGGGTTGTGGATCATGGGAGAGTTTTTTGATCACAAACACTAGGCAACAAGTTCTACATACCAAAGCAACTATTGTTATTTCTAGTCTTACAGGGTTAGAAAAGCAAAAAGTAAATGAAAGTACCCCTAAATGGACTCTGCTTATGATAGGGTGCAGAGAAGCTGACAATGGAAGACTCGGTCCCTAACACTAGTTCACAGATCGTAACAGCCAGGTCAGAACAGCTTTTCCCCGAGCCTATTAACTGAGAAGTGCATTTTCTATCCTTAGCAGGGATATGCTGCCATATTTCACAGGTATCTAAGCCTCCCAGCAACAGGCACTCTGAAATGTTCACACTGCCTGTTTGCTGCAGTAATACAGAAAAGAAGCAAATTTTAAAAAGGATTTTCTAGCTATTTTTATTTCAAAAGAAAAATGTACATTTTCCCGGGAGGATGCTGATGAATCTCAGTTCTGAGAAACAGCATGCTCTGATTTCCATTCAAATAGATATTAAGAAAAGTATGAAATAGGTGATGAGGATTAAAGAGGATACTTATCATGATGAAAAAACTGAAAGAAAAAAAAAGAAAAGAAATGAAAAACACGAAACCCCTAAAACAGCACCTGGGTGGCAGAGTTGGTTAACTGTCCGACTTAGGCTCAGGTCATGGTCTTGCGGTCCATGGGTTTGAGCTCTGCATTGGGCTCTGTGCTGACAACTCAGAGCCTGGAGCCTACTTCGGATTCTGTGTCTCCCTGTTTCTCTGCCCCTCCCCTATTCCTTAAAAATAAGTGAACATTTACAAAAAAACCACCCACAACAGACCAAAGGTAAAGGAGTACCCTTGGGAGAGGAGCATCCCTTTCTCATTCACTGTGTTTATACATATTTATTATAATGAGTGTTTTTTTTTTAAGTTTCTCTCTTTCTCTCCCTCTCCCTCCCTCCCTCTCTCTCTGTCTCTCTCTGTCTCTCTCTCTCTCTCTCTCTTTCTCTCGATGGGAGGGAGGGGAAGAGGTCTGAAAACAAGTTTTTTCAAGTCTTCTACCAGCTACATCATCTAGTCTTGAAACTGAGATAACCCCAGGCAGAGTTCAAGTTCAAACATATATCTTTCAGAAAATATTATCTTTGGAAAGTTCTCAAAGTCTCAGTACACACAGTATAATATATAATTCTGTATCCTCATCAATCATGGCATGAATTCTTTCTATACTGTACTGTTGGCAGTGTTTCATATTTATGTGTCAGCAGGTATTTAAAAACCCTATACTTGTCATCATTTAGTTGTATAGGAGTTGGATATAGCACACAACACCATTAACCCCATTTCCAATTTTAATAATTTGCTCAACATCACATTACTGGCTGGAATGAAAGTTTAAAGTTCCCAACTCCTTGGTCTTTGAAAAGTCAATGTACCACTGAGTTTAGCTGAATGAGACTGTAGTTAAACTCTAGCAGTCATGTTATAGAAAGGGCACTCACCAATGAACTTGGCAGGCCTGGGATTTACTCCCGCCACTAACTGTGTGACCATGGGCATGTCTCTGGGTTTCAGTCTCCCTAAATAAAGGAGACAATATAAAAAAAAAATCCTGTGGGAATGCAAGCTGGTGCAGCCACTCTGGAAAACAGTATGGAGGTTCCTCAAGAAACTAAAACAGAACTACCCTATGACCCAGCAATTGCACTACTAGGCATTTATCCAAGGGATACAGGTGTGCTGTTTCGAAGGGACACATGCACCCCCGTGTTTATAGCAGCACTATTGACAATAGCCAAGGTATGGAAAGAGCCCAAATGTCCATCGATGGTTGAATGGACAAAGAAGATATGGTGTATATATATACAATGGAGTATTACTTGGCCATCAAAAAGAATGAAATCTTGCCATTGCAACTACGTGGATGGAACTGGAGGCTATTATGCTAAGTGAAATTAGTCAGAGAAAGACAAAAATCATATGACTTTACTCATATGAGGACTTTAAGAGACAAAACAGATGAACATAAGGGAAGGGAAACAAAAATAATATAAAAACAGGGAGGGGGACAAAACAGAAGAGACTCATAAATATGGAGAACAAACAGGGTTACTGGAGCGGTTGTGGGAGGGGGGATGGGCTAAATGGGTAAGGGGCACTAAGGAATCTACTCCCGAAATCATTGTTGCACTGTATGCTAATTTGGATGTAAATTTAAAAAAATAAAAAATAAAATTAAAAAAAAAAAATCCTGAAACCTACCTCACCAGAGCAGCTGTGAGGATTAAAGGAGACTAATTCCATAGAGTTGATCTATAAATTTCAAAGCTTCACAAATGTAACACTGATAGTGACTAAAACCTGCAAATGTTAAAAGTGATGTAATATTATAGAATCTTCATGTTTTTCAAACAGAGAGAGCAAAACAGAAAAATGCATCTTTCTTTTTGAGTCCTGAGAGCCACCTGCCCCAGCAGTGAGACTCTCTGACCACAGGTTTGGTAGAGGGCAGCCAGAGAGGAAGAACTAATGTCCAGGACCTCCAGGCCAGGGTCAGCCCTGACAAGCAAATCAAACTGGCAGTATGTTCTGGCCCAAGACAGGCCAACATAAGGCTCTCTTCTCTCTCAGAAGTGTTTGGTCAATCTGTAGGTTTTACTACGCTAAGCTGCACTGAAAAACACCTGCCACTCTGTGGTTTGGCATTAGAAGCAGAGAAGATATTCTCATTGTGACTGCCACTCTCCTCATGTTATCCTCATGGTATCTGCTGACACACAGACACACACACTTGTATAAGATTCCCCAGAGCTGTGTGACTAGACAATGAACATGGGCACTACAAGAAGAATTTATGTTTAGTTTCACAGATCAATTTGAGATAAAGGTTCAAAGTGATATACAAAGAAGAAATGATAAATCGCTCAACCAGTGCGGATGCTCTGAAGGAAAATGGCCTGCCTGGAGAGCCGACCGGAGCAGGTGACACTTCCTTATCTCCCCATCTTACAATATGTAGACAGGCCAAAGAATAATGGGTCACTCTAGTTTAAAGGGCAAAGGGAAAAGGGAGAAGACTGGAGCATGATAGAGGGAAACAAAATACTAGGGCTTCTAACTGGTTCATAACTGTGAAAACAGTTACAACCAAAATACAGACCAACGGAGATTTCCAAAATAGGATTTCTTATGTGATGAGTATCTCATAAATCTTTATTATGGAACTTTGTGATGATGTTAATTTAGGTAGGAGTATTATATTATTCTATGTACCACATAGTAGCCATTTCTCAAATATTAATAACTTGACTCCTTTAGTGTTTTTAAAAAAACTCAAAATTACCTGACTTCAGATGATAAATTTCTAGTCCAAAAGTTATTTCAGAAAACAAGCTGCTCTTTCTAGAACAAATGGACAGGGTTCTTCCTGCTGGTTGTTGTTTTTACCTCCCTCTCTTATTTTCTCTATTCTACAACAAAGTGACTTCCCCTTGGCCTCCCATTTTCATTTATCTTTCTTGAAAGGAATTTACATTTCTTCCCTCAAAGGGCAGTTGGCTTGAACTGCAGGAATTTCCAAAAAGATTCCACTCCCCAAGAAGAATGATTTCCACAGGACTCTGGGCTCCCCCAAATTTTGAAACAGGAACAGAACAGGAGCTGGAATGGTCCCATATCTTCATGCAAGATTCTCTTTTTTAACAGGAGAAAAATCATCTCATATTTGTTTTGACTCCGTGGGAACAACCTATTTAAACTGCCACCAATTCTGACAGATTCTGTACTGTCCACACTTTCTGAGGAAGCAAAGCCCTGCGAGAGCCCGAGCCACAGTGACACTAGAGGGAGCTGTCACATCACCATCCAGGAGTCATTTCTGGGCAAACTGCAGCCTAGCGAAGTCAGGGGGGTGACGGTTGAATCTTGTAAAATATGCCATACGTCCTCTTTCTGGACAAGTTACTGCTTCTATGAAGGCGACAACGCCAAATTCATGCAAAAGAAATGCTTTCTGTGAAAAGCACAAACAGGAAGAGGTCACCACAGTGACTCTACTGGCCTGCTTGCCCACTGAGAAGGCACACCTTCCTGAGCTACTTCTCCAGAAGAACATCAGAAGGGAAAGCCAGCCAGGGGTAGCTACGCACCCACCAATGTGGGTAACAGATTGCTGCAGAAACAAGGGCTTGTGGGGAAATTGAGTGTCTGAGTTAATAAAGTGAGTAAGGACAGACAAGGAAAAGGAAAAATATTGATTAATAGTAACTGAGCAAACAAGTATCTGATGGCTCCTTAGCACTTTCCATCTGGGAAAAATCCTGAAGCAATTTAGACAGAGCTGCAAATACAGTGGAATGGGGAACCCTTTAACCACTGATAAATGACCTACTGGAAAGTGAAAGAAAACCCCATGCTTCCAGGGTCAGAGCCAAATTACCCTCTCCTGAGACCTTCCTAGACCCAGGTCAAAGCATACAATGCTTATACAACCTGATCCTAGTAGGGAAACAGCTTGATAATTGTTCCTCACATGCAACCTGAAAAGTTTAATTTCACACATTCACTTCAATACAGGGGCTCATTTTCCGTGTTGCTCATGGCAACTGCTCTGCATACCTTTGAGTCAAGTTTGCCATTATAAAGCATTTATGTTTGTTATAATAATAATCTCAACCGAGACAGCTAACTTTTAAAAAGCAGAGTGTGGGGATGCCTGGATGGCTCAGTTGGTTAAGCGTCCGACTTCGGCTCAGGTCATGATCTCATGGTCTGTGAGCTCGAGCCCCACGTCAGGTTCTGTGCTGACAGCTTAGGGCCTGGAGCCTATTTCAGATTCTGTGTCTCCCTCTCTCTCTGACCCTCCCCCGCTTGCGCTCTGTCTCTCTCTGTCTCAAAAATAAATAAACATTTAAAAAATTAAAAAAAAAAAAGCAGAGTGTGGGGAGCTTTGACTGTAGAGCCCCATTAAAAGCATCTGGGAAGAAGACAGTGTATGAGTCTGATACTACTGACCCTTTCAGAATGCCCACAAAGACTGGAGCCGGTAAAGAGGATGTACATCTTGCTGTCCTTTCAATGTTGGGGAGTAGAGCAGATATCCAGTTTAAGGCAACAAAGTGGGGAGGTAGGGAAAAAGGTGGACATTTGGTAAGACAGGAAGGAAATGGCTAGGGAATGAATCAGTTGTTGAAGAGAGGGGTATTATCCATTCTCCTTTAACTCTTCTTCCCAAAGGAATGCTGTTGTTTGTGGGGGTGGGGGGGGGCGGGGGAGGACCCTATTCACTGTCCTATTTTGTCACTGACACACTCTCTTCAGCAAACTCATGGCTTCAATCGTCTTGATATATTGCTGATTTCCATATTTGCAACCCAGACTTGTCTTGGACTTTAGACTCATCTATATAATGGCCTACTTGATTTCTCCTTGTGTCTGTTCCATACCACAGACCCTTAAACTTAGCACAACCAAACCCAAACTCTTCATCCCACCAAACCTCCTGTTTTTCCAGTACTTCCTCCTTTGGTGAATGGTGCCGTTATCTGTCCCAATATCTGGCTAAGAAATTCACTCTGAATTTCTCCTCCATCTTCACTTCCTACATCTAATAAATTACCAATTTTAATCGATTCTGTTCCTAAATACCTTTCAAATTATCCTCTTGTCTCCATCATCGATTGCTACCATTATCACCTGCCAGGTCTAGTACAAAAGATTTCCGGGGCGCCTGGGTGGCGCAGTCGGTTAAGCGTCCGACTTCAGCCAGGTCACGATCTCGCGGCCCGTGAGTTCGAGCCCCGCGTCAGGCTCTGGGCTGATGGCTTGGAGCCTGGAGCCTGTTTCCGATTCTGTGTCTCCCTCTCTCTCTGCCCCTCCCCCGTTCATGCTCTGTCTCTCTCTGTCTCAAAAATAAATAAAAACGTTAAAAAAAAAAAAAAAGATTTCCAAGTGGTTTCCCTGTCTCTCGTATGATTCCCCTCAAACACACCTTCCACATGACCACTAGAGCCACCTTTCAAAAAATCAGATATCACTTGCCTATTTAAAATTCATAGTGGCTCCCCATTATCTTCACAGAAGAAAGTCCTGGTCTAGCTCCCTTTCCAGTCTTCTTTCTCACCCCTCTTTCACTTTTGCCATATTGAACTACCAGCAGCCAGCCCCCTGGTTTCTTCTACCTGCCAGGTGTTCTCTCTGATCGGGGCCTCTCTTCACCCCTCATCTGCCTGAGGGATTCCTACTTACCCTTTCAAAGCCATTATCATATGTCAGTTCTGTCAAGGAGAGAAAGTACTGACTACCCTAAACCTCCTTTCTGTGTTTCTTGTATATATGTCTCTATTATTACAGATATCACATTTTTTTTTTGTCTGCCTTAGGAGCAGATATTTATATCAGTAGGGCCTACCACAGAGCAAGGCACATTGTGTATGCTTGATATGTCTGTACAAAATACTGAGAAAGGCTACATCTGATGTGGTGTAGCCACAAGGTTATTTACTCAGAGAAGCTAGCATATACACAGCTTTTATGAAACAGATGGAAGTTGGCAAGGTGATGCGGAGGGGGCAATGGCAGACTAATGTGAATAATGAACATTCATGACTGGACCAGGCAAATGAGTAAAGTCTGAACAATGAGGGCTGTCTGCCGAGTCCAGGCTGCCCTAGAGGCTCAGTGGTTTTGCCCTGCACAAACCTACACAAAATGATAGTGCTCTTCATCATTCCATTCAATTTTCTCTCCTTTTCCCCAAAGAAAGCAATAATTACAAAATATAGGACCCTTCAAAAATATTCCACATTAGCTTTTATTTTTCCATTGATGAGCCAGTTGGCCTAGGATGCCTTCAGCCTACTTCCACTTTATCAGTAGGGAGTCTCATTTCCATCTCACACCATACATTTTACAGTGCCCCTCAGTGAACCTTCAGTGAGATGGGTATTGCAGGGAATGAATTGCAGAGAAACAAAAGTGAGAAACACTGAAGATCACACACACTATACCGTCTGTACTATATTGTCCCATTACACAAAAACACAACTGCAAATGAGAGACAGCATAAAACGAAAATCTGCAAACGTGCCATAGATATTCAGTATATGGTACAACCTTGCTCTAAGAATACAGGCTGATTACCTGTATTGACCTCAATCCTTGATCTACCTAGAAGGAGTATTGCTTTACTTGCTGTTACAGAGCTAAGATCCCCACACACTCAATGCTGTTACAAACATATTAAAAATGGATTAAGTATTTAAAATATAAATGCCATCTGGGCCCCAGGTAGTCAGCATTCCATGCTGTAGGAATCTGCTATGAGACCTGTCAGGTAGGCCAGGTAATTTATAGCTTGGGTTGCTACAAAAATATCCATCTGCCCAAGAAACCCATTTTGGAGTCTAGAGAGAAATTCAAAAAGGCAACTGTATAAGATTTTACTATTTTATTTGTAGCATGTACCCATTAAATCTTTTGATGCTCTTACTCAGCAATGCGGATCAAAATGAAATCACTCGTGTTTCCGAGCTAGTAATTTAGGCTGACAGAATGACACCCAGGATGTTTACATTAGAGAAACTCAAGTACAGAGCAGTTCAATAACTGACTCAGGCCCAGATTAAGAATCAATTAATTTGAATCCCAACTTATAATTCCCAACTATGTTTTCTCACCTCATTAATGAAAGCTATGGCTTCCTTTTCCTCCTAGACAATTCATTTTGATTCCAGATTTACACGAGTACACCAAACCCTTCCTTCCTAAACCAATGCCCAGTTGAGATTCTTAGGAATTTCTGTATGCATTCAGTCCTGAAATGAAGTGGGCACTGACCTATGATGGCTGTGGGTGTGTATAGCTGGCCACTGGTCAATGGCTCTCTGTGAAGTTTCAATGTTGAACATATTTGTACTGAAGGATGAAAGTGGAAGTGTTTCCCCTCTATACTTCTTTCCTTATTACTAAGCCAGTAATTAATTGCCTGTGTCTATAGTCTGAACTAGTTGTAAATTCCTACCAGTTATTCCTGTTAATGCTTTTTCATTTAGTGTCTTGCTTTCTCAGCATCCACCCAAATGAGATAAACAGAGACTCTGTGGAGTCAAAATGCAATAAAGGATGCTGGTGTCCACAGTTCACCTCCACTTATTACAAGCTTCTAACAAGATTCTTGGCATTGGCAGAAGAAAGGAAGCAGGGGCGCCTGGGTGGCTCAGTCAGTCAAGTGGCCGACTTTGGCTCAGGTCATGATCTCACAGTTTGTGGGTTCGAGCCCCTCATTGGGCCCTGTGCTGACAGCTCAGAGCCTGGAGCCTGCTTCGGATTCTGTGTCTCCCTCTTTCTCTGCCCCTCCCCAGCTCACTCTCTGTCTCACTCTCTCTTAAAAATAAATAAACATTAAAAAAAATTAAAAATAAATAAATAGAACATTTAAAAAAACGGAAGGAAGCAGCCCACAGTTGTAATAGGGACATGCACATCTTCATGGGGCTCTGTGAGCTTGTTCCTTGAGAACAAAGACTTAGACTCCTTTACAAAGAGAAGATACATACTACCCCAAATTTGGAACTGTTGGAAAAATAAGACAGAATTTTATACTTTTTGCTTATGTGAGATTTTTATCACCTTCCCCAAAGTAATTTCATCCAAATTTCTTATGTGGCCTCACATAGCAGCATTTATTATAAAAAGACCTCAGAAAAGCAGTGAAAAAGAATGTCCCATTGAGACTGAGTCATAATTTTACCAACTGGCCATTCTGCTTATAGGTAAAGGGCTGTCATTTGTCCATTCAGGGATAACACTGAGGAATAGCAGGGCCAGTCCACTACTCAGGTATCATTATGATAGGATAGGTTCCATGTAGGAGTCAGGAGGCAGCCTGCCATGGAGCTGGTGACCCTATGCAACTATAATTATTATCCTCTGGCTTCAGTTTCCGCCTGTGTATGATGATGAATGATGAGTGCTGGCTCTTCTAAAGTTGACTTGAGTCTACTTTGGGGATTATGTGTTTAGTCAGTGGCTACCCAGATTCTCTGAAAGGAGGAAAACGCAAGGTAGATTTTATTTAGAGCAGGGAAGTTTTAACTTCATGCTTAAATTTATGTTAAGTTTTATTTAGAGAGCAGGGAAGTTAAGGGCTGGAGGCCAGCCAATACACAGCCCACAAAGACAAGTCTGATTTGCTGGGTGGCGGCTCACCAAATGGTGATGAGGGGATGAAAGGAGACATGAAAGAAACAGAAATAGAAGTTGAAGGTTAAATATTGTCTGGGCATCAATTTGGCCTTTCCTTCACCAAAACACTTAAAAAAGTAGGCTGTGCTCACTGCCTCCCTGTTCCCTACTCTAACTGGCTGCATCTGGTATCTGCTCCCACTATTATTGAGATTGTATTTTCTTAAAGTTTACCAGAGATTGCCTTTTCCTTATGCTGCTCAAGCTTTTTGCAATTCTGGACTCTGATTGGTGGGTCCTTGCTCTTTGCTACTTCTTCTCCTGTGTTTCTGTTTGAGTCACTTAGATGTGTAGACCTTTTCTTGATGTTATAGACTCTGCCACTATAACAGCATACATTCCCCAAAGTTTGAACTAAATCAAGTCTACGAGAAGACTGGGTAACCATATTTCTAGTCTTGATCTCCCTTTTGAGTACCAAACCTACATTTTTGTCTGGCTACAGCATTTCTCTAGCACTGGATGTCCTAGAGGCATGCTCCACAAAGAGTTCATCTTTTGGCTTTTCTGACTTATATTTCAGTTGATGGCACCCTCCTCCTGGGGCTGTCTCTCATCCTACAGCCAGCCTTTCACCAGACATGGTCCTACCAACTGTTTCAGCTCTTTTACCACTTGCCCCTTCTGTCCAGTGGCTCATTATTACTTACCTGGACTACTGCAATAGCATCATGACTGGCTTCCTTTCTGGACTCTTCTATCATAGTTTTCTTCCAAAATCATTTCACCATAGTTTCCCCCCCCCCCCCCAAATCATTGATATTATATTATTCCCCTGTTTAAAAATCCTTAGTGGCTTCCCATAAAACACGAAATAAAGTTGGGGCACCTGGGTGGCTCAGTCGGTTAAGCCTCTGACTTTGGCTCAGGTCATGATCTCGCTGTTCGTGAATTTCAGCCCTGTGTCGGGCTCTGTGCTGACAGCTCAAAGCCTGGAGCCTGCTTCAGATTCTGTCTCCCTTTCTCTCTGCCCCTCCGCTGCTCACGCTCTATCTCTCTCAAAAATAAATAAACATAAAAAAAACCCCACAAAAATAAAGTCTAACTTTTTGAACTCATCATTCAAAGCTCTAAATGTGGTCCCAAATCTTTCCATAGCCAAATTTTTCAATATTCTCTTCCTGCACTGTGGACAAAAAAGGCCATATTTTATTGGCCCTGTGATAGTGTTAACAATGACTTATTTCATTCATTAATTGTCATTCGTCTTTACATTTCTGCATACCACTCTGAACCTTCATTATAATTTATCTTGTTTAAGAGCTATTTATGCCTTTGTCTTTCCCACTGGAATATAAGCTCCTTGAGGGTGAGGCTTTGTTTTGTTCACATGTACTTCTATAAATCCACACAGATATCACAATTTTTTTTTTTAATTTTTTTTTCAACATTTATTTATTTTTTGGGACAGAGAGAGACAGAGCATGAACGGGGGAGGGGCAGAGAGAGAGGGAGACACAGAATCGGAAACAGGCTCCAGGCTCTGAGCCATCAGCCCAGAGCCCGACGCGGGGCTCGAACTCACGGACCGCGAGATCGTGACCTGGTTGAAGTCGGACGCCTAACCGACTGCGCCACCCAGGCGCCCCACAATTTTTTATACAGTAAATGTTTGCCAAAAGGTCAAGAAATATTTGTTGAATGCCCATTATGTACACTATACTATTTCGGATAGAATATAATGCTATCTAATGCTAAATGCTAAAGCTACCTGGGGTGCTTGTTAACAATGCAGTTTCCCAGGCCTCACTTCCAGAGATTCTGATTCTGCAGGTATGGGATGCGGCTGAGGAAATAAATAAATTTATTTATTTATTCTGAGGCAGAGAGAGAGAGAGACAGACAGACAGACAGTGTGAATGGGGAAGTGGCAGAGAGAGAGAAGGGAAGAGAGAGAATCCCAAGCAGACTTTGCACTTCAGTGCAGAGCCTAATGTGGGGCTTGAACTCATGAACTGCAAGATCATGACCTGAGCCGAAATCAAAAGTTGTATTCCTAACTTCCTGAGCCACCTGGGCAGCCCTGACAAAAGTATATTTCTAATGAGGACCCCTGGGTGATATAGAAATAGGTCACCTGTAGATGACAGTGCTATTCCCAGAAGTACAGTCCAGACAGAGGAACTAGAGTGTGTAGGGCTGGGTGGCATGATATAAGAACTACTCGTAATTTGTGCTAGAGGATGCAACTATAGGGATGAATAACTAGGGGTGTCTGCCTTCAAGGACTCAGTGTCAAATGATCTAAAATCTCCAATTCCTTGTTTTTTTTTTTTTTAATCAAAAAGATATTATGCCACCATTAAAAACGAAATCAAAATCACCTATAATTATCACCACTCTAACAGGAATTATTTGCATATTACCATTTTGTAAGTCAGTTTTTAAAAAGTTATGATCATACTATTTGGTATTCTGTTATTTTCATGTGACATTTTACAAAAACTGTTTTTCATGATTTTTTTAGAGTCTTCATAATTACCATTTAATGGCCACAAAGACTCCATTGGGCATTGTCATAATTTATTAAATTGTTTCCTTAATATCAGACACCCAGTTTGTTTTCAATTTTTGGCAGTGCTAAAAATCTTGAGGATGCTAGCATTTAGTAGTTTTCTCTCCTAATTTTAAGTAAAAATGTTTACATCTTTGAAGTAATGAGAAATAAAACATGTAAGGGCAGAACTTACCTAAATATACTCAGACCAGTGCCTAATTTTAAAGAAGAATAAAGAGTGGTCTAAAAAATGTTGAGCAGTTAACTTTTCAGTATTGTTAATAATAATGCATTATTGTATATGTATAGTTTGGAAAGGGGTTTCACTACATAAAAACATATGCATTAGAACAATCTTATGAGGGGGTGCCTGGGTGGCTCAGTTGGGTAAGTGTCCAATTTTGGCTCAGGTCATGATCTTGTGGTTCGTGAGTTCGAGCCCCACATCAGGCTCTGTGCTGACAGCTCAGAGCCTGGAACCTGCTTCAGATTCTGTGTCTCCCTCTCTCTCTGCCCCTACTCAGCTTGCACTCTCTCTCAAAAATAAACATTAAGAAAAGAACACTCTTATGAGGTAGATAGAGCAGGTAGTATCCATTCATGTGAAAACCATAACTTACTTGGAGATACACAGAGACTGATTCTGACCCATGTCAGCTAACTCCAAATTGACTTTTCTCTATTATGTGTTGTGATAATAGCAATTTACTTAAGACAAATACAACTAATAAAACTATTCACACTGAATGAAAAACAGAATAAAGCTATGGAATGAATTGTGTCCTCCCTATATTTCTATGTTGAAGCCCTAACTCCTAATATGACATATTCTTTCCCCCATTTTAACCCCCACATGAGGACACAGTGAGAAGGTAGCTGTCTACAAGCCAGGAAGAGAGTCCTCCAGTCTCCAAAACTGGGAGAAAATACATTTCTGTTTAGCCATCCAGTCAGTTTTGTTATGGCAGCCTGAGCAGACTACGATTTTTGTACTGAGAAGTAGAGTACCACTGTAACAAATACCCAAAACTGTAGAAACAGCTTTGGAATTGGGTAGAAGCTGGAAGAGTTTTGAGATTCATGACAGAAAAAGCCTAGATAACTATGAAGAGACTATTGTTAGAAATATGAACATTAAGAGTGATTCTGGTGAGGAATCAGACAGAAATGAGGAACATGCTATCAGAAACTGGACAAATTATAAAATGACAGAGAACTTGGCTAAAATGTTCTAGAATTTTGTGGATAGCAGAACTTGTGAACAATGAAACTGTATATTTAGCTGAGATTTCTAAGCAAAGTGGTCAAGCAGCAGCTTATTTCATCCTAACTGCTTACAGTAAAAACGCAAAAAGGGAGAGAGAAGTTGAAGAAAGAATTGTTAAGCAAAAAGGAACCAAGACTTTAAGATTTGGATAATTCTCAGCCTATCCATACTGCAACAAACAAAAGCTAGTTCTAAAAGGAATACTAAGGGGTGTGACTGAATAACCATTTTTCTAAAGAGATCAGGGGTATGACTCATGGACTTATTAATCAGTCATCTCAGGAGAAGCCAGAATGAGAGAGGATTCTACCAGAAAAGACACTGCTAGTTTGAACTAAAGGGACAGAGGAAGCAGGATGGAGTGAAGGAAAGTTGTCAGACTTCTTGGATTCTATATAACTCGTCCATAGAGCTGTGAAGGTGCATTATTCTTTAAGGAAAGGGAAGAATGACCCTGAAGGTGTTTCAGAGATTGTCAGGGCTGTTACTCCCATCACAAATCTAAGAGACAAGACTGTTTCCTCCTGGGTTTCAAAGGGTAGGGCTGCCTCGGCAGAGAGCCATGTGGATGGGGCCTCACGGAGGGCAGTGTGGGCAGGGCCCTTACAAAGAGCTGGAGGAGCAGGGTGCTTAGCAGAGCCATGGGAGCAATGCTGCCAATACTGAATCAAAGAGGATCGTTTGTGAGTGTTCATATCTAATGGAATTTGCCTTGCTAGGTTTTGGACTTGCTTGAGACCCATCATCCCTTCCTTCCCTTCTATTTCTCCCTTTTAGAATGGAATTGTCTATCCTATGCCTGTCCACCATCATATTTTTTAACATAGTGTTAACTTTTAGTTAACATAGTGTTATATTAGTTTCAGGTGTATGGTATAATGATTCACCAATTCTATGTATTATTCACTGTTCATCACTGTAAGCATACTCTTAATCCCCTTCACCTATTTTGCCCATCCCCCCACCCAGCTTCCCTCTGGCAAATACCAGTTTGTTCTCTGTAGTTAAGAGTTTTTTGGTTTGTCTCTCTTATCGTCTGTTCATGTGTTTTTATTTTAAATTCCACATACAAGTGAAATCATATATTTGTCTTTCTCTGACTTATTCACTTAGCATTATACTCTCTAGCTCCATCCATGTTTTACAAATGGCAAGATCTCATTCTTTTCTATGGTTGAGTAATAGTCCATGGTGTATATATGCATCTTCTTTATCCATTCATCTGTTGACAGACACTTGGGCTGCTTCTGTATCGTGGCTGTTGTAAATAATGCTACAATAAATACAGGGGTGCACAGATCTTTTCAAATTAGTGTTTTCAATTTCTTTGGGCAAATACCCAATAGTGGAATTACTGACCCCCATTGTATTTTGGAAGCACATAACTTGGCTAATTTCATAGGGTCACAGCTAGAGAGGAAATCTGCCTTAGAATGAATCAGACCCTGAGTTATACCCATATCTGATTTAGATGATATTTAGATGAGACTTTGGACTTGAGAGTTGATGCTTGAATGAGTCAAGACCTTTGGGTCTGTTGGGATGAACTGAATATATTTTGCATGTGATAAGAACATGAATTTTGGGGTGCCAGGGACAGAATGCTATAGACTGAATTCTGAGTCCCCAAAATTAATATGTTAAGTGCTAACCCCTGAGATATTGTGATTAATAAGAAAAGGTCATCCAGATAACCAGAATATATTTCTCAAATATATATGGTCTTCATTCATGGTTCTTAACTCACACCTCCCCAAACCTTTGGAATTTTGTAAGTATTGAGAGCAACAAAGGTGTCTCTTACTATGTTCATAAGGTGACTTATGGACCCCACTGAAAGAAGGGGCTGGTTGCCAGGGGAACCAACCTCATGATTGAAGGGCTGCAACTTTCAGTCCCACCCCAACCTCCATGGAGAAAGTGCCTGGAAATTGAATCAATAGCCAATCATCAGTGATTTAATCAATCATGGCTATGTAATGAACCCTCCATAAAACCCCAAACGGACAGAGTTTGAAGAGATTGGTAAACACATGGAGATTTGGGGAGTGTGGTGCACATGGAGAGAACATGGAAGCTCTGTGCCCTTTCCCCACACCTTGCTCTATGCATCTCTTCTATCTGGCTGTTCTTGAGTTATATTCTTTTATAATAAGCTGGTGATCTAGTAAGATGCTTCTTTGCATTCTATGAGATGATCTAGTAAATTACTCGAACCCAAGGAGGGGGTTGTGGGAATCTCTGATTTACAGCCAGTTGGTCAGAAGCACAGGTAATGACTTGGGTTTGTGACTGGTGTCTGCTGTTTGTAGAAGGTGGCAGTCTGGTAGACTGAACCCTTAACCTGAGAGACATGGTGCTGTCTCCAGGTAGGTAAGTTGAATCACGGTGAATTGTAGGATGCCCTTTTGGTGTCTGAAAATTGCCTTCTGTTGTGTTAGAAGTGTGCACCCTCCCCCGACGTTGGAAACTGAGTCTCTGAACACACAGTTTAACCCCCCATTTGGACCATATTTGGAGATAGGGCCTACAAAGAGGTAATTAAGGTCATCAAGGAGGGGGCCTGATGTGGATTAGTATCCCTAGAAAAAGAGACACCAAGCCTCCATCCCCACCTTGGCCATGTATGGACACAGGGAGAAGGCAGCCATCTGCAAACCAGAAAGAGAACTCTCACTAGAAACTAAATCAACCAGAACCTTTATCTTGAATTTTCCACTTTTTAGAACTGTGACAAAATTCAACTCTATTGTTTAAGCCACCCAATCTATATAGTATTTTGTTACAGCAGTTTGAACAAACTAAGACAACACCCAAAGTAAAGACCTTTGTACTTTTATCACTGCAGTGGACTTGGCATTTAAGGGGATAGCATCCTTTGGCTTTCAAATTGCTAAATTCTAGCACTGATTTCCTTTTGCAATGTTTTAAAGACCTTTTAGTCTCTTCAAGAGACAGTCAAACCTGTTAGCCACTCTAAATTCCAACAGTATGGGAAGGGATATTTTAAGAAGACAAACAGTAAAAACCTGTTTGTGTGAGCCGACTGCTGGTCTCTTTTGCTTACCTCTGCAAAGGTAGGGTTCACAGTGTCCTGGTAGTTTATTCCTCTAAGGTTGTACAATCAATTGGGTACTTCTAGAAATGCCCAAACAGTCTTCAAAGACACATTTATATTCACCATTTAGTATAAAACGTCCTTTCCCAAACCTGCCAACAACTCCCAGTGTATAACCACTTGCCACCTGTTCTTTGGAGATTGCTTCTGCATCATTACAAGCCAAGAAATCAATACTACACCATTGATTTGGGAAAGAGACAAGATTGCATGCAATAATACATAAAGTTAGTCAAGCCCTACTTCTCCATTGTTTTGAAAGAACAGATAGTTCAATGCCCTGTTCTGAAATAGGTACTCATCCTGGATTGGTGATCTTGTAGCAATAAAAGCCCAAGATAGATGAGGCACCATAACCCCAATTGACTTAACAGCTCTTGAGTGCTACACAGAATCTCAAAATGCCTTTTTAGACTCAACAGTTATGTATTAACTAAAATCCAGCTCCTCCCTCTGCAGTCTATCCCTCAGTTTAATTTACAAAGTATGGGCTGGGGCCCAGGGTCACTCTGCTAGCACCACCAGACAGTTAAGTGGTAAGGGCACTGCAGCTGCAGACAGCAGTTGAAGGTCTGCTCCAAATATGTATTCTGTCTTGATAGACAGGTAAGGCCAATTGTTTACCTTATCCATTAATTTCCTAAGACACCATCTGGTCTTTCCAAGCCAAATTAACATGTAAAAGTCATTTAGATATGTTAATTGGTTTTGAACCAGGAAATAGAATCAATAAAAAGGGACTATGGGAATGGAGAACATTGCATAATTACCTAGAACTCTGTGTTTTAAAAAGCTCTTTCACATGCATTAGCTCCCTTGATCCTAACCTCAATCCCACAGATTATCATTGTAAACATCTGAAAGAGGAGGAAATTGAGGCTCAATGATTGTTACCCTTTTAAAGTAGCCTAGGGAAGACACTTAGGGAGAGGGAAAGGAGTGAATACTTATCAGGGATGTTTTATTCTCTTTTAGCAAAACAGACCCAAAGCTAAGGAAACTGAGACTCAGAGTAGCAATTTGTGACAAAGCTAGTAAGTAGCAGAGCCAAGACTTGAACACAGGATCTTTTGGACTTCAAAGTCTATTCTCTACTAACAATTTCCTCTTTAAAAAAAATCCAAAGGCTGGCTGGGTGAGGACTGGGCAAACAAGAAGAAACCACATTGACATGGATAGGAGAGAATGGGACACAACCTTGCCATAAAATCCACCCCTGGTGCAGTATCCCCATAACAGGGAGAGAACTCAAAACCTGGAGCTTCTCCCTGAGAAGTGAAGGATTTAAATCCTACATCTGGCATCCCAACTTCTAAGACATACACCTGAGAGACAAGCCTCTAAAACATGTAACTTTGAAACCCAACAGGGCTTGTGTCCTGAGACCCACAAAACTGTGGCAATCTGAGAAACCGCTCTTAAAGGGCCTACATGCTAGGACTTACCCACCCAAGAAGCAGCCAACTTTGCCTTGCCTTAAAGTGAAGGAGGCTCAAATGCTTATATTAAAGCACTGGTGTGAGACTAAAGCACCAGTGGAGTGGCAGACATCTAATCTGAAACATACAACTAGGAGCCTGCTGGAACACTTTCCAGAGACAAAGACTGGTAGGTATGATCTTTATGTTCTCCCTTTGCCAGGCTCCAGGGCACTAGTATCCCAAAGAATGAGCTTTTATGTGTGTCTGGTGGCCTGATTTTTATGGCTGCTGTCTAGGGGATGCCTCTTGACTGCGTGGCTCTGGAGGCAGGGGGGGTTTGTGTTCCTGGTCCCATAGGACTGTAATAATTGGTATCACCCAGAAAAAAGCTTATACCCCTGTCTGACACCTCAAGTTTTGTGATTGCTGTCAGGGAACACCTCTCTATCATCTGGTTCTGGCAGTCAGTGGGGTTCATGGGTCTCACAGGACTGTAACCAATGGAGAAAAAGGTCTTAAACAGCTACCAACCCCAGGGCAGAGCAAGAGGTAGCAGACCCAGGAGCTTGGTCTTTCTGTGAAGAAGGCCTATTAGCTAATCATGGGGCTGACCATACACCTTTCCAGAGACCTCAGAGAGAGGATGCTATATTCCTACTCACCCTCTGCCATGCCCCAGAGTGCCAGTGTCTCCTGGACAGGAGCTGTACACACATTTGGTGCCCTGGTTTTTGTCTGGTGCCCCAGTTTATATGGCTGCTGTCCAGAAAATGCTCCTTGATCACCTGGCTCTGGTGGCCAGGGGGCTTGCATCCTGGGTCCCCTAGGACTATAGCAGAGAGATAGTTCTTGGCAGGTTTCCACTCAGGGCACTGCACAGACAGTGGTCGTACACTCCCTAGTCTTTCTGTGAAGAAGTCCTCTTTGCTTGTTCTGGAACTTTGGCCTGAGGGGCAGACTTTAGGTTTGGTACATATTTAGTGGCCTGTAGATTTGGTCTCCAGGAACATAGGCTATGGACACCATGTTGGTGCTTTCTCTCTGCCATGCTCCAGTTTACCAGTATCACACAGAAAAAAACTTATACTCTTGTCTAGAGCCTGGGTTTCTGTACCTGCTTCCCAGAGGGCACCTGTTCCAGATCTGCGTATGTTTGCAGTCCCGCAGGATTATATATATTTGCCTATTTTTTATATTTGCCTATTTTTAAAAGCTGATGCCTGAGGGTTTGGCTTTCAGTCAGCCTGAGTCTAGGTGCTGAGATTCTCCCCCTTGGGACACTGATGGGTCTTGGCATATTCTCAACTACTGGGAGCTATTAAAAATATAATAGCCTGCTTGAACAGGCACAAAGGTTTGAGAGATGACAAAGATCTGGGGCAGGATTAAATGACAAGGTTCATCTACATGAGGACACTCCTTTAAGGCTGGGAGAGGTGGTTGTTTCATCTACTGTATGGAAACGCAGACTCAAGCTAAATGAAAAAAGAGAGGAATATGTTCCAAATGAAAAAACCAAGTAAACCCCAGAAAAAAACAAACAAAAAAACAAAAACAAAAAACCTTAATGAAATGGAGATAAGTAATGTACCTGATAAAGAGTTCAAAGTAATGGTTATAATGAATGGGGAGAAAAATGGATGAACACAAAGAACTTCAACAGAGAGATGGAAAATATAAGAAAGTACTACACAGAAGCCACAGAGCTGAAGAATACAATAACTGAATGGAAAAATACATGAGACAGGTTCAGTAGCAGACTAGATGAAGCAAAAGAAAGGATCAGTCAACTCAAAGATAAGGCAGTGTTACTCACTGATCAGAGCAGCAAAATCAAACAAATAAAAAAGAAAAAAAAATGAAGATAGCTTAAGGGATGTAGAGAACATCACATAGTGTAACATTTGCATCATAGTGCTCTGAGAAAAAGAAAAGAGAAAGGGATAGAAATCTTATTTGAAGAAACAATGACTGAAAACTTCCCTAACCTGTGGAAATAAACAGACATTGACATCCAGGAAGCCCAGAGTTCCAAATAAGAGGAACCCAAAGATACCCACACCAAGACACATTACAATTAAAATGTCAAGTTAAAGGACAACATGTTAAAAACAGCAAGAGGAAAACAACTTGTTACATACAAGGGAACCCCCATAAGGCTCTCAACAGATTTTTCAGCAAAAATTTTGCAAGTTAGAAGGGAGTGGCACTACATAGTCAAAGTGCTAAAAAAACTCACCAAACCCCCCAAAACCAACCAACCAACCGAACAAAAAAACCTCCCAACCAAGAATACTCTACCTAGCAAAGTTATCATTCAGAAGTGAAGGAGAGACAGAGTTTTTCAGACAAGCAAAAGCTGAAGGAGTTCACCACTATTAAACTGGCCTTACAATAAATGTCAAAGGAAGTTGTTTAAGTTGAAAACAAAGTGCACTAATTAGTAACAAGAACACATATTAAAGAATAAATCTCACTTGTAAAGTAAATATATAGTAAAGGTAGGGATCAATCACTTATGAGACTAGTATAAAGATTGAAAAACAAAACTAGTGGGGCGCCTGGGTGGCTCAGTTAAGTGTTGACTTTGGCTCACGTCATGATCTTATGGTTTGTGGGTTCGAGCCCTGTGTTGGAGGGCTCTGTGCTGACAGCTCAGAGCCTGGAGCCTGCTTTGGATTCTGTCTCCCTCTCTCTCTGCCCCTTGCCTGCTCACGCTGTCTCTCTCTCTCTCAAAAATAAACATTAAAAAATTTTTTTAAAAAAAGAAAGACAAACTAGTAAAAATAATTATGATTACAATTGGTTAAGGGATGCACAAAACAAAAAGATGTTAACTGTGACATCAAAAACATAAAATGAAAGAAACCACAAAATGTGTGGAGGGAAGAATAATTTTGAGCTTTATAATGGGATGAAACTTAAGCTGTAACCAACTTAAAACAGACTGTTACAGATATAAGTTGTTATATGCAAGCTCATGGTAACCATAAAACAAAAACACAAAAAAGAAAGAGAAAGGAAAATAAACATAGCACTAAAGAAACCAGAAAGTAAGAGATCAGGAGAAGAAACAGATGACCTACAAAAACAGTCTTTCTGGAAATAATAAACAAAATGGCAATAAGCACAGACCTATCAATAATCACTTTAAATGTAAATAGATAGATTCTCCAATCCAAAGACACAGAATGGCTGAATGGATAAAAAAAAAAAAAAAAAAAAAAGACCCATCTATATGCTGTCTAAAGAGACCCACTTTATTATAAAATTTTTTAAAATGTTTTATTATTTATTTCTTGAGAGAGAGAGAGAGAGAGAGAGAGAGACACCATGAGCAGGCAAGGGGCAGAGAGAGAGGGAGACACAGAATTCAAAGCAGGTTCCAGGCTCTGAGCTGTCAGCACAGAGCCCTCCAACATGGGGCTTGAACCCACAAAATGCGAGATCATGACCTGGGCCAAAGTAGGACGCTTAACCAACTGAGCTACCCAGGCACCCTGAGACCCACTTTAGAGGTAAGGACAAGACTGAAAGTGAAGGGATGGAAAAAAGATACTCCATGCAAATGAAAACCAAAAGAAAGCTAGAATGTTAATTTATATCAGACAAAATAGACTTTGAAACAAAGACTGTAATAAGAGACAAACGAGTTATGTAACGATGAAAGGATCAACCAACAAGAGGCTGTAACATTTGTCAACATTTATGCAACTAACATTAAGAGGACGTAAATACATAAAGCAAATACTAACAGACCTAAAGGAAGAAATTGACAACAATACAATAATACTAGGAGACTTACATCAATGGATAGATCATCCAGACCCCCCCCCAAAAAAAATCAACAAGGAAACGTCACCCTTAAATGAAACATTAGACCACATAAGCCCACAGATGGGCTTAACAGATATATACCCAATATTCTATTCAAAAGCAATGGAATATGCATTCTTCTCAAGCACACATGGAACATTTTCCAAGATAGATCATGGTAGGACAAAAAATAAGTCTTAATAAATTTAAGAGGACTGAAATTTTATCAAGCATCTTTTCTGACTACAATGGTATGAAACTAGAAATTAACACAAAAATGACACAAAGAAAACTGGGAAATTCATAAATTTGTGGAGATTAGACAACACGCTACTGAACAACCAATGGGTCAAAGAAGAAATCCAGAGAAATAAAAAAGAATAGCTTGAGGGTGTTGTATGGAAACCAATTTGACAATAAATTTCATATATAAATAAAAAAAAAAAAAAAAAAAAAGAATAGCTTGAGACAAATGAAAATGGAAATGTAACAAAGATCATGCTTTATTTGTTACATTGACAAAGCCTATGGCTTATTTACAGTGAATGTAACTGGGCAAGAATTCTTAATGTTAATAGTTTTAGCTTTTGTGAAGAGGTTGTTTGTCTGGAATGGGCAATATACAGTTAAGAAATTAATATGTGACATAATGGATAAAGTAAGTTGGGCTATGGAGTCAGAGAGATCTGTGTGCAAATCCCAGCTCAACTAATTGTGTGTGACCCTAAGCAAGTAAGCTCACCTATCTTTTAGTTTCCTCATCCATCACATGGATAAAAAGATCTTAACCTCATAAACTTGATGTGAAGATCAAATTATGTAACACCAATAATGTTCCTGGCACATCAACAAATATTGGTTACCTTCTTCTGTAAAAATGTCTCCCCAAGAAGCAGAACAGTTATAGAGCAGGGGCAGACCAGTGTCTCTTATTTGCTAGAGAATAAAGACAGAAACATGGAGTGGAAGGGACATAACAGACCCATTTGTATAGGTAGCCTTCGCAAACAATCACAGCTCAAGGATTAGCTACTGGTGTAAGGTAGATGATCAATAACTTTTTGCTGAATAAAAGAATGGAGGAAAGAACAGACCCATCCCAATAACAGTGTGTTGGGTAAGATTAAAATCAAATTTATAATATTTTCTTACCTTGACTGCATAGTTATTAAGTGGATCTTTTGCATATGAAGCTGTGTAGTAAACTGCATCACCTGCCTCACAACACGGTTTGTCACTAGTTAGCCTGAAGTCTGACCAGCTGTCCACCCCAAAACGGAGCTGATCTTTCTGTCCAGCCATGAAGAGGTCTTCACATTTAATAGCCAGTTTTTTCAAGGCATCTGTATGAAGGCTTCGGATTTTACCCACCACTTCTTCCCGATTCTCAAGTCCTCTATAAAGTGCTTGTCTCTGTGGCTTCTGTATGCCTCGGCCCTGTCTGCAAGAGGGACCACGCCGGCTGGATAGGGACTCCATGCTGTTGGAAAATCTATCCTTAATACTGAGAGTGGTTAAGCTGGAGATACTGTTTGCTGCTGAGGGGACAGGTCTCTCCTTGAGCAAAGGTCTTTCCAAGGAGTCATAAGACTCAATGTCCAGTCCCTTGAGTTCATAACTGATGGAAGAGCCAGCACTACTGGCATCCCAGTTGGGGTCGATATCATAGGTGGGATTAGCCATTACACAAAGACTTGTTTCCATGGATTTTTGGAGGTCTTTGGGGATTGGTTCTGTATTGGCTCTTATGATCGTTTTCTTTGGCAGTGGGGGTGGTGTAGGTTGGGAAGCATTAGGTGTTTCTTCGTCTGTTTTCCCACTAAAGACAACAGCATCATCCAAAGTTCCCTTAGGCTGCCGTGGATGCTTGGGTGGTATCATGGCTGCTCTAGATTGCCCTGTATGGTTTTAAAAGAAAGAAAGAAATAATAGTTAAGTTTTTATTCTTGTTACATAATTGAAAGTTAAGGAGAAATAAGGAACTTAAGGAGGTGGCCATGACAATATAAGAAGTCAATGCCTTAATTCAAAATGGTTGAAGAAAAGCAACCAAAGAACAAATAGGTAAAAGTCTAAGACTTGGTGGGAGCAATAAAATGTGAGCAATGTCTCAGCATGTCTCAGCATGTGCCAGAGGAACAAGGTAATGGGCTGTAACAACAACAACAACAACAACAACAACAACAACAACAACACTTCAGTTCTCCACTCCTGCCCCCAAGATTGCTGATTTTTACTACACTAGAATATGAAGGGGTGACAGATACTCAAATAATTACATTGTGACAGGGTAGAGATGAAAACATTTGTGGATTAGAAAACACTTGGAAGCATTTTAAAAAACAATGGAAACTAGCAATGGAACCACTAGTATCAAAAGATACTATTCTGTTCTTTTAACCTGGTTCCAAAGTTACCCTGTATTGTATATAGCACTTGTAATTTTCAATCCAACACATATGAATACAATTTCATAAACATGTTATTTTATTTCACTCTAGAGATGGATTCTAGCACTAGTCTTAAATTGGTCTATGTATAATTCTTGTGATTGGGATAAAGGGAACAATATATATTAGTAGTCAACTGCTGTTCCAAACATCCTTCACAAAGTCTTATGACTTTCTATTTTATTTTGAAGGTATATAAACTATGATTTGAGTGATACTACTTTTGGACATCTCTTACAAGCTCTAGTTATAGAACCAATCATCTCTGCTTCCTTTCTAGCACCTGCATTTGGAAGACAATAAAATACACATGTGTGAAAATGAGAACAAAAATGGCCCAAAATCTTTGGGACACAGCACAAGAAGTTCTAAGAGGAAAATACATAGCAATACAGGCCTACCTACTTCAAGAAATAAGAAAAAGCTTGAATAAAAAAATCTAACCTTACACCTAAAGGAACTAGAAAAAGAAGAACAAACAAAACCCAAGGTAAACAGAAAGAAGGAAATACTGAAGATTAGAGCAGAAATAAATGTATAGAGACACACACACACACACACACACACACACACACATAAAAAGAGAGAGAGAGAGAGAGAGAGAAAGAAAAAGAAATCAATGAAACCAAGAGCTGGTTCTTTGAAGATAAACAAAAGTGATAAACCCTTAGCCAGACTTATTAAGTAAAAAACAGAAAGGACCCGAATAAATAACATCAGAAACAAAAGAGAAGTAACACTGATACAACAGAAATACAAAGGAATATAAGAGAATACTACAAAAAGTTGTATGTCAACAAATTAAACAACCTACAAGAAATAAATTCCTAGAAACATATAATCTTCAAAAACTGAACCAGAAATAGAAAATCTCAACAGATTGACTACAGGTAATGAAACTGAATCAGTAATAAAAACAACTACCAAAAGCAGAAGTCCAGGACCAGATGGGTTCACAGGTGAATTCTATCAACCATTTAAAGAAGAGTTAATACCTATTCTTCTCAAACTATTCTAAAAAATAGAAAAAGAAGGAAAGCTTCTAAATACATTCTATAAGGCCGGCATCACCCTGATACCAACACCGGACAAAGACACCAAAAAAAAAAAAAAAAAAAGGAAGAAAAGTATGAGCCAATATTCCTGATGAACATAGATGTAAAAATCATCAACAAAGTATTAGCAAACTGAATTCAACAATACATTAAAAAATCATTCACCATGATCAGGTGAGATTCATCCTGGGGATGCAAGGTGGTTCAATATTCACAAATCACTCAATGTGATATATACCACATCAATAAAATGAAGGATAAAAATCATACGATCAAGTCAACAGATGCAGAAAAAGCATCTGCCAAAACTCAACATCCATTCATGATAAAAACTCTTAACAAAGTAGGTTTAGAGGAAACATACCTCAACATGATAGGGAAAAGACAAGGATGTTCACTCTTGCCTCTTTATTCAACATAGTACTGGAAATCCTAGCCACAGTAATCAGACAAGAACAGAAATAAGAGGCATCTATGTTGGTAAAGAAGTTAAACTGTCACTATTTGCAGATGACATGATACTATACATAGAAAATCTTAAAGACTCCACCAAAAAACAACTAGAAGTAATAAATGAATTCAGTAAAGTTGTAGGATACAAAATTAATACCCAGAAATCAGTAGTGCTTCTATCTTCTATATATTAATAACAAAGTAGAAGGAAGAGAAATTAAGAAGACAGTTCCATTTACAATTGCACCAAAAATTTAGGAATAAACTTAACCAAAGAGGTGAAAAACCTGTACTCTGAAAACTATAACACAAGACACACACAAATGGAAAGATATTCCATGCTCATGAATCTGAGGAATTATTATTGTTAAAATGTCCCTATTAGCCAAAGGGATCTACAGATTCAATACCATCCCTATTAAAACACCAACATTATTTTTCACAGAACAAAAACAAATAATACTACAATTTGTATGGAACCACAGAAGACCCCAAACAGCCAATGTAATCTTGAGAAAGAAATACAAATCTGGAAGTATCAAAATTTCAGATTTCAAATTATACTGCAGGGGTGCCTGGGTGGCTCAGTCAGTTGAGCATCTGACTTCGGCTTGGGTCATGATCTCACACTTGTGAGTTTGAGCCCTGCATTGGGCTCTGCGCTGACAGCTCAGAGCCTGGAGCCTGCTCCTCCCCACCTGCACTCTGTGCCTCTGTCTCTCAAAATAAATAAATATAATAAAAAATTTTTTTTAAATTGTACTGCAAATCTAAACATTATGGTACTGACACAAAAATAGACACAGATCAACAGAACAGAAGAGAACTCAGAAACAAACCCACAATTATATGATCAATTAATCTATGATGAAAGAGGCAAGAATATAAAATGGGGAAAGGACAGTCTCTTCAATAAATGTTGCTGGGAAAACTGGACAGCTACCTGTAAAAGAATGAAACTGGGCTACCTTTTAACACCATGCACAAAAATAAACTCAAAATGAATTAAAAACCTAAATGTGAGAGCTATAGTAATATTTTTCTAGATATGCTTCCTAAGGTAACAAAAGCAAAGATAAACTACTGGGACTACACCAAAATAAAACAAAAATCTTTTGCACAGCAAAGAAAACCATCAGTTGAACAAAAGGAAACCTACTGAATGGGAGAAGGTATTCGCAAAGGATGTATCTCATAAGGGGTTAATATTCAAAATATATAAAGAACTTCTACAACTCAATGACAAAAAGCCAAACAATCCAACTAAAAAATGATCAGAGGACTGAATGTACAAAGAAGACATACAGATGGCCAACAGACACAAGAAAAGTTGCTCAACATCACTTATCATCAGGGAAATGCAAATCATAACACCAATGAGATATCACCTCATACCTGTTAGAACAGTTAAAATAAGAAAGACATGAAATGACATCTTGGCAAGGATGCAGAGAAAAAGGAACCCTCCTGCACTGGTTGGTAGGAATGTAAATTGGTGTAGCCACTGTGGGAAAACAGTATGGAGGTTCCTCAAAAAATTAAAAATAGAAATAGCAGGGGCGGCTGGGTGGCTCAGTCAGTTAAGTGTCTGACTTTGGCTCAGATCCTGATCTCGCAACTTGTGAGCTGGAGCCCCACATTGGGCTCTCTGCTGTCAGTGCAGAGCCTGCTTTGGATCCTGTCTCCTTCTCTTCCTCTCTCTCTGCCTCTCCCTCTCTCTCAAAAATAAATAAACATTAAAAAAAATAGAAATACTGTACAGTCCATACAGTCCAGTAATTGCACATAGGTATTTAACCAAAGATAGCATAATACACAAAGGGTATTAAGTGAAATAAAACTGAGAAAGACAAGTAACACAATTTCATACATAAGTGGAATCTAACCCTCCCAAAACAAAAACCCAAATTTAAACAAACAAAAAGCAGAATGAGACCTATAAATACAGTGAACAAACTGATGGTTGCCAGAGGGAAGGGGAGTGGGGGAATGGGCAAAATGGTGAGGGGGAGTGGGAGATACAGGGTTCCATTTATGGAATGAATAAGTCATGGAACAAAAGGCAAGACATAGGGAAGAAAGTCAATGACACTGTAACAGTGATGTATGGTGAGAGGCAGTAGCTACACTTGTGAACAAAGCATAACGTATAAACTTGTTGAATCACTATGTTGTACACCTGAAACTAAAGTAATATTGTGCGTCAACTATACTAAAAAAATATACACGTGTGTGATCAATGACACCTTTTGGGCTTATTGTATAATGGAGAGAGACATTATTATTTTTTTTAATGTTTTTTATTTATTTTTGAGAGAGAGAGAGAGAGAGAGAGAGAGAGAGAGAGACAGAATCCGAAGGAGGCTCCAGGCTCTGAGCTGTCAGCACAGAGCCCAATGCAGGGCTTGAACTTGTGAACTGTGAGATCATGACCTGAGCTGAAGTCAGACACTTAACTGACTGAGCCACCCAGGTGCCCCAACATTATTTTTTAAAGAAAGAGAAATACACTATGGAACTTTTTATAACAGTTATTATAATTAGTAATGTTATTAAAATAATGAGGCCTCCATTAACTATCTCAGAATGAGAGTATAATGCTCTGTTATGGGATGAATTACGTTCTCTCCCCCCCAAATGTTGAAGTCATAAACCCTGGTACCTGTGAATGTAACCTGATTTAGAAATAGAGTCGTTGCAGAGGTAATCAAGTTAAGATCAGGTCACTAGGGGGGCGCCTGGGTGGCTCAGTCGGTTAAGCGTCCGACTTCAGCTCAGGTCACAATCTCGCGGTCCGTGAGTTTGAGCCCCGAGTCGGGCTCTGGGCTGATGGCTCAGAGCCTGGAGCCTGCTTCCAATTCTGTGTGTCCCTCTCTCTCTGCCCCTCCCCTGTTCATGCTCTGTCTCTCTCTGTCTCAAAAATAAATAAAAACGTTAAAAAAAAAATTAAAAAAAAAAAAAGATCAGGTCACTAGGGTAGGCCTTAACCCAATATGACTGGTGCCCTCATAAAAAGAGGAAAACATCATATAAAAAGAGACAAAAGAGAGTATGCCATGTGACAACAGAAGCAGAGAGTGGAACAATGCAGCAGCAAGCCAAGGATGTCAAGGATCAATGGCACCACCAGATGCTAGGCAGAAGAAGCAAAGGGTTCTATCCAGAGCTTCAGAGAAACCATGGCCTTGCTAACAGCTGGATTTTAGACTTCTAGCCTCCAAAACTGTGAGAGAATAAATTTCTCTTGTTTTCAGGCACTTACTTCATGGAAGTTTGTTACAGCAGCCCTATAAAACTAATACATGCTCCTACTGAAGGTCAGATAGAATAGAAGGCACTGCATGGACCTGAGAGTGATAATGAATAAAGATGGTGGTTTGTTTTTATGAAAATCATGTCCTTGTAGCAATGCCAAGGGTGGGCACAAATATAAACTGTGATGGTAATGACAATATAGTCCATTTCCCATTCATGCAACTCTCTCCAAGAACACCCAGAAGTTTATACAAACTAACACAATACATACAGCAAACCTAAGGTCCACCTTTCTCCACCAATGGCATGTAGCAAATAGATATTTTTTTTTGTAAGGAACAGAACTATATTGCATATAAACACAAACAAAAAAATGTATACACACACACACACACACACACACACACACACACACACATATACATACAGCATAAGAAGGAGAGAGACAAAGAAAAATGAGAATGCTAAGAAGGCCAGGACTTTGCTTTATTCATTATTGTATCCTCTATATCAGGACAGGGCCTGGATGTAAAAGATGCTCAAAATGTTTCTTGAATGACTAAAAGAATAAATTAGAGCTGAAAGAGAATTAAGTGGTAAACTTACAGAGGTACCTATAACAAGAAAAGATACTGAATTATTAATTTAAAATATTCCCACAAAGGAAAGTCCAGGGCAACATGGCTTCATTGATGAATTCTAGCAAATGTTTGAAGAAGAATTAATATCAATCCTGCACAAACTCTTCCAAAAATAGAAGGGGAGGGAGCATTTCCCAGCTTGAAATCTATGAAGCCAGTATTACCTACACATCAAAATCGGACAAGGGCATTCGTAAGAAAACTAGACACTAATATCCCTTATGAATACAGACACAGAAATCTTTGCAAAATACTAGCAAACTGAATCTAGCAACATATAAAAAGGATTATACACCATGACAAACTTAGATTTGTCCCAGGAATGCATGCTTGGTTTTAACATCTGAAAGTTAATCAATGGAATACACCATGCAAACAGAATAAAGGAGGGAAAAAAACCTTACATGGTCACTTTAATAGATGTAGAAAAAGCATTTGAGAAAATCCAACACCTTTCCATGACAAAACACTGAACATACTGGGAAAAGGAGAGAACGTTCTCAACCTGATAAAGGGCACCTACAAAAGCCCCAAAGCAAACATCATCCTTAATGGTAAAAAACTCGGTATTTCCCCACTAAGATCAGGAATAAAACAAGGATTTCCATTCTTGTCACTTCTATTCTACATTTCACTGAAAGGCCTAGCCAGGGCAATTAGGAAAGAAAAAGAAACAAAAACATCCAGATTGGAGAAGAAGTAAAATTATCTGTTTTCAAAGGTAACATAATCTTGCATATAGGAAAGCCTAAGGAATTCACAAAAAATTATTAGAACTAATATATCAATTCAGCAAGGTTGCAAGATATAAGATCTGTATAAAACAATTGTATTTCTATACACTAGCAATGAACAATCAAAAAATTATTATTAAAAAACAATTCCATTTATAATATCATCAAAAACAATAAAGTATTTAGGAATAAACTTAACAAAAGAAAGGCAAGACTTATGCACTGGAAACTACCCAACAGCATTGAAGAAATTAAGGACCTACATAAATGGAAAGACATCTTATGTTCACGTATCAGAGACTTAATATGTTAAGATGGAAATACTCTCCAAATTGTTCTGAAGATTTAATGTAATCCCTATCAAAATCCCAGCTGGTTTTCTTGCAGAAATTGACAGAATGATACTAAAATTCATATGGAAATACAATGGAACTAGAGTAAGCAAAGAACATCTTGAAAAAGAAAAAGTTGGAGAGCTCACATTTCCCGATTTCAAAACTTAGTTCAAAACTAAAGTAATCAAGATTGTATGTACTGTGTGTTGGGGGAATGGGCAAAACAGGTGAAAGGGATTAAGAGGTACAAACTTTCAGTTATAAAATAGTCACAGAGATGAAAAATACAGCATAGTGAATGTAGTCAAAATACTGAAAATGGCCATTTAAAACAAATGTTTATTTTTGAGGGATAGAGAGAAAGAGAGATGGCATGCAAGCAGGGGAGGGGCAGAGAGAAAGGGAGAGAGAATCCCAAGCAGGATCTGTGCTGTTAGTACAGAACCTGATGCGGGGCTTGAACTCATGAACCACTAGATCATGACCTGAGACGAAACCAAGAGTAAGATGCTTAACTGACTGGGCCACCCAGGTGCCCCTGTAGTCAATAATATTGTAATAACTTTATATGATGACAGATGGTAACTACACTTGGTGAGTGTCATAGACTCTAAGTCTAAAGTTCTCTTTTGGCCAGCAAAAGAGCAGATGCAGGATTAAAGCGAGAGATGGCTGATGTCCGGGAAAACACAAGAGCCCCAAATAAGGGTCCTTGCCCTGTATTTATTAAGATCAGAAGGCTTACAAATGTGATGGGCATGCACAAAGAGACAAAGAAACTGTGAACATTAACTTGGGGACATGAGGGAAAAGGGGTATTTTGAAGATATACAGTGTTTGGGGTTTGGGTCAATATAAAACAAAATCCTGGCACCGAGCAGATGGGTAGATGGTTGCTAATGGCAGACAGGAGGCGCCATACCTGTTTATCTTTACTAGCCTAGGGGATGAGACATATAGGGGAAATAACCTCAGGGTTAATAAGGCACCTTTTCTTTTGTGAACCATCTCGGCTCTGAGCTGCTTGGCCTGCAGCACAGTGGTCCACAGTCCAATTCACCAATTTACTTAACTTGGCCAGATCCTCCTGTGAAAGCAGCTTTTCTGCTATAGTACTATATTGGGGGTGCTTCCACCCTGAATATCTAATCTTGTTTATTTCATATACCTATGTATTGGGCACCTTTGTGGCCCATTCCTATTTTGGGCCTTTGCCCCACCCTCTCTAGTCTAGGGGCTCTGCACCCCCTTTCTATTTTGGGGTGCCTTTGCCCCCCTATTCCTGGGGTGCCAATTTGGTCTACCCAACCTCGGATGTAAGCATTTTATGACTTTGTGTTTCTTTATGCCTTGTTAACCCATTGGTGTAAGCCCGGGGGATTCCTAAACATATCCCCCACAGGTGAGCATTTTGTATGTATATAAATGTTGAATCACTATGTTGTATGCCTAAAATTAATATAAATATTGTATGTCAACGATACTTCAATTAAAAATTAAAAAAAAAAGATTGTGTGTACTAAGAATAGAAATAAAGAGTGGAACTGAATTGAAAGTCTAGAAATAAACCTGTATATTTATGGCTAATTTCCAACAAGGACACCAAGACAATTCAATAGGAAAATAGCAGTCTTTCCAAAAAATAGTGCTGGAACACCTGGATATCCATATGCAAAAGAATGAAGTTGAACTCCTATCTTATAGTATATGTGAAAAGTAACTCAAAATATTGCAACCATCTCAACATAAGAATGAAAACTATAAAACTCTTAGAAGAAAACATAGGAATACACTTTTCAACCTTGGATTAGGCCATGATTTTGTAGATATGACACCTAAAAGCACAAGCAAAAAAATAAATAATAAATTGGAATTCATAAAAATTAAAAACTTTTGTGCTTCAAAGGACAACTTTAAGAAAGTGAAAAGACAACCCACAGAATGGGAGAAAATATGTGCAAATCATGTATCTGGTAAGAGACTTATATCCAGAATTTGTAAATAATTTATAATAAAAAGATAAAAAACCCATTACAAGTGGGCAAAGGGTATGCACAGACATTTCTCCAAAGAAGGTAAACAAATGCCAATAAGCACATAGAAAGATGCTCAACATCACTACCCATTAGGTAAATGCAAACCAAAACCAAAACCAAAACCATGAGAGACCACTTCACATCTACTAAGTCAGCTCTAATAAAAAAGATGGACAAGTGTTTGTGAGGATATGGAGAAATTCAAACCCTCACACATTGCTAGTAGGACTCTAAAATGGTGCAATCACTTTGGAAAATAGTTTGGTAGTTACTCAAAAAGTAAAACCAAGTTACTACGTGATCCTGGATTTCCACTCCTACATATATATCCAAGAGAAGTGAAAACATATGTCCACATAAAATCTTACACATAAATATTCTTAGTAACATTATTCCTAATAGCCAAAAAGGAGTAACAACCCACATGTCCATCAACTGATGAATGGATAAACAAAGGAATATTCAGCCATAAAAAGAAAATTAGTGCTGATACATGCTACAACCTGTATGAACCTTGAAAATATGCTAAGTGAGAGAAGCCAGTCACAAAAGCCCACATATGGTATGATTCCACTTACATGAAATATCCAGAAATATGTAAATCCCTACAGACAGAAAGTAGATTAGTGACTGCTATGGGATGCGGAGAATGGAAATGGAGAGAGACTGGTTTCTGTTTAGGGTGATAAAAATGTGCTGGAATTAGATACTGGTGATGGTTGTAAAGTTCTACTAAAACTCATGGAATTGCACCCTCTGAATCTTATGGTATGTAAATTATATCTCAATAAAGAAAATCAACAATTCATTCTTAGAAACTACCATAAATCCAGTCTCCAGTCACTTCTTCCCATTCCTCTGTGCCCTTAACATCACCAGGGATGGAGGGGCTCGGTATTAATTGTACTCTTCCTGTGATGATAGTGAGCCTCCTTCCCAGAGCTGCCCCAGCCCTATTTTACCTCAGTTAATGTGAGAAGTCAGAACATAGTTTATTCACAACATGACAGAAATAGGCTTTCAAACAAACCTTTACTTTCCACTTGCTGACCCAGACCTTTCAGAGATGAAGTGTGATGGAGAAGGCTTACAAGCAGTGAACTGCACCAGCACCTTATCGTCTGTGCTTGACTACTGTGACAGTCCCCTGTTATCACTGTCTCTAGTTTTGCCTCCCTCACCACGCTGGCCATTACAGATTTTTTTTTTTTTTTTTTTGAACACCAAAGCTGATTGTGGCACTCCTCTACTTAAAAAATTTGTCATTGAGAATTTGGACTTGATCCTGAGAACAGAGTTTTCTTTGCTCAAGCACAGAAAGCAAGCGTTTCACGACCCAGCCCTGGCTGTACCTATTTTTCTTGTAGCATTTCATCTTGCACCGTAAGTCAGAGCTACCAACTTGCTTGCAGTTTCCTTAGCACTCTTGGCTACTTCATGCTCTGGATCTCCACTTATGCTAACCCTCTTCCAGGAATGGTTTCCCTCTCCTCTCATCTTTAAACATTCTGCCTCTGAGAAGTGTTTCTTATTCTACTCCCCGAAATTGACCTCTTTTTCTTGGGACCTCATATATATCCTGTGAACACTTCTCTCCAAGTACTGACAATACTTGACTTGTGCCCCTGTCTAAATTCCCCACTGGTGTTGCTCACTGAGGGCAGACACTGGGTCTCATTTGCATACCCAGGATCAAGCAAAGAATCTGGCTGAGGAGAATGGAAGGAAAGAAGGAAAAAAAGGAAGAAAAAAAGGAAGGAAGGTATTAATGAATAAATGGAAAAACTAGAAACACAAACTTATTCTTGCCCTTTCCACATCCCTAGAAGAAACTTTATGGGTGTCATTTTCTACCAATTTCTCCAAATCAGAACAACCAAAAATAATCGCAGACATGGAAGGAATGAGTTCCCAAAGTACTTAAAAAGAAAAAAAAAAAAAAAAGACCTCAGAACCATCAAGTGAGACAAAGTCTATCACAATCAGCAGCTCTTTAATTCTTATCAGAGGAGGTGGAAGAGGGCTGATCATGCCACTTTCCACCACCTATAGAACAAAGTCCAAACTCCTCAGCAAGCTGGTCAAGGCTCTCAGTCTTATCTATCACTATTTCTCATCAACTCTCCCACATGAACACTCGCTTCCTGTTCTTTGAATATGCTCCAATTTTTTTTTCTACGCCTCTGCTGTAGTAAAGGTATTCTGCTGTAGTAAAGGTATTCTGTTGTAGCCCAGCTCAGATGGCCCTTCTCCACTGAAGCCTCCCTATTCTCTACCCCTCCCCTCCAGACTGGGAACCCTCACTTCTTCCTCTTGCTGTCTTAGCACTTTTTGCTCTATTATGGCATTTTTAGCCTTTTACAACATGTGTATTTTTTTACACGCCCTCAGAACCTGGTGCAATGTGACACACACAGTAGCTGGGCAGGAAACGGCTACCGATTGACAGATGCAGAGTCAGAAGAGTTGCTCATCACTCCAAAATGAAAATGGACAGCCAAGGCAGCAAGGAAATAAAGAAAGTTAATAGTGGTTCCTCTTCGCAAAGATCTCCTGGGAGCTGTGGAGATTCCACATGAGACTCAGAAACTTCTGCATTTCCAATGAAACCATGAGCATTCCACAGCCCGTGCAAATAGGTCAACCCATTCTCCCACGTCTACAAGTGTCTTGTGTTTTTATTTTTTTCCCTAAGAAAGACAAGTTCTCCTAACTGAACTCTCTTCCAGTCATCAGGGTCAGTGTTTTAAAAGCTTGGTATCTTGGCTGTTTTTATTTTAAACTTTTAATCCTGTACATTCCTCTCAAGCCTCTGGGACCAGACACTAAGATCAGCTTTCAGCAGTCCTGATATAACATCACATACTCTACATTTTTGTGGCATACCAGCTCTCTAAACAGAAAAAAAATATATTGGGTTCTAAATCTTGCCTTGCTATAAACTAAAAAAGTTCTTTTGGACAAATACGCTTGACTAAATTGCATTCAAACCTTACTTTCCCCTCTTTTTGAGCTTCCTTACTCTATCTCTTTACTGTCTCCCCACTTAAAAATGTCTTTGGACTGACAGATTAGCCCCTATATCACACTCTGTAAATGATGAAAGATGAATTAAAAGGGAATAATTTAGTGACACTTTGAAGAAGCCAAAAGGGTGTTTAAAACTCCTCAGGAAGGAGAATGATTGATATAGGACTCTTAAAACTTATAAGATTGGTATAATAAGTAGAAAGGAAATATGAAAAATATTATTTCTAAAGATCAACATTTTAAAGATGACTGAATACTGAAAAACTCAAAATAATAACTCCAACATTACAGACATGTGCTGAAAGGCACTACCACTGAAGACACACTAGGGACAAACCACAGCAAATGTTTGCTTAAGACCTGACAGTCATTACCATCTTGGGGTGCTAGGGATTAAAGGCACTTAATGATGACACATTTGGACAAGAGCAGTATACTAATAAGTATAATTAACACTTCATTTCAGTAAGACAGGAATGTCATGGTCTCCTGGTTGGTCTCTCTGCCTCCAATTATCTCATAGGTAGATCCCAGAATGATCTTTTAAAAATCCTGATCATGTCCTTTTATTCATAAATTTTCAGTGGCTCTCCATTTCCTACAGATAAAAGATATACTGGAGCAGATGGGTGGCTCAGTCTGACTCCTGATTTCAGCTGAGGTCATGATCCCAGGATTGTGGGATCGAGCCCCACATTGGGCTCCATGCTGAGTGTGGAGTGGGCTTAAGATTCTCTCTCCCTCTGCCCTTCTGCCCTGCTTGCTCTCTCTGAAAAAAAAAAAAAAAAAAAAAAAAAAAAAAAAAAGATATACTCACTGGGACGTATACATAACATTTATGATCTACCCTTCCTTTTTCATTGTTTTATCTCCCCTACCTACTCTGCCCCCTTTCACTCTGTACTTAATCTACTCTGATTCATTACCTATAGTTAATTGAACATTCATTGCTCTACTAAGGTCTAGGATTTGTACATACACTTCTCTCTACCTGCAATGTTCTCCCTTGCTTGTCAATATGTCAGAGTAGTTACTCTTCTTTTAAGCTCTGCTCAAAACCTAAGTGACCACCCCCCCCCACCCCCACCTCTCCTAGACTGCTTCAGGCAGAGGCTTTCAGTAAACCATTAAATACCTGCCTCATAGCCACTAGCACAGGAGCTCCTAAGAGTCCAGCCCATGTCTATCTTTCCTAAAGACTGACCAAGAGTCCTTAGAGATAGCATTGCTATTTCCAGCACCCAGCTTTGTCCCCAGCAGATAGTTGCTGTTTGACAAATGTTTGCTGAATGAAAGTACTAAAACCCAAATAAATACAACATATTTTTTCCACTTAAACTGTAATTTCACCCCTAATTTTTTCCCCCAGGGCTCATGACAAGTAATATAAATGAGAACAGGAAAAGAGAGGACAAAGGAAGAGACAACCATCTCCAAACTGGGAAATAATGCACTGCGGTTTATAAATATAGATGTCACATACCACTGTGCACCAGCCTTGTCAAGTGAGTAGGCCTCTCACTGGCTGAGCCTAGCACTCACTATATCATCTCCTGGCAGCAGGCGTCAGCAACCCAGGAGGAAGGGTCCCACTACAGTGAAATGGAGGCACCAACTGGCAAACCCCAGGGGACATCAACTTCATGCCAAATGATAAAACAAAGCTGACCTCCAAAGACCATTTTAGGTATAGCCTCAAATAAAGAGATATAGTGACCACTTAAAAGAATGTCAGTGGCATAGCAGCTGACAGACTCAATTTTTGTAGAATCTCATTTGAAAACCTCTCCAAGAACAGATTATTTATTTGAGGGGTAAGTTATCTATGTAATTTGAATATTGCGCTCTGCCAACTAATTCCAGTATATGGGAAACTATTTTTAAATGTGAATGCAGCTAAGCTAAAAGACAGGGAGTCTACGATTTCTTTTTAAATAGAAATAATTATATTTTTAGGAAGTACAACAAATGCTCAAACAAATGTTCAAAGTAGTCAGTCTCAGGTTTTGTTTTATTTTTGTGAACATCCGGGTAATCTAAAAATGTACAATTCTTTAATCTTTGTTTCAAATCATTAATTTTGTTTTTTTTAAGCTTTTTTTTAAAGTTTATTTATTTATTTTGAGAGACACAGAGTGAGCAGGGGAAAGGCAGAGAGAGAGGGAGACAGAGAATCCCAAGCAGGCTCCGTGCTGCCAGCACAGAGCCCAGCGCAGGGCTCAAACCCACAAAACTGTGAGATCGTGACCTGAGTTGAAACCAACAGTCAGATGCTCAACCGATTAAGTCACCCAGGAGCCCTTCAAATCATTAACTTTGAATTGTGTAGAATAATATCTGGCCCATAGAAGTTCCTCAATAATTATTTGTTGAATTATTTTTTTAAAGCTTCTATTTATGATGACATTATTCCATAATTACATCAAGGCCAGCCACGAAATGGCACTCTTTTAAGTACACGTAGCTCTTAACATTTTTTTAAAGATTTAAGTAATTTCCACACCCAATGTGGGGCTCGAAATCACAGCCCTAAGACCAACAGTTGCATGCTCCACTGACTGAGCCAGCCAGGCACTTCTCATCTCTTAACATTTAATGCTGAGGATCAATACACTACCAAAGGAAGTTCTGGAGATAGAAGACTTTTAGATGTTTTCTTTCAGTGTTTGAAAGGTAGCACCTTAAGTAGATGCTCCAGGTAAGTAAAAAAAAAAAAATGAAGAGGGGTGCCTGCCTGGCTCAGTCAGTAGAGCATGTGACTCTTGATGTCAAGGTTGTAAGTTTGAGCCCTGTATTGGGTGTGGAGATTACTTAAAAACTCAATCTTAATGAACCTGGACCACTTTTTTACACCATACACAAAAGTAAACTCAAAAGGGATTAAAGACCTAAATGTAAGACAGGGAACCATCAAAATCCTAGAGGAGAAAACAGGCAGCAACCTCTTTGACATTAGCCACAGCAACTTCTTACTAGACATGTCTCCAGTGGCAAGGGAAACAAAAGCAAAAGTGAACTATTGGGACCTCACCAATATAGAAAGTTTCTGCACAGCAAAGGAAACAATCAACAAAACTAAAAAGCAACTGACAGAATGGGAGAAGATATTTGCAAATGACATATCAGTATGGGCAAAGGGTTAGTATCCAAAATCTATAAAGAACTTATCAAATTCAACACCCCAAAAACAAATAATCCAGTAAAGAAATGGGCAAAAGACATGAATAGACACTTTTCCAAAGAAACCTCAGGTAACTAAGAGACAAATAAAAGATGCTCAACATCACTCATCATCAGGGCAATACAAATCAAAACCACAATGAGATACTACCTCACACCTGTCAGAATAGCTAAAATTAACAACTCAGGAAGCAACAAATGTTGGCAAGGATGCAGAGAAAGGGGAACCCTTTTGCACTGCTACTGGGAATGCAAACTGGAGCAGCCACTCTGGAAAATAGTATGGAGGTTCCTCAAAAAATTAAAAATAGAGCTATTCTATGACCCAGCAATTGCACTACTAGGTATTTATCCAAGGATACAAAAATGCTGATTTGAAGGGGTACATGCACCTCAATGTTTATAACAGTACTATCAATAAAGCCAAAATTTTGAAAGAGCCAAATGTCCACCGACTAACAAATGGATACAGAAGTGGTATAGATATATATATGTGTGTGTGTGTATGTGTATATGTATATATATGTGTGTGTGTGTATATATATATATATATATACACACACAATGTATATATATGTGTGTGTATATATATATACACACACACACACACAATGGAATAGTATTCGGCCATCAGAAAGAATGAAATTTTGCCATTTGAGACAGCATGGATGGAATTAGAATGTATTATGCTAAGTCAGTCAGAGAAAGATAAATATCCTATGATTTTATTCAAATGTGGATAAGAAACAAAACGGATGAACATAGGGAAAGGTTAGGAAATACAAGATAAAACCAGATAAGGAGGCAAACCATAAGAGACTCTTAAATTACAGAGAACAAACTGAGGGTTGCTGGAGAGGTGTTGGGTAGGGGATGGGCTAAATGGGTAATAGGCACTTGCTGGGAGGAGCACTGGGTGTTGTTACATGTAAGCAATGAATTACTAAATTCTACTCCTGAAACCATTATTACATTATGTGTTAACTAACTTGGATTTAAATAAAATTAAAAAAAAAATTTTTTTTAAATGTGGATCTTTTCTTGTGGGGCTATGTAGAAAGGAGCCTGAGGCCTGGTTTAGGTAACTCCTGACCTAGGAAACCTCTGGATTAAGCCTCATACAGGCATACGTTGTTCAACTGTGTTTGGCAGATACTGCGTTTTTTTGTTTGCTATTTACAAACTGAAGCTTTGTGGCAATGCTACATCCAGTAAGTCTATTGGTGCCATTTTTCTAACAGCATTTGCTACTTTGTGTCTGTGTCACATTTTAGTTATTCTTGCAATTTTTCAAACTTTTTCATTATTATTACATTTGTTACGGTGGTCTGTACTCAGTGATCTTTGATGCTACTACTGTAATTGTTTTGTGGCACCACAAACCACACCCATATAAGATAACAAACTTAATAGGTTAAATGTGTTCTGACTGCTCCACTCATCAGCTGTTCCCTGGTCTTTCTCCCTTTCCTCAGTCTCCCTATTCCCTGAGACACAGCACTATTGAAATTGGGTCAATTAATAACCTTAAATTGACCTCTAAGTTTTAAGTGAAAGGAAGAGTTGCACATCCCTCATTTTATTTATTTTATTTTTTTTAACGTTTATTTATTTTTGAGACAGAGAGAGACAGAGCATGAACGGGGGAGGGTCACAGAGAGAGGGAGACACAGAATCTGAAACAGGCTCCAGGCTCTGAGCTGTCAGCACAGAGCCCGACACGGGGCTCAAACCCACGGACCGTGAGATCATGACCTGAGCCGAAGTCGGACGCTTAACTGACCGAGCCACCCAGGCACATCCCTCATTTTAAATCAAAAGCTAGAAATAATTAAGCTTAGTGAGGAAGGTATATTGAAAACTGAGGTAGGCTGAAAGCTAGGGCTCTTGCATGAGTTTGTCAGGTTGCGAATGCAAAGGAAAACCTGAAGGAAATTAAAAGTGCTACTCTAGTGAACACACACATGATAAGAAAGTAGAACAGTCTTATTGTTGATTAGAAGAAATTTTAGTGATTTGAAAAGATCAAACTAGCCACAACATTCCCTTAAACCAAAGACTAATCCAGAGCAAAGCCCCATCTCTCTTCAATTCTAAGAAGGCTAGAGGTGAGGAAGCTGCAGAAGAAATGTTGGAAGCTAGCAGAGATTGGTTCATAAGGTTTAAGAAAAGGAGCTGTCTCCATAAATCTAAGCAAGGTGAAGTCAGGTTAAATAAGGTGAAGCAGCAAGTGCGCATGTAGAAGCTGCAGCTTATCCGTAAGATCTAGCTAGATAATTGAAGAAGGTGGCTACACTGAACAACAGATTTTCAATGTATATATTAAGAAGATGTCATTTCAGACTTTCATAGCTAGAGAGAAGTCACTGCCTGGCTTCAAAGTTTCACAGGGCAGGCTAACTCTCTTGTTAGGGAATAATGCAGCTGATGAAGTTGCATCCAGTGCTTTAAGCTGAAGCCTGTGCTCATTCACCCTTCCAAATACCGTAAAGCCCTTAAGATAAGCTAAATCACCTCCGCCTATGTTCTATAAATGGAACAGCAAAGTCTGGGTGACAGAATATCTGTTTATAACATGGTTTACTGAATATTTTAAGCCTACTGTTTAGATATATTACTCAGGAAAAAAATTCCTTTCAAAATATGTTTGTAATATCTTGTAATGCACCTGGTCACCTGAGCTCTGATGGAGGTGTACAGCAAGATTAAAGTTGTTTTCATGCCTGCTGACATAACATCCATTCTGCAACCCATGGATCGAGGAGTAATTTTGACTTTCAAGTCTTGTTATGTAAAGCTACAGCTGCCATAATGATTCCCCCATGGATCTGGGAAAAGCAAATTGGAAACCTTCTGGAAAGGATTCACCATTCTAGATACCATTAAGAATATTCCTGATTCATGGGAAGAGGTCAAAATACCAACATGAACAGGAATTTGGAAGTAGTGGATTCCAACCCTCATAGAGGACTTTCAGGAGTTCAAGACTTGTGTGGAGGAAGTAACTGCAGATGTGGTGAAAACAGCAAGAGAAGTAGAAATGGAGCCTAAAGATGGGACGGAATGGCTGCAATCTCATGATAGAACTTTAATGGATGAGGATTTGCTTCTTAGGGATGAACAAAGAAGGTGGTTTCTTGAGATGGAAACTGCTCCTGATTAAGATGCTGTGAAGATCGTTGAAATGATAACAACGGATTTAGAATATGACATAAGCTTAGTTGATAAAGCAGCAGCAGGGTTTGAGAAGATTGGTTCCAATTTTGAAAGTTGTGCAGTGTTTGTCTTAACGTTAAGAAATTGCCACACCCACTCCAGCCTTCAGCACCCACCACTCTGATCAGTCAGCAGCCATCAACATCAAACAAGACCTTCTACCTGCAAAAAGATTATGACTACTGAAAGCTTATATGATGGTTAGCATTTTTTAGCAATAAAGTATCTCTTAAGATATTCATAATATTTTTTAGATATAATGCTATTGCACTTTTAACAGACTACAGTATGGTATAAACATAACTTTTACATGCACTGGGAAACCAAAAAATTGATTAGATTTGCTTTGTTGTAGTATTTGTCTTACTGTGGTGGTCTGGAACAGAACCTGCAATATCTCTGAGATATGCCTGTATTAGAAAAAAAAACACAACATCAACTGATTAATAGAACACATAAACTGGGACTTGAAACTTTCCTATATGAAATTTCCTCCTTTCCTTAAGAAGGGCTTAACTTCCACTAATCTGGGAATATTATAAAGTCAAATGCCAAATTCACTTTTGGGTCATTCATTCAAACATGTTCTTAGTAGCTACCACATGTTTTAGATAATGTGCTAGGTTTTAGGCACACAGAAAGAAGAGCAAGCCAAGAATCTGTACATAGAGACTTGATAGATCTTTCTAAAAAGGAATGTAAAGAGTACTCAATTACAAAGTGAATGAAGGAGAGCTAAAGCCACTGATTTATTTCTAACAGAGTAGAAGTTATTATGAGCTCCTGATTTTACTAGGCTGATAAAGTAGTGGGGTGTGCCACATAAAAAACTAGCAATATTTCTCCTAGACATCTTGAGATAGACATAAGAAACATGGGGAAAATGTTCAAGGTCTGATTGAAAAAACATTCTATCATTTCTTTGGGAGATCATTTTGGGTGGCTGATACCCTGCTAAATTCAGTTTGGGGTTGATTAAGATGTTATAGATCAGAGTTTGTTCAGTGATCTCCTATCACCATCACTCAGCGTAAAATCAACACTCTGTAAGGGGCAACCTTCTTAAAGAGTTTTCAAGTTACATTCATCAGTTGATGGACATTTAGGCTTTGTCCATCAACTGACGAGTGGATAAAGAAATTGTGCTTTATATACACAATGGAGTACTACGTGGCAATGAGAAAGAATGAAATATGGCCCTTTGTAGCAACATGGATGGAACTGGAGCATGTGATGCTAAGTGAAATAGCCATACAGAGAAAGACAGATACCATATGGTTTCACTCTTATGTGGATCCTGAGAAACTTAACAGAAACCCATGGGGGAGGGGAAGGAAAAAAAAAAAAGAGGTTAGAGTGGGAGAGAGCCAAAGCATAAGAGACTCTTAAAAACTGAGAACAAACTGAGGGTTGATGGGGGGTGGGAGGGTAGGTGATGGGCATTGAAGAGGGCATCTTTTGGGATGAGCACTGGGTGTTGTATGGAAACCAATTTGATAATAAATTTCATATATTAAAAAAAAAAAGAGTTTTCAAGTTACATAAAGACCAATATGACTTTTGTTAGTAGACAACACAATAAGACAAATACAAATCCCCCAAATAACTGATTCTTTAAAACAGTGCTGTCTAACAGAACTTTCTGTGATGACAGAAATGTTCTATATGTGCATGTCCAACACAGTAGTTACTAGCCACCTGCAGCTCCTGAGTACTTGAAACGTTGCTAGTGAGTCTAAGAAACTGAATTTTTATTTATATTCTAATGAATGTAAATGTAAATAGCCAGATGTGGCTAGTAGCTACTGACTGTATTGGATAGGGCAAGCTCTAGAATCTAATAATTAAACCAGTTTAAACAAAATAAAGTTTGCTTTATGTTAAAGACAAGGAAAAAGGCACCCATTAACCACAGTGAATGATCTCTAAAGTGAAAAAAGATGGTTCTAAGGTATGGTTTGCATAAATTAGTAGCTTTTTGAAAGAATGGTTGAATCACAACAGCTCTTGTTACACTACAGTGGAGTAACGACATTGTATCTTGGGTGGGGGTCCAATGGGAGATTCTGAGGTTGGGTAATTAAAGCCTATTCCAGTTGAGTTTTTTTTTTTTCTTTTAACTTATTAGTTTTCAGAACTATCTAAGAAGCGGGGGGACTACAAAACAAATCCAAACTGTATCCCTTTGTTGCTATAATTAGCAGATGTTGGGGGAACTGGATCTGTCATAATGACATTACTATTACTTGTCATCTGTCTTCTGGTCCCTGTTAGCCACTTTCGGATCCCGTATCCTGTATTATATTCACAGCTTCAGTCATTAGTTGTGTAGGCAACTGACAACTTTTTGAATTTATATATTTTTTCCTGCTTACTCAACATTTCTAATAAACATGTTAAACTATTTCCACTTTATTCTATGTTTTCTGGCTAACACATCAAATGTATTTGAAGGAGAAAGCAACAGCATATCTTTGGGAAGAAATAAAGGAACTTATAATTATGAAGCACCTCTGTATACCAAGTTCTTTTACAATCAGCCCTACAAAGCAGATGTTGCTATTCTCTCATTTCAGATGAGGAAACTGAAGCTCAGGGATGTTAAATAGCTGACCTATGATCATACAGGTGGGCAATGACACAGCTGTCATATGAACCAAAATCTGGTTGATCTTCCAAACTTACGATTTTTTCTACTATATTACACTGCTTCCTAGGTCCACTTTACAATGTAATTTTCAGAAATAAATTCCACAGTAAAAATAATGGTAACCCCTAACTTTCCTCTATCAATGTCTTCCACTGGTCCATCCATCCTCTGCCTCATATATATACATATATATATATATATATATATATATATATATATATATATATATAAAGAAGAAGAAGAAGATGAAAGAAAGAAAAGCAAGCAAGCAGTACTAGATTGGTTCTAGACTATTTGAAAGGTTCTAAAGCGATTACATTAAGAAGTATTGTTTCCTTTCAGTTTTTAAACACAGATTTTCAAAAAATAAATCACAAGAAATTAAATCACAAGAAATTACCCTAAAGGACAGTTTAAAATTTCCTGAAAATGATTTATTGAAAATATTGAAAAAGGTAAGTTCCAAATGCCATCTAAAATACTTATTTCATTAGAGAAAAAATAAGAACAAAAAAATTGAAACCCCTGAGTTGTAGAACTGATGGTGTCAATCCTATCTAGTACTCAGTTGTTTTATTCACACAGACCTTCCCAAAGGAGCAACTAACCATGTGACGTGTCATATGCTATGGAATCAAGTATAGCCACTTAAAACACTTAAGGAAAATAAGGCAACATTTTGTGAGCATCACCTACCACTTTTAAAAGTAAAGCAATAGGCTAAAAGAATGCTATCCTTTTGATGGGGCATCTATAATCTAGTATTTTTTGTATTCTAAGTAATGATAATATTTTTTTTTTTTTTTTTTTATTTTTTTTTTCAACGTTTATTTATTTTTGGGACAGAGAGAGACAGAGCATGAACAGGGGAGGGGCAGAGAGAGAGAGGGAGACACAGAATCAGAAACAGGCTCCAGGCTCTGAGCCATCAGCCCAGAGCCCGACGCGGGGCTCGAACTCACAGACCGCGAGATCGTGACCTGGCTGAAGTCGGACACTTAACCGACTGCGCCACCCAGGCGCCCCAGTAATGATAATATTTTGAAAAATTCTTAAATTTTGTGTTTCAGAGTAGATGACTTAGAAAAACAAAACAAAACAAAACAAAAACAAAAATGGGAGACAGCTGCAGTCCTTTAGTTTTTTACAAGAACTTAGTGGTTATGACCATTATAGTTGAGGTTAAGACCAACTGAGTTCCAATCCTGATGCAGTCCTTATTGGTTCTGTGACTTGGGGCAAGGCACTCTGACTCATTTTCCTCATCTGAAAATTGGGGATCTAAGTTCCTAAGGTTGTTGAGAGGATTAAATGAGTTAATATATGTGAGGTACTTGAAATACTCATATGAGGAATGCTCCACTTTTTCTAATTACCTACATAACTGACAAGACAAATAAGATAAAATAAGTAACTTTAATTAATGTTGGCTGATGGATTTTTATTAAAAGATTTTTTAATTTTTATTTTTAAGTAATCTCTACACCCAACATGGGTCTCAGACTCACAACCCCGAGATCAAGAGCTGCATGTTCTACCAACTGAGCCAGCCAGGCACCCCAGCTAGTGTGTGTGTGTGTGTGTGTGTGTGTGTGTGTATTTTTAATGTTTATTTATTTCTGAGAGAGAGGAAGAGACAGAGCACAAGTTGGGAAGGGGCAGAGAAAGAGGAAGACACAGAATTCGAAGCAGGCTCCAGGCTCCGAGCTGTCAGCACAGAGCTCGATGTGGGGCTCAAACCCATGAACTGTAAGATCATGACCTGAGCCAAAGTTAGACACTTAACTGAGCCACTGAGGTGCCCCCAGCTAATGGATATTTTTAAAGAGATGCCATAAGATGCCATATGATCAGTAAAAATTAGTATATATTTTACTGACGATATCATAAAAGAAATTTTGGTGCAGTAAGAACATCTGAAAGATATACTGATACATTATGCTGCCTGAGAGTATACTATAGGAAATAAGCAGTAAATTTTTCATCTTATAAGATGCTTCATAAAACATAAAAGAATGGGAAAAGTTGAGTAAGCTGTTTCACTATAAAATCTCTTCCAACTGGAAAATGGTATCTAAGACGGTTGCTTGGGTAAACTAATATATTCTCCCCAACACCTAAGTCATACAAGTCTTCTAGAACTTAGAATGGAAGTCTTTTCCTTACAGAATGTATTTTCAACTGCATGTGCATTGTTACAATGAGTTTCTCAAAAGGACGTATTAGAGCATTTCTCCTACAGTGTTACCTCCACCTTTTTGCCTTAAGGGCTCATTTATCTCCAACTACACTAGCTGATCTTAAAATAATTCTTCCTTACTAAAACCTGATGAAGGAAAAAGACAAAGAAAGAAGATGAGAAACTAGGCAGAAGAATGCTTTTATACGCCATTGATTTCTACCAGTGTAAGAGTTGGTCAGAGGTCCATAAGGATCTTGCCAGTGCTGCACATGTGGTAGTCCAACTCATGCTATTCCCCTCTCTCCTGACTTCATGGGAGAATAATAATGAGAAATCCTTATCAAGCCCTAGGCTTTGCTTTTTAGAAGAAAGGAAAACTATGAGATGCTCAAGGAAGGAAGATAGATCGAAAGTCACTGGGTACTCAAGGAAGAAGAGTGAAGATGATTGGAAAACTGAGCATCTTTGTATTGGCAGGCACCTTTGAGGTCATTTAGTCCACCCTCTTCATAGGATTCTTCTTCACTGCATCTCTGAGAGATGGCCCTTCAGCCTCTCCTTAAATACTTCCAAAAATTAGGATCTTCTTTCTTTGAGTCAGCTTGCCCCAAGCCAGAAATCTGAGACACAGATTCATCACAGATTCTTCACATCATTCATATCGAAGTAACCACTAAGCCTTATGTATTTTGCCCCTTAAGTATCTCTGAAACCTGTCTATTGTTCCCCTTCCCACTATCTTAGTTGAGGCAAAGTATCCAACTACTAGATTTTAGGCTACAAATACTTCACTTCTAATCCATCCTCTCACAGCAGCCTGTAGAGTAGATGTTCTAAAATGCAAATTTAATCACATTATTCTTCTGCTTAAAACCTTTTGATGATGGGTTACTATCACAAAGAGCAACAAGTCTAAGGTTTTAGCTTGAAATGCATTATCTCATTTAACTCTTCAGTTCATATTTTAGCACCACTAAATGGTTGTGGTGTCCATGTGCGCCAAGCTGGTTCATACCTCCATGCTTTTGCTCCTGTTGTTGCTTTGGGTTGGAATACTCTTTCCTCCCTCTGTCAACCAGCTAGATCAGTTCAAGAATTACCTCTAGGAAGGCATCTTTTGACACCCTCCCCTGTGTAATATAAAAGATATTCCATGTGTATCTCTATCACTGAATTTATCATATAATACTGAAATCATTAACAAGTTCATCTCTTTTCCTCCAGGTGAGTCCCTCAAGGCAGGGACCATGTCACACCCTTAGCACATGGCACAGGACTCATGGTAGCAGGGTTCAATATGTGCCTAGTAAACACCAGGACTTTTTCTGATGTGAATTAAAATTTCTGGCTCCACACTGGTGCTATATGAAAGGCTGAATCATTATGTTGCACAACTGAAACTAATATTACACTATGTTAACTAATTGGAATTTAAATAAAAACTTTTAAAAATAGGGAAAAAAAAAAGAAAATTCATGGCTCTAGTGTCCAGTGTTTGCTCCATGCAGCAATAAAAACCATCTCTCCAGGGAAATATAGCATTTGGATAGTGCATAAAAAGGAAAGGTTTAAATATTATTTATATGACATTTTTACTTACCTAAGTTGCTATAGGTTGCACTACAGGGATTCATGTCAAGAGTATCTGAAACATCTTCTTTTTCCTCTTCCCTTTCCAGTTCAGGTAGGGGCAATGCTGCTGGGACAGAAGCACAGCCTCCATCATCTTCCCTCACAACAACAGATCTTGGATCCCGAGGAGAAAAATCCTCTGTCACTTCATGGGTTTTGTGACTGAAACAAAATCACACCATGGTTATACTGGCATTCAAAGGTCTTGCTAAAATTTAGGTTTTTAGAAGGCATTTACTTGCCATAAATGTAAATAATTAGCCCTAGAGTCATAACAATGGGTCATAAGCGCTCAAATACTTGTCTGAATAGAAAGCAGTCCTTCGTGCAGGCTGATCCTTCTATTTATCTTGATCCAGACATATTGAGAATCCAGTTTGGTAGAGGAGGTATGGTAAGCTCAGAGGGAAGCTTGAGAATAAGAAGGTAAGAAGAGAAAATTTTTTTTTTAGGCAGAAGGTGGTGATGATAGTGGTGAGAAAGCTGAATGCTTCACTAATTAGACACAAAATACACACATACTTAGTGAACTATTTAGCATACTTACTATACTAAAGTACATAACACTCTAGCAAGTATCAAATACTTTATATATTTACTTTATTTAGTATATAGTATTTACCACACACTAAAGTATTTAGTAAAGGATCAGGAATCAAGTTGAGATTAGACTAAATAAGGACGTTAAGCAAATGTCTTAGTAGGTAAACTGAGGCCAGGACAGTCTTGTTGCCAGGAGGACAGAAGCATCAACCTTTGCCTGCATGCATGCATGCAGCAGCAAGGCAAATGGAAAAGAAAGTTCTGCATTCTAGTTAATCTTACCTATTAAAATGAATCTGAAATATCCTATTAGCCACATACCACAATGTGGCATATCCATAATACTCTGTGTTTCCAATCTTGTTTCACTGTCGCCTGCTCATTTGCGTATAGCTAGCTTTTCCCCAGTTCCCATTCTACCTGACCTATCTATTCTGTTGCTCTTAAGTACAAGGGGATGAAATGGTCATTAAATGTTGGTAGAAAAAACTGGCCTAGTTAGGAAATCTCACTGAGCTATCCAACAAAATAAATTCGAAATCAAGCATTTTTAATGGTTTCTGAAAGTGTTCTTAGACTGTCATATACTCACCAACTCTTCTTCCTGTATTATTATTTTTTTTAGTGGGCAAAGAGAAAGAGGCAAATATCCGACATACTGTTTACATGTTATTTCTGGATTTTCAATTGGCAGTGAATCATGGTGATATTTACAAGTTCTTTAAAAGAGGCACTTTGTTTGATCATGTGTCATCAGAACATATATCACCTGTGGATTTGAGGGAGTAGATCTGAAGAAGCAGTACCTTCTTATCAATTTTTCATTATGGAAATTATGCATGTGTCTGAACAGAAAACAGGCCTTGAAGTCTGCTGGATATTCAACTTCAAAAATACTCCTTCAAAACTGGCAGAGCCAGAGGTCTCTATACACTGGGAGTGAGCAATGAGCTAGAGGATCCTTTATGGTTCCTTTACGGTACCACTCTCAGGGACAGTGGTAAAGTGGAAAAGTACCACTGGTAAGGCACCACTCTACCAGCAGCCAGTAGGGTGGTTCATGTAAAGGAGGCCTCACACAGTAAAAGCATGCTGCCTCTAAATGGGCTGCTCTATGTCATCAACCCAAAAGAAGGGCTGCAAACAAAACTAGTTTCTCATAATAGGGATCATAAAACTAAGGTAAGAAGAGGCCTCTACTTCCATTCATTAGTAAAGACAAAGGAAAGTGACATTTCTGAGACTCTCTTGGACACCACTTAATGTAGATCACTAAGTAGTTATCAACATGCTGCAGGAGAAGGAAAATGATGTTTACTGGGCAAAAGTTCATATAAACCATTTCTGATTTCAGAGCAATAAATATAAAGGGACATTCTCTTCTCAGAGTCAATTTAAGATATTCCCTAAAATGTGGTTTTTAGGCTCCTCGTCTCCACAAACTTGCTCTTGCCTTTTCTCCTTCTTCACCCAATCTCCTCGTTGTTACCAGAAAGCTCTCTTTTCCATTATCAAAAAGGATTGGTAAAGGTTGGTTCAGAAACCACAACTCTACACTCACCTGTCTGTTTTCCTCCCAAGGAACGGGCTATGTACAATGAGCCTCAGCTATTGTGAAAACCACAGCAAGAGTTGCTGCTGTTAAACTGTGAGGAATTCCCTGGGCCTGCTCCCACATACATGAAACACAGCTCTGTGCTCTTAAGGGCTTCTCAAAACAAAATATGGATGTTAAAAAGTAAGAAATGTAAAAGACTCACCCACTGTACTCACTCATACAATTCCCCATTAAAGGATATTCTACAGGGCCTTCTTTGGTCTGTTAATCATGTTCTAAAGCTCTGATGTACCCGAGGTCCAACTGAGCTCAGGAGGACTACAAGTAAGATACAAGTTTCGAATTCTGCACCTTAATATCATCCACTGCACCTTGACCTTTACCTTACGGGTTTGGTCTGGGAAATGTGCCAAACTACCTCTGGGAAACTAAGCAAAGTGAAAAATAGTTTTATTAACTCTTTGAGGACCAGCACAACACAATCTATATTCCACATAAAGATTAGTTTTCATAAGCACATGTTAAAATAAGTACACTGGCATATTAAATCACCAATTAAAATAATCATCAGCTATCAAGAACTACACAAAGAGAATTGATGAAAGTAAAATCACAAGGAATTGTGAATGGATGCTAAGATCAGCATTTACTGTGACAGCAAAGTCTAAAAGGAAGGATGTTTTTTTAAAAAAATGCATCAATGGTATGTCACATCCTAATGCTTGAGAGAAGAACACCTCTTTGTATGATGAAAATGGTAAAAGAGATGGGAAAGGGAGAGGTTTTGAGAGTTCAAGCTTAGAAATGGTAACATGCTAGGACTAAAAAATGAAAAAGAATTGAGAACAGCATCAGAGAAGGTTGACTCAGACACTATTTATCAATAGACAAATTGTCTAGGAAGAAAGAAGGAAGTAAAAATCTGACAAGTTATCTAAGGCATATTAATTTTATAAGGGAATATAATTTTTCACCATTGATTTCTTTCATAGATATAAAATCAGAAAACCCTCCCAAATAGTAAAATGACACTTTCCTAGATACAAACTTTATCTCCTAACAAAATAGTTCACCACCAATATTTCGTGGAGAAATGTTTAAGATAATAGGGAAAACACCAAAATGGGAATCAGAGAACTCAGGTTCTGATTACTTGATCCTCTGTACAAACTAGAGGACAGCATCAGGAAGGAGATAATAAAGAAAATGAAAATTTCCCCCATTTCATCCATGAGACAGAAGGTAAAAAAAATCTTCAAAATGAAATTACAAAAAAGCGACTAGAATTTCTAATACATTATATCTTAGTGTATCTTGAAATAACAAACATGACCAGGATAACTAGGTTTTTTTTCCAGGTAAGTACAACTTGATATTCATTACTATAAAACAGAATTGTTAACTGGTATATGGCTCACAAAGAGGAAGTTAGCGCTTTTCTATTTCTACTATTTAAATTCATGTTGAAACAATCCCTAGTTCTATAGTGCTATGAGGAACGTCTATAATTACTATGGTGTTGACTTCTAGGTCCTTAATTGTCAGGTTGAGTCAAACCAGACTTAGCCTGCTCTTTTACTGGACCCTCAGCATCCACTCTGCATTCATGATGGAAGACAACACAAGTTTGCTGGTACCTCAAACTCTTTGACCGACTTTTTCATTAATGACCAATTTGTAATTGAGATTTGGTATGTTTGACCTGACACTTCAAAAAAAATCACATCATAATCTCCACAAAGAATTCTCATTTTCTGAATGTGGAGAATGAACTTAAGGTGTTCAAAGGAAACTGTAACACTGTTACAGATTTGTCTGTTCTACAAATGAATCCCTTGGTAAGGTTAGCTCTCATCAGTCTACAGTATTCATACATAATTCAAAGCTGCATAAGCCATCTCCTGTGGGAAGCTCACTTGGCTTACCCAGGTGGTAGGATTAATCATTACACCATCAAATGAAATAATCTTGTTTTTTCCCTGGCAAATCCGTTGAAGACAAATTTTTGTAAAAATTCTGTTAAATGTCTAAATGCACTTTTTAAAACGCAAATCAAATTCTACATTAGAGTCCTTTATGTATCCAAGTATTTCCACAATTTCAGTTCAACTTTATCTTCAAATTCAACTACCTTCATTCAGCTTCAGAAGGGACCATAAACGAAATCAGGCTTCTACAGAGACCATCTGCCTCTTTGGGCAAATGGTATTCTAAATTCCCATTTGCCAGCTCTCTTCGGCAATGACATTTGTCTCTATTTGCCCAAGACAGCCAATAAACAAATGTGTGATTTTTAAAACCTCTTTTTATTCCTAAAATTCAAATCAAAGCATATCCAGAGATAGCATTTCATAGTTTTGTTAACTGATTCAGACCTGCTGATTTCTGGGGTTGCTGGGGATGATGGACTTTTGCAGAAATGGAATATATACTAACACATGAGGAGAGTTCAAAGTTATCAAACCCCACACCTTCAATCTATTGGAAGCAAACTCCATTTTTCTGTCCCTGTACGCCCCGCCAATGTGACATTTCTTAATCCTATCTTAGTTTTCAGGTCTTCAACTTGATTTTGCTACACTTTCCAATTACTGGCATTCTCAGGTAGAAAAGTGTTGTGTCCATTGATCACTATCTTAGTGTCTCCAATTTTCCACTAAGCCTTCTGTGGTCTTTAACTGAAAACTTCAAACTTCTCCTGAACTGAGATTAACCTTTAACTGAGATCTGATGAGCTCCTGCTAATATGTCTAACAGAGAGTCTGGTCAAACACATCAACTCTTACTGGTGAACGAAGTGGCTAGGTCTTAGAATGGGTAAGACTGGCAGCCACGTGCAAGGTCTTGAATAGACTCTAATTTTCAGATACTGCATGGTTTCACTTCTTTTTTTAAACAGATGTGAATAGCAAATTAAAAGTGTCTTTAGGCACTAGACCGCAAGACAGTGAAGTAGATAAAAACACAGGCCACTGTAAATCACTGTCATCTTCATAATGCCAATAAAAATTACAGTTTTAAAATTGTATGAAATACAAAGTCAGAATACTATCTGTGCAAATTAACAGAAAAGATAAATTAATCTTGGAAAAGAGCAATAAAAGGCGGCTGTCTTTTTCAATAACAGGGTTATAGAAGGAGCTTCTCAGTATCACCATTTAGGCCTTGGCTCACTTCTAAAGAATGGTGTGAGATACTGATGTATATTTCCTGAAAAAGCAAGATATGAAAAGAAAATGCAGGCCTTTCTACTAGAACTACCCTAGGGAGGATATGGAAGTCATTTTTTGGGTCCTTGACTTTTTACCCATGCCCAGAAACACTGGAGAAGCAAGTCACTACACATTTTCCCACCCTCCTCTTATCTCCCTCAACTGTCCATCTGCCCTTCAAGTCAGAGGATGGAGATGATTTTGTATACTAAACTCTCTAAAAACATTGGGGCTCAAGGAGGGCATGGGAACCAAAACCACTCAGAGCCTATTCCTACTTGACACTGTACAAGCCACACACTTTTCCATTTAATTCACGAAAATATCTCAGGAGGCAGATGCAATTGCTTTCATTTTACAGATGGGGGAACTGAGATTGAGAGCAGTGAAGTGACCTGCCCAAGATTATAAGGAAACTTCGGTAGTAGAGTCAGGATCTGAACTGGATACTCTCCTACTCTGACATCCACCACACTGGCACCATAAGGCAAGCTTGATATACTGTAAAGACTCAACAATAAATGCTTATGAAGATGAAGTAGAGTGTTTTAAAAAGAATACAGCTATTATTGCTCTACTTTTGAAAAATTCTACACGAAGTATTTACATTGCAAAAGGATTTTTATTTATTTTTATTTTGAGAAAGAGCGTGAGCAGGGGAGGGGCAGAGAGAGAGAATCCCAAGCAGGCTCCGTGCTGTCAGTGCGGAGCTGGATGTGGGGCTTGAACTCATGAAACTGTGAGATCATGCCCTGGGCCAAAACCAAGAGTTGGACACTTAACCGACTGAGCCAACCTAGGTGCCCTGCAAAAGGATGTCTTTAAAGAGGAGCTGCTTTGGTAAAGAAAGACTGTGTTTATACATACATCACCACCATCGCCTCTGCATTTGTTGAGTTCTTGGTACTGTACTTAAATATATATTTCCTGGGCCGTCTGGGTAGCTCAGTTGGTTAAGTGACCAACTCTTGATTTTGCCTCAGGTCATGATCTCATATAGCGACATTAAGTCCTGTGTCAAGCTCCATGCTGGGTGTGCAGCCTGCTTAAGATTCTCCTTCTTGCTCCCTCTGCCCCCCTCCCCTGTTGTGTTTCTCTCTCTCTCTTTCTCTCTCTCTCTCTCAAAAAAAAAAAAAAATCTATACATCTATATCTATATCTGTCTTCTAACAATAACACTCCAAGTAAGGCTTGCTATTCCTACAACAAGGGAATCATAATAGTAGCCAAAACTTATATAGTACTTATTATGTGCCTGTTCTAAGTCATGTTTCTCTAAAGTGGCACTACTGACATTTTGGACCAGATAATACTTTGTAGTGGAGGGATGTCCTGTACATAGTAGGATCACACTAGCATCTCTAGCCTCTACTCACATGGTGGAACCACTCCCTCCTTCCCTAGTCACATGACCAAATAGTCTGCAGACATTGTCAATGCCTGGGGCAGGGAGGAGTGAGGCAAAAACCATCCCCCTTCTAACCTTCTACATAAATTATTTTAAGTCTCACAACAATGCACTAGACATATTATTATCTGTTTTACAAATGAAGAAATTATAGTCCAGACAGGTTAAGTCATTTGCCTCAGATAACACAGCTGCTAACTGATAGAGTTGAGATTAAAGCCCAGCAGTTCAACTCTAGGGTCTGTGCTCTAAACAGAGACACTATTCTGCTTCTCAGTTTATAGATGAGGTAACTAGAATCAGAGCTCAAGTAACTTGTCCAAGATGACAGAGCTAATAAGTGGTAAAAGCAGGATTGAAATTCAGGTCTGAGTGACTTCAAGGTCAGTGTTCTAAAATACTATACCAATTGTTACCAGACTTTAATGTGTCTAAGAATTACCTTGGGAACTTGCTAAAGATGCAGATTTGTGGCTCCCACCTCTAGGGAATGATTTAACAGCTCTGGGGTATGGCCTGGGAATCTGCATTTATATAATTGCTCTAGGAGATTCTAACACAGTTGGTCCTAGGCCCACACTCTGAGAAACCATTTTATAGCCTCCCTCCCCACCAGAGAGACCAGGGCAATAAGTATAAAAGAAACAATGTGCAAAAAGTGAGTAAGAAAATTTTAAGTCAGGAGCATCACTGCTCAGAAGTGATATAGTAGAAAGGGGAAATAAAATAATTTAAGTAGTCACAGATGAGAGATTCATAATGGGCTCTTTAAAAAAAAAAAAAGGGAGGGGGTATTTTGGAACCAATCCTTACCCTCTGAGATTTATTCTTGGAATACAATTATACAAACTCACAAAATGTTAGAAAACAGGGATTTGGCCTAGTACGATATTTATGGTTCTTACTTGAAGCCCTGGCTGGATAAAGTCTCCTCTGAAAGTAAGAAGCAGTAATAGGTCAAGTCTCCCAACATGCAGCACTACCTCAGTTCCTTGTATCAAAAGAGGACAGAGGTGAGTTCCTCAGAAGTTGGTTATAATGCTATGCTTGGAGATTTTGTGAATACGGTAGAAAAGGGAATCATTGATCCAACTAAGATTGTAAGAACTGCTTTATTGGATGCTGCTGGAGTGGCCTCTCTGTTAACTACAACAGAAGTTGTAGTCACCGAAATTCCTAAGGAAGAGAAGGACACTGGAATGGGCGGAATAGGTGGAATGGGAGGTGGTATGGGAGATGGCATGTTCTAATTCCTAGAATAGTGCTTTACCATTATTAATGAACTGTGAGAGGAAGCTCAAGGCAGTGCTCCTCAACAATAACTTCAGAGAAGTCAGCTGAAGGAAACGACTGAAGAAAAGGCTGGCTGATGGCTAAGAAAATCACTATAACCATCAATTACTGGTTTCAGTTGACAACATATAATGGTTTACTGCTGTCATTGTCCATGCCTACAGAGAATTTATTTTGTATTTTTGAAAAGACATTTGTACATTCCTGATAGCTGAATGCAAGAGCCATGTACCAATGTACTGCTTCCAACTTAAATCACTGAGGCATTTTTACTACTATTCTGTTAAAATCAGGAGTTTAGTGTTTGCCATTACCAGATGAAAAGAAGGAGCCTTTCTGTGGAGAGTAAGACTAATTGTGTACAAAGTAGAGAAATGTCCAATTATGTGACAACCTTTGTGTAATAAAAATTTGTTTAAAGTTAAAAAAAAAAAGAATTATATAGTACATGTGGTTTATATATACAATGGACTACTACTTGGCAATGAAAAAGAATAAAATCATGCCATCTGCAGCAATGTGGATGGAACTGGAGGGTATTATGCTAAGTGAAATAAGTTAGTCAGAGAAAGACAGATATCATGTTTTCACTCATATGTGGCACTTGAGAAACTTAACAGAAGACCATGGAGGAAGGGAAGGGGAAAAAATAGTTTCAAACAGAGAGGGAGGCAAACCATAAGAGACTCTTACACACAAAGAACAAACTGAGGGTTGATGAGGGGGCGGGGGACAGGGGAAAATGGGTGATGGGCATTGAGAAGGGCACTTGTTGGGATGAGCACTGGGTGTTGTATGTAAGCGATGAATCACAGAAATCTATCCCCAAAACCAAGAGCACATTGTATACACTGTATGTTAGCCAATTTGAAATAAATTATATCAGAAAAAAAACAAAAAATAAAACAAAAAAATTATATAATAAGATATTGGTATTTAACTTTGGATTCATTAGGCGAACAAGGAAACAAAACTGACCCAGTAAGTGAGGGAAGTCTCAGCTGGATTCTTTACTTGGGAATATATTCATTATGAAACTCTAAGCAAGGCGGCTTATTTCTCTGGAGTTTTATCACCTTCCAGAAGGAAAGGAATGTAAAGCTGTCTGAAAACCACCCTATCATGGTGCACATAAACACAACTATTCTGCATCATTCTGTGATTAGGATAAAGTGAGATATCAGTTTTCTCTAAAAGGATTACTTAAAAGTTCAATAGTAAGGACTTTATGAACTCATCTAACTTTAAGAACCGTATGTCAGCAAATGTAGATGTGATCTTTATAAATGCTTATAGTCCAGAAGTTTCTTTAGAGCAAAGAATATATGATCAGGAGAGCAAGCAGCTATTTTCAGCTTCTCTCTCCAATTTTTTTTTTCTTTATGAGAAGCAGGAATTTGATTTTCAGAGCCCATTCTGGTCCTAAGCATGAAAAGATGACTTTGATAGGGTTCTCTTAGCAAAGAATAGAGATAATGCAAATTAAGATATAACTGGAGCATGAGCATTAAAAAAAAACCTTAAGCTTCTAACTTTACAGAAAGAGAAGGACGTTACATTCTACCACATTCTGAAAAGTGCTCAGACTTTCTTTTTCCATACTATATGTGCATATACATATGTCTATAAAGAGGCCCAGACTTTGGGTACTTTAGTGAGTAGCAAACCTGTATAGTGTTTGGCTAGAATGGACATAGGCCACTAGTATGCCTGAAAACCACAGACAAATCAGGTATTTATTATAGCTTAGTTCAGAGGCTCAGTCAACTTTTTCTGTGAAGAGTCAGATAGTAAATAGTTTAGGCTTTACAGGCTACATGGTGTCTGTTGCACCTAAGGCTGCTGTTATAGTGCAAAAGTAGCCATAGACAACATGCAAATGGATGAGTGTGGCTGTTTTCCAATAAAACTTGATTTACAGAAAGGGGTGACAGGTTGGATTTGGCCTATAGGCCATAGTTCTCCAACTTCTTCTATATATCCTTGAACCCTGGAGTGGATTAGAAGGTTCCTAGAATCGACTCCTGGATTACTAAGGAATATAGCTTCGTTCTATGGGTTCTAAGAAGATAAAAAAAGATCTTGGAAGGATAGAGGAAGGCTTATACAGATGAATGGCATTCCTAAGGCAGCAAAGGTGTGCCAAACCTTATCTCCCTGTCCAAAACAGAAGTTGGCAGAGGTTTGGACAGAATCCCAGCAGTGTGAGGCACAGTTGAATTCCTGAGATGTTTCTGGGAGTCTCCGAGAAACCAGACTTACCTGATACACTGGGGGGTTTTGCTAATTAGGAACAGGATGTTCAGGGCTGGTGAAGGTGGAAAGGTTAGCCAAAAGAGACCCTTCAGTGGGCAAATGAGATCCTTAACTTTGTCTGGAAGTATTAAAGTTATTTTGGGTGAATTACAGTTATTTTCTTAGGCACTAAGTTTTTATAACTGATTAGAAAAAATGTTTTCAACTAAATTTTTAAGGACATGTGATTGGCAAAAGATACTGCCTACCAATTATGAAATCAAGATGATTTTAGAATTTACCACACAGTTTACTGAAAAGACTACTAAACGGAAACTGAATCCAGAAGGGAGGAGTAAAATGAAGACAGAATAGTGGGGGGGGGGAGGAGTGATAAACACGTGAATAAATCAAAGATAAAAAAGGATGATGTAATGGGGAGTGACTGAAGGTAGGGGAAGTTTCTTAAGATGGGGAAGTCAGTTAAAATTTTCCTGGGGAAGTGACACTTAAATTGAGAGCTGAATGACAAGGAGCTTGCCATACAAAAATCTGAAGAAAGCATGCCAAAGAGAGTGAGTAGCTGATTAAAAAAGGGGTTATGTTTGGCACGTATGAAGAACAGAAAGAAAACTATTGTGAGAAGTTTGTGAACAAGGGGATGAATAGGAGATAGGTTAAATAGGTAGACAGTAGGCAGAGGTCATACTACGTAGGGACTTTATTCACTGTGTTGACACTATGCGATTTGATTTGAAAAAGAGTACTTGGCTACTTAGCTATCCTAGAGAGACTAGATTAGAAAAGGCAAGAGATTAAAGCAGGGAAATAAATTAGGAAAATACTTTAGTAAATCAGGTGAGATGATGGTGGTTTGGACCACAGTGGTAGAAGCAGAGATGGAAAGAAGTAAACAGATTTGGGATGTATTATTCTAGAGGATGAGTTAACAAGACTTGCCGATATTTTCTATGTAGGGGGTGTGGGGAAGAAAAGGATCAAGGATGACCCCTATTTTTTGGAATAAGCAATTGGATGGATGGTGGGATCATTTACCAAGAAGGGAAGACTTGGGATGGAATAGATTTGGAGGGAAAAATCAAGAATTCTGTTTTGGACATGCCTCATTTGAGAGGTCCATTTGATGTTCAAGTGGAGATATCAAGTGGATAAGCATGTGAATCATGGGGTAGGTCAGGGATGGAGTTATCAGAATATACCCAGTATTTAAAATCTGGATACCAGATGCCATTTAGCCAGGAGTTAGCCATTAAAGTTTACAGAATCCTTTCTGGTATATGGTCAGGATGGAAAAGGAAAGAAGAAAGCAAAGGAAGGAAGGAAGGAAGGAAGGAAGGAAGGAAGGAAGGAAGGAAG
>NW_024412415.1:40269581-40285784 GCF_014898765.1 Herpailurus yagouaroundi | reverse complement strand
AAGGAAGGAAGGAAGGAAGGAAGGAAGGAAGGAAGGAAGGAAGGAAGGAAGGAAAGGAAAGAAAGGATTTTAACTTTGAGTGATACATACTGAAACATTTACAAATGCAATGTCTGGGATTTGCTTCAAAATAATGTGGGGAAGAAGAAAAGGTTATAGATGAAACAAGATTGGCCATAAATTGGTAACTGTTGGAAATGTGGGTTTGGGGTAAATGGTAGTTCATTTTACTAATTTATCTACTTTTGTATATGTTTAAAATTTTCTTTCACAAAAACTTTAAAATAAAATGGAAATAAATAAAAGGACCCATTTTAAGATGGTATCCCTTAAAAGGTAATCCTGTAGTATTCACTTCACAGTCAACATTATCAACAAGGCCCTCAGAAAGAAAGGAAGCCAGAATAACTGGGGTTCATGAGCAAGAGAGTAAGTAAAATTAAACAAGTAGACAAAGGTCACATATACAGGGCTTTCTGCAGTTTGGGCTTATGACTGGATTTATGTTTAAGAAAGAACACTTGGCTGTTCTAAAAACAGACTGCAGAGGCAAGACATTCAGCAAGGATCATCTTAAATTATGGTGCCCTAAACAGAATTTGTAAAGAGGCCAACCCTATTCCTACATACTGTGCTAGATGCTTTATAGGTATCCATTTAGTCCTCATAATAGCTCTGTCAGGTAGGTATTAGTATCACTACTGTACAGGTTGGAAAGCCTTAGCTTAGAGAGGTTAAGTCAAAAGTCACACACCTACCAGTGGTATACATAGAATTCAAATCTGAATCTGACTCCAGTGCTTACATTTTTCTTCCTATGCAGTATTACTCCCCATGCTATGGACACCCAAAGAGCTACAGAGATGGCAGGTAGGCTAGTGTGCGTAAAAATGATAGTGGAGGAATTCCCACCCGATCACAGACTAGAATAACCATTAAATTAACTCCTCATGATCCAGACTTAGCCAGATAGAAATGATGCCTGTGGATATATTCCACAGGAGCCCAAATTTGACTAGTATCCTTGTCATCAGTATTTCCATTTTCCAGTCCATTTTCAATGACACTGCCAGAAAAAAATTTATTAAAATTAAAAAATATTGGGGCACCTGGCTGGCTCAGTCAGTGGAACATGTGACTCTTGACCTCAGGGTTGTAAATTCAAGCCCCACACTGGATGTAGAGGTTACTTAAAAAATAAATCTTTAAGAAATAAAAAATAAAAAAATTAAAAAGTCACATACTTCCCCCCATAAAACCTGTTTCTGCTACAAAATCTACAAGATAAGGGCCAAATATTTCAACATATCATTCAAGCCTCTTCACAGTTTGTCTCAGCACTTCTCCAGTTTTTTGTTCTTGGGATTCCTTTACACTTAAAAATTATTGAGAAGTGCAAGGGCTCTTGCTTATGTGAATTGTAGCTATTGATATTATATAAGAAATTAAAATTGAGAAAATTTGAAAATAGTTACTAGTTCATTTAAAATAACAAACCCTTTAAAAATAATTAAAAAAAATTTAAAAACCTTTTAAAACCCTTGAACAATGTGGGGGCTAGGGGCACTGTCCCTTGTACAGTCAAAAATCTGTGTATAACTTTTGACTCCCCCAAAACTTACTACTAATAGCCTACTATTGAGCAGAAGCCTTACTGATAACATAGTCAATTAACACATATTTTGTATGTCATATATTATTATATAATGTGTTCTTAAAGTAAGCTAGAGAAAAGAAAATGGTATTAAAATCATAAGAGAAAATACATTTACAGTACTGTATGTTATTTAAGAAAAATCCACACATAAGTAGACCTGTGCAATTCAAACCTGTGTTGTTCAAGAGTCAACTGTAATGAAAAAAATTTGATCTCATCCAGATATATGGGTGGGAAAGGGAGGAGTGTATCAGTAGACTTTTAGATAATTATGAATATTCTTCTTGGTACTATACCAGAACTTGGTAAGTAGAAGTCCCATTAATAATAAACCTTTTGGGGGCGCCTGGGTGGCGCAGTCGGTTAAGCGTCCGACTTCAGCCAGGTCACGATCTCACGGTCCGTGAGTTCGAGCCCCGCGTCGGGCTCTGGGCTGATGGCTCGGAGCCTGGAGCCTGTTTCCGATTCTGTGTCTCCCTCTCTCTCTGCTCCTCCCCCGTTCATGCTCTGTCTCTCTCTGTCCCAAAAATAAATAAACGTTGAAAAAAAAAATTAAAAAAAAAAATAATAAACCTTTTGGACTCAGTTACATAAAAATCTATTGGTCTAATTTGCAGTTTCAACGTATGCATAATTTTGTAATATCATGCATTAGGTCATTTGGAAATTGCCAGTTCACTGGGTTATGCAGATCTTCCAAATGTTGGCACATTTCATCATGTGATATTAAAAAACCTTTGTATGCAAATACCACCACCACCACCAATCTCATCAGAAAAATCTCTAAGTATCAGGAAGCTGTCAAGGTCATGGTGGCAGATACAAGTTTTCAAAAATTCTTACTTTTATTTGAAAGCCTGAATTTTATCATTGACAACAAATACTGTCCATTGTTTTCCTTTAAGTAATAGGCTATGCTCATTCTTGAGAAAATATCTGCCAAACACTCAAGTCTGAATAGCCAGCCACAGGGGATCAGCCACTTGTTCTTTCAAGGCAGTCCATGAAAATGGGGGGGGCGGGGGGTAGTTCAGCTTTGTAACCCAAATCTTGAAACTCAAACTATTTCCCAAGTGTGCTTCCTTGAGGTAGCCATCACATTTTGGTGTGCAGCAGAAGCACTTCATGTATACTTCCCATTTCATCATACGGAGTTTAACAGACATAGCCTCAAGGGCTGAGATTTAATAAAACTACTTCATCAAGGACATGTTTAAGTGAAACTTTTTTTTTTTTTAACTATTTGGACAATATTATGTGATGGCTTTGATTTCTGTTAAGGTGTAAGTAGTTTTACATACTATTGTTTTTGTGCCACCAGTGCAAATGTCAACGTAGTGAAAAGAATAATGTCTTATGAAAGTGGTGACTTGTGCGTGATCACCATTTGACCTTGCTTTGACCACATTTGAAGAACCACTGGTCTCTTTGTCATCCTTTTCCAGCCACCTGTCTTTTTTTTTTTTAAACTTTTTAAATGTTTATTTATTTTTGAAAGAGAGAGACAGAGCACGCGTGGGGGAGGGGCAGTGAGAGAGGGAGACACAGAATCTGAAGCAGCCTCCAGGCTCCGGGCTGTCAGTACAGAGCCTGATGCAGGGCTCGAATGCAAGAACCATGAGATCATGACCTGAGCTGAAGTCGGATGCTTAACCGACTGGGCCATCCAGACGCCCCAGCCACCTGTCTTGATTCTGCTTGCCATCATCATCTTCTCTGCGGCTCTGCATATATTGTTCCTTTTGCCTACAATGTCTTTCCCAAGCAGTGGGAAAAATCCTATCTGTCTTTTAAGACCTGGTGTGTATTTCCTTTCTGAGAGAAGTCTCTTCTAAGCTGATCTAATCACTGTCTTTTATGCTTCTGTGTCGCTACACACATACATTGTTTTAGCATTTATTATATCGAAGGCAGCGGGGCTACTAACATCTTAAAGCACCCAACATGTGTCAGACCCTGTGCAAAATCTTTTATGTGTTTTCCTATTATATCCTCAAATTAACTGTGTGTGACAGGTATCATTATAGTCACTGTACACTGAAGAACCAGACAAATAGCTAAAGTGAAGTCAAACCCAAGCCTGTTATTTCAGCAGTGTGATCATCTTTTCCCTATTTGTCCCTATGGCACATATACAGCATACTGAAGATACTCAATTTATGTCACCTGAACAGTCAAATAAATAAATTTAGTAACAATCCCATAATAAAAGGCTCTACAAAGTCCCTTATCTTTTAGGGTTTGGCCTGAAGTCAAGTTATTTTTCATTTCTTACAGTTTGGATTTGGTATCTTCATTACTTATAGAAAAACTTGAATTTTCATTTCTTCCAACAGCGGGATGGTAATTTAATGATTACCACCACCATCAAGCTGGAAACACAAATGCTGACATTTGACAGTAATGTTTTTCCCTTTCAAAGTTGCTTTAAGTAAATACCAATGGTGTACCCAATTAAGTAATTATTGAAAAAGCAAATGATGTATCTTTAAAACTTTCCAAACAATAAAAAAAAAAAGCACTACTTAAAACCTCTTTTTCTGCTCAATCTGAGCCATTATGAAATGTGAAAATTCCAGGATGCCTCTAAGAAAATCTTAATACCTCACACATGCTTTACTTAGACTGCAGCACATATCTTTAGATTTAGGATGGCGGTGAGGTCAGTGGCTCTCAAAGTGTAGCCCCAGGAGCAGCAGCAGCAGCAGCACCACCACCACCACCACCACCACCGGGGAACTTGTGAGAAGTGCAAATTATCAGGACCCACACCACCCCAGACCTACTGCATCAGAAGCTGTGGGCATGGGGCCCAGCAATCTCTGTTTTAACAGCCCTCAAGTTATTGTGGTGCACGGTTACATTTGAAACCAATGGGGCACACCAACTGCATCGTTTGGATTCAGGGATGTTACTTACTAAGAACTGATAAAATTTGGAAAATATGACCAGCTCATTACAACATCTGTGAAAATATAAGCTGTATTGTAAGGGGTCTGCCATGCCACAGGGCCTGGGCTGCCCTCAAGCCCACATACGGTGGCATGGAGCCAAAGCAGAGAATCTCATTTCACAGAAGAGACGCCAAATCAGTCCTTGGCTCTCTCTTCCAGGAGGCAGATAAACACACCACAGCCATACTCAATGAAGAGTGAAGCCATTTATCGATCTGCAAGAACTATCTGACATAAGTAACTCCAACCATGTGCTACTTAAATTGCTTTTTTCCTAAATAAAACAGTAACCTGTAATACATGTGTTTTATTACTACTGGAGTACAATATTCTATCATCCACTTTCAACTACCTATGACAAGACTACTCTTTCCAGGAATATATTACTACTATTCTGCTTGCTTTGTTATTATATGGGCTTAAGGAAAACAAGAACTTGCTAGCATTTTGACAACTATTTGGGGGTTATGTAAAAAGCTTATTTTTGTAAAGAGTATACAGATAAACATATAAACTTGCTAACATTTTGCTCGAAAAAGTGAAGGCATTAAGTATTCACTTCATTTTTATTTATACTTTTCTAATAAAAAAGCTGGTAAGAGGATCTGCCCTATCATAAGACTTTGCTGTCTTTGCCAAAGAAAATGCCAGGCCTGGTAGAAAAGGCTTACTGTAAGTCAACAGGGAGGCAGACTTAGAATCAGATGAAAGAATACTCGGGGCATATCTTTGTTTAAAAGTAAAAAGTACTGGGGTGCCTGGCTGGCTTAGTCGGTAAAGCATGTGACTCTTGATCATGCGGTTGTGGGTTCAAGCTGCATATTGGGTGTAGAGATTACTTAAAAATAAAATGTTTAATGTCATTTGCAGCAGTGTGGATGGAACTAGAAGGCATTATGCTGAGTGAAATAAGTCAGAGAAGGACAGATACCATGTTTTCAATCATATGTGGATCTTGAGAAACTTAACAGAAGATCATGGGGGAAGAAAGGGAAGGAAAAAAGCTACAGAGAGGGAGGGAGGCAAACCACAAGAGACTCTTAAATACAGAGAAAAAACTGAGGGTGGATGGGGAGGCGTGGGGGAGAGGAGAAAATGGGTGATGGGCACTGAGGAGGGCCCTTGTTGGGATGAGCACTGGGTATTGTATATAAGCCAACTTGACAATAAATTATATTCATAGAAATAAATAAATAAATAAATAAATGAAACGTTTAAAAATAAATTAAGAAGTACAGGGGATATAAAGAAATCATCCCATTTGTTACAAATTTGGGATAGTGGTTCTTGTTTTTATTGGCAGTTCATTAACTTTCCTTACAATATGAATGAGAAACAACAATTTTAGGCTTCCTAAACATAAATGTTTATGTGAATGATTACAAGTGAAAATATAAAAACTTCATTTACTCTTGTGTTCATTAACAGTGCAACACTGTGGGAAGAATGCAAGCTTTAGAGTCAGCCAAACCAAGGTTTGAATTCTGACTCTGGCAGTTGTGAGCTATGTGAATCTGGTCAATTCTTAACTTCTCTGATTTTGTTTCCTCATCTGTATACAACCAATTTGTAGGGCTGTTGTATGGATTCAAGAGAACTATTTACAAGGTGCTTTACACAGAGTAGGTGATCAAGAAAGAGTTATTAAAGAAGGAAAGAAAATGGATACCTAGAGAACTGAGGCGGGTGGGCCGTTTGCCCAGCTGGCATTATGGATTCTACTACTGGGTCTCAATCTCAGTAACCATCTTCTCTTATATCACCTACATGTTAAATAACTACAGACTGCTTGCCCCCAACTCCACCCCCACCCCAAAATTTCCACAATACTTGGAAGGAAGACAGAAAGAGACAGCATTAAAAAAACAAATATTCCCTGAAAACAAAGTAATGATATAGAGCTACACCTTGGTGAAAGCCAGAACAAATCGCTTGAAGAGCTTTATTCCATCTACAGTGAGGGTAAGAAGAGTATCACCATTTATTCATTTGATCCTGTTTCTTCCTCACACTATCATAGCATTTCAAAGCAACATATTATTTACTGCTATTAGGGTGTTATGGATTTGCTTTTCTATGTTCAAGCCCCTCTGCACTCACCAGAATGCAGCAGGCTACTTTAGCTAAAGATCCAAGGCCATAAACCTTGTTCAGTGCAATAAGATCACTTTAATAATACTCTAATCTTGGAATGCAGTTATAAAGATAGATGATGGCCACTGAGTGCTACTTCCAGACAGAAATGGCTCTTATGCAACCTGAAAGATATAAAAAACTTAGCATCTAAAAATGTGTTAAAAAATTCTCATATTCTGCCATTCTATTTTACATACCTGAGAATTTTTTTAGGGATCTGTGACGGAGAAGAATGACTCCTTTTCTTCTTCTCTGAGTCCTGTAGTAACCCATCCTCTGTCCCATCTTTTTCTACAAGTGCTGACTGGTCTGCTCTGGCCTTCTGATCCACACTGAGCTGGCTTTGGGCAGGATCACACCTGTACATAAAGACAATGGCTGGCTTCTCACTGGACTGTCCTTTTGCCTCTGTGAACCAGTGATGGCGCTGAACTGGAGGAGGCGGCAGCATGTGGATGACTGTGCCATCCAGGCCCACCAGTTTCCCTTTCTCTCGGTCTTTCTCTTTGTCATCCTCCTCGTCTGTTTTCCGGCGGCGGAAGAAGCTTTTAAATGATATCCAGCGTTTAGGTTTTGCATCAGCTGCCCGCCTGCTGCCTTCAGAGTGCAAAACTGATTCAGCTTCCGTTGACCTGGTAGGACTGGTTGGCTTGGTCCAGTTGGTGAAATGCCTCTGCAAAAGGTTGCCCGCATGGTAAGGGGAGGAAGTAGAACGAGGTGGGGGGAAGGGAGGGGGTGGCTCACCCTGGGAGTTAGCCACTAACTTGGAGAGAGGGGCAGTGACTGGCTTTGCGAGTGGATCTTTCCGTAGTCTGGCAGTGGGACTTTCTGTGGTCTGAGGGGCTTCAGCCTCCCCACTGGGCTGAGACGTAAAGAGAGACTTGGGTCGGACTGGTGTACTCTTAGCAGCGTCCGCATCTGGAGGGACTGCATAGAGCTCTTCCACACTGCATGCTTTAGGGCCAGACTGGGGCATTTCTGGAGGAGACTGTGGTGGTTGGATAGAAGCCACAATCTGAGAAAGCACTGTGCTTGCTTTCTCTCTGGTGCTGGTGCTGCTGCTGCTGCTGACCGTCTGAGACTCCTGAGTGCCTTCTATTTGGGCCACAGGTTCTTGAGTGGTTCTCTGGATCTTTGTTGGGGAGCTGTGGCCAGAACTATAACTTTTCTGTGGTGAAGACTGACCTCTGTTCAGACAGCTGTTAAACTCCTGAACCTTTTGAGCCACTGAGCCCCTTTTACGCTCTGTGCTACTTGAAAGCCCTTTGGCTTGGGGGCACTCAGTAGGTTTGCTAGTGGTGTTATCGGACAGTTTTTCAGTTTCTATTTCTTCATAAGTATGGCTTATTACACTTGTGGTTTTTCCCTTCACTGAGAGTTCTCCACTTGTTCCAAGAAAACTTTTATAAATGGCTAGATTGTCATATGCATTTGGGTTGATTACAATGGGAACTTTGATGGCATTTTTAGAACTCCGAGCATAGGTTGGCTCGTCGTGAATGATGATTGGAAAAGGTGGCATACCAGCATTGTTATAACTATTAAATTTTATTTCAGACAAATTGGGTGACTTAACAGGGATGGTTTTAGAGGAAATGTTTGTAGTTGTCGGTGAAGTAGGTGCTGACTTGTGACAGTTTTTCCTTGGAGGGACATTTGGTCCAGTTCCACCACCAATTAATTCCACCTTGGGTATCTTTTGTCGTGGACTGGTACTGGAAGTCCATACTTCCTGGTATCGTATTGCACTGGATTTTTGGAAGTGGGCACTTATTTGTCCTGACGTCGATGCAGGTGATGTCATCGGAGAGTTTGGAGTAGAAGAGGAGATTTTTGTCTTGGGGCTGGTAATAGGGCCCTCGAGGTGCTCAGTGGCCATGGCTGCCGACACGTCCACGATAGTATATGGCTTGCACAGTGGCTGTTCCAGATTCACAACTCGGTAGGGCTTTGCTTGCTCTTCTACGGGGACAAGGTTAATGGTTACTGCTTGCCCAGCAATATCGGTAGAGGCTTTACTTTCTTGCTTCTCAGTCTGTACAGCAATCTTGCCATCCTTCTCTTCTAATCGGAGAGCAAGGACTGCTTTGTGTGTTTCTGGAACTTTTACTGAGCTTTTAGGTGCTTGTGAGGAGTCCTTTTCCTGATTATTACCAGAGAGACTTTCATAATTGGGCTCATTTTCCTTCATGTCCTTAGAATTTCCCGGGTTACCAGGAGATACTCCTCCATTACAGATCTTCTGGGATAAACCACTGGCTGTCTCAGAACGTGACTCTTCTGTTAAAGAAGAGTCTGGTGATGTAGAGTCAGATGACACCATGCTCTGCATGCTTCCTGGTCCACAGGAGACCACAGAATTCTCTTCATAACCATTTAGGATTTCATCATAACTGTCATCATAGTCTACAGCACAGATTCTCTGCAGAGACTTATTTCGCAGGGGGACAGTATTCCATTTTTTGTCCACAAAGAATCGAACAGGAGACAGAGTATTTGCCCTGAAGTTAGCAAAGCGGGGCTGCCCTCTCATGCGAATCTCCATGGCCAGCAGCTCTTCATCGCTCTCATCCCAGCTCTCATGCTCCTCCTCCATGTTACTGAAAAGTACATCTTCCTCACTCTCCTCACCACTAGAAAACTCTGGGTAACAGAACCGGCCCCCTTCATTACTGATCACTTCTGTGCTCCCACTCAGAATAACATGCTTGCCCTGAGTATCCTTTATACCGCCCATCATGCAACTTGGTGGAAGCTTTCTTTCCAATGATCTTTTATAGCAATCATTTATTCTTCCTAAGAATGTTTCTCTGGAGTTTGTTTCATTTCCTCTCATCTGAGGGGTGGTATCCAAGCCTGCTATCTCTTTTAACACATCAGTTAGACCATTATTGTTATTTGGTATCTTCTTTGCACTATCATTATTGCCATAGGGCTTAGGAACATGGCTAAATCCTTCAATATCATCTTCATTATTATTATTGAGTGGTTTCTGATTCAAGGCTGTCCTGTTTCGGTTCCACCCTATGATGACAGGTTTGTTCTCACAGTGTTCTTGGATACTAAGTTCACCACATACACTCTGCCCATCTGCCACCATCATAGTGGGTTTCACAGCTATAGTGGGTTTTTTAGCCACAGGAGGACGGAAATTCCCAGTGTTCCTCATGCGGTGGTTATTACTGTGATTGGCATTAGTTTTCACATTGCCATGGGTGGCGGGTGCCTTCTCAGGGTCTGGGGGGAGCTGGTGTAAGCTTTTAGGCTTAAAGCAGTTCTTGCATTCACCAGGTTTCCACACGTGTTCAGTAAAGGTGTTACAAGCAGACATTTTTAAGAAAAGACCTTCACAGACAATGCTTTCCTTTCAGTGCATAGCAAAACTTTCATCCATCAGTTTTCACCTCCCCTATGTATCATAGCAGCTCTTGTAAGTATGATCAATCTGTGGGAGGGAAAAAAAAAAGAAAATCTAAATGGAAAAGGCACAACGAGGCTTATCATGATGAATGACTTAAAAAAACTGGCTCCACTCCTAAACTTTTCTTTAAGTGAACAGATTGAAAGATTAATTAATTTGGGTGCTTTCTGAACTCCTTAAGCCAGTTAGCATTTTGGAAAGTTCGTCTTTCAGCCATAATTTTTGTATACTCTCATTGAACTATATATAATCTTTCACTTGATATCTATGTGGCAATGCTACTGTGAACTTCCCCTTCTGGAAATGCGTTTCAAACTGCTCTTTTTATTATCTACAACCTGTGTGATACTTCTTAGTTCACTGTAGGTTCCTCCTCCACCTGCCCTTTTAATTTTGGCTACCTCATAGACTCCTCAATCTGAGTGCATACAAACTAAGCCTCTGGCTACCCCTTTTCTCAACTGCAAGAAACTTTTCTACTCTAACCAGCCCTCCTCTACTCTCCAGGCCACCTCCTTTCTCTGTCTTTACCCTATTTCAGTTAATGTCCCCATCATCTACTTAGATAACTAAACTCAATTCTTGACACCTCTTCCTTCACTTCTAACTCCACATCTAACTCCTTAAATTAGTCTTGCCAATTCTATCTATTACATTTCACTGGAACTCTTTCTTGTCATTACCAGACCCTGCTAGCGGTTCAGATATTCACCATCTTTTGCCTAGATTCCTGCAATGAGCTGTTAACTGATCTTCATGCTTGCAGTCTCACCCCACTCCAATCCAATCTCTCTACATTTGCTACTCAAAATGTGGTCCCCACATAAGGAGTATCAGCCTTATTTGGGAACTTGTTAGAAATGCAGTATTTCAGGTATAACCCCAGACCTACTGGATCAGAATTCGTATTTAATGAGATACTACCATCAGATTTACCTTTCTGAAAAGCTAAGAGGATCAACTTACTACCTAGCTTAACTATTCTGTGCTCAGTCTTACCTATGCACTGACTCTCAAATGTCAGTGTGCAGACTAGGGGTTGCCAGCTAAGTAAGAACCACTTGGGGAAGCACTACACACCTACGTAGTCAATCTCTGAGGGAAGAGTCCAAGAATTTGATTTTTTAAAACAAGTTCTCCGTGTTTGTTTGTTTTAACAAGTTTTAAGTGCACTGAGGTGTTAGAACCTCTGAGTTCTAGGAAGGAACACAAGCCCCTTAGGTTTTCATGATTTGGTCTTTGCCTTTCTTCTAGCCTTATGTCTTAAACATCAGCTAGTCTGATTAATGTTGTAAATCCCACTGGGCTACTCATTTCTCCTTGATACTATCAAAGCCACTTAGACATACCTCCATGAACAAGCACTTTCATTACCAAAAAAAAAAAAAAGTTTATGTATTTATTTTGAGAAAGAGAGAGTGTGCATACGTGTGTGCAAGCTGGGTAGGGAGAATCCCAAGCAGGCTCCGTGCTGTCTGCTGTCTGCTGTCTGCACAGAGCCCAAAGTGGGGCTCAATCTCATGAATCATGAATCATGATTTGAGGCAAAATCAAGAGTTGGTCACCTAACTGATTGAGCCACCCAGGTAGGTGACCTGCACGTTTATTTTTAATTGTCTGTTTACTCACTAGTTTTTGAGCTTTTTAAGGTCTGGGCTCTATCTTGTTCATCTCTACATGTCTAGCATAAGGAGCTAAATAAATACGGTTTGACTAAATGTGCTGGGTTTAAAGTTTATTTAAAAAAAAAAACTAATCTTGTGACTCTCCCTTTTGTCTTAGGCACAGAGCTGCAGACTTTCCCACAGAATATCACTACAGTGTTATATTTCTAATTTGGATATTATAATAAAGTTGGCAGTAGGCATGTATGTGTAAGACTATTTTAATGGCTAGAGAGTTTAACTTTACTCATGTATAATGACAGCAAAAAAGATCTTTCGTTTCATTAGAAATGCAGCCTTTCTGTCGAGTCTCAGCATGTGTGTAAAGAAAAGAATATTTTCTTTAGCTTGCATGTGTGTGCACACGTGTATGTGTGCACACACACACACACACACACACACAGAGCTAAGTCCCTTGTGAACAATACTCATAAAGCATTCTGCCTCAGTGAAAGAAGTACAGACTTAAAGATCAAAGTATTCCATACAGAGAGCCCAACAGCCTGGCTGAAACCTAAGTTCATTCTTTGCTGGAGATTATCAAATGGCTCATTTCAATATGGTAAGAGTATATTTTTCAAGTGTTTGTTTGAAAACATTTATTTAGTCCTTCAGATATTCAAAAAGCTATCCCTTAGTTGATAAAAGCATTTCCTGCTAGTCTGAGATTGGAACATTTTGAGCAAGGGAAAGAATGGCATAAAATTAGGCTGAAAAGGAAAGCAGGGGCCAGATCATGCACGGCCCTTTAGGCTTTTAAAGATTACAGAGTTTATCTTAAGAGGAGTGGGAAGACACTGAAAGGTTTTAAATAGGGGAAACAACATGATCCAATTTGCATTTAAAAAAGCCAGCTCTGGGGCGCCTGGGTGGCGCAGTCGGTTAAGCGTCCGACTTCAGCCAGGTCAAGATCTCACGGTCCGTGAGTTCGAGCCCCGCGTCGGGCTCTGGGCTGATGGCTCGGAGCCTGGAGCCTCTTTCCGATTCTGTGTCTCCCTCTCTCTCTGCCCCTCCCCCGTTCATGCTCTCTCTCTGTCCCAAAAATAAATAAACGTTGAAAAAAAAAATTAAAAAAAAAAAAAAAGCCAGCTCTGAGGAAAATACAAGAAATACGTAGCTACAGATCTAACAAAATATGTACAAAATCTAAAATCTCTATGTAGAAAACTACAAAATGCTGATAAAAAGGTATCAAAGTGGACCTAAGTAAGTGGAGAGAGATACCAAGTTCTCTCAGTATTATGAAGACGTTAATTTCTCCCAAACTGCTCTGTAGATTCAACATAATTCTAAAAAAATCCAAGCAGGATTTTTTTAGGAGAAATCAACAAACTAATTCTAAAATTTATACAGAAAGGCAAAGGAACTAGAATAGCCAAAGCAATTTTGAAAAAGAACGAAGTTGGAGGACTCATATTACCTGATTTTAAGACTTAGCGTAAAGCTACAGCAATCCTGACAATGGGGTACTGGCAAAAGATAGAAACATAAATGGGGAAAGTGGGGCAAACAAATCTAGCCTGCTGCCTGTTTCTGTATGTCCTAAACTAAGGATGCTTTAAAATTTTTCAAATGATTAAAAAATCCAAAAGAATAGTATTTTGTGACAAGTGAAAATTACATGAAATTCCCAATAGAGTGCCCATAAATAAAGCTTTATGGGAAGATAGCCAGGCTCATTTGTTTGCATACTGTTCCTGGAGGCTTTATGCTACAGTGGGGAGTTGAGGAGCTTGGGACAGACTGCATGGGGCGCTCTCATCACTTTGCAGTGCTTTCCTTAAAAAAAATTTTTTTTTTTAATGTTTATTTATTTTTGACAGAAAGAGAGAGACAGAGCATGAGCGGGGGAGGGGCAGAGAGAGAGGGGGACACAGAATCTGAAGCAGGCTCCAGGCTCTGAGCAGTCAGCACAGAGCCCGACGCGGGGCTCAAACCCACAGACCGTGAGATCATGACCCATGTACCACCCAGGTACCCCTCAAATTGCAGTTTTGACCCATGTGTCATGACCCATGTGTATCACCCATGTAAAAGGACATTTTTCCAAGATAAAAATGTCAAATTTCACTACAGATATGCATCAATAAACATTTATAATCAAGTTTGATAAGAGGAAACACTAACTTTGCATCCTAATTAAGCAATCCCTATCCCAAAAAAGAATTCCACTGTTTGTATTAGTAGAGCTGTGTTTCAGAAAATTGTACTCAATTCCTGTATTTTGAAATTTGTTTTAAAAATTCACGGAAAATTTTTTTCTCTTGTTATACAAGTACTTACATAATATCTCCAATTTTGCCTTTGGGCCTATAGAACCTAAAATACTTACTATCTAGTTCTTTACAGAAAAACTGTGCTGACCCCTGACATAGATCAAAATAGGCACAGAAAGGAGTCCAGAAATAGAACCATACGAATATAGGCAACTGATACATGCCTCTATCAGTGAATATTCTTTTCAACAAATGTGCTAGAATAATTGGATATCCATAGGCAACAAAGTAAACCTTGATTCATACCTCACATACTGTATATGGAAATTACCCCAGATCTAAGCATAAAGTGTAAAGCTATAGTGCTCGCTACAGCAGTACATAGACTAAAGTGTAAAGCTATAGAGGTTTTAATAGGAAAAAACAGAAGAAAATCTTTGTGACCTTGAATTAGGCTGAGTTCCCAGATACAATATGAAAGGCATGATTCATTTAAAAAAAAAAAAACAACAATTTGGATTTTATCAAATTTTAAAAATGTTTGCTCTGACAAAGATACTGACAAGAGAATGAAAGATAAGCCACAGATGAGAAGTTTTTTGCCAAGTACATATCTGACAAAGGACTTTGTATCCAGAATATATGAAGAACTTTCAATATTTAATAAAAAGAAAATATCTGATAAAAAGTCGGCAAAAGGTTTGAGCAGTCACTTCACCAAAAGTACATGGATTGCATATTAACATGTGAAAGGTGCTTAATATCCTTAGTCATACAGAAATGCACATTAAAACTGCAGTGAGCTGCCACTATGCATCTATTAGAAAGGTTACAATGAAAACAAAATCAAATACTGAGGGAGAATGTGGTGCAAGTGAAATTCATATGGTGCTGGTGGGAATGCAGATGGCACAGCCACTTTGGAAAACAGTTTGGCAGTTTCTCATAAAAGTTGAACACGAGCTTTCCATGGGACCCAGCAGTCTCACCAATAGGTACTCACCCAAGAGAAATGAAAAGTTATGTTTGCATTATAGCCTGTACACAAAGGTTTTTAGGCAAAAACTGGAATAATCCAAATGTGTGGTGGTGGTTATAGGACTCCATGCATTTGTCAGAATTTATAGAACTGTACACTAAAAAAAGATTATATAAATCAAACCTTAATACATCTGACTTAAATAAAAAAAAACAGCTCTGGCTGCTATATGGACAATAACCTGGTGGAAGACAGGAGAGAAAGCCGGGAGACTGTTCGAAGGGCTGCTGTTGGCAAAATAAGATATGATGAAGACCTGAATTAGGATGTGGCATCATGGAAGGCAGAGAAATGTAGATTCATGAATGACTAGATTCTGGAGAGAGTAATAGATGTTGAGATTTGGGGTTTATGTACTTAAATGATTTGTGGGGCCACTTACTGAGATAGACAACACTGGAGGAGATGATGCAACTTTTCGGCAATAAGATTATTAGTCCATATTTTGTTACCATATAATAGAGAAAACAGGTGAATTTAGAAGTCTGGAACACAGAAGGGAATTCTGCTGTTCTTGTGGGTTTGGGAATAACTACAGAAATATCCAGGCTAAAAAGAAAAGAAGAGTGAGCTGGGGAGGTGGTCTTGGTGGGTGAACCAGGGAGAAGAGAATAACTCTTAAGAAAACTCAAAAATGAATAAACTGAGGGTTGATGGGGGGTGGGAGGGAGGGGCAAGTGGGTGACGGGCATTGAGGAGGGCACCTGTTGGGATGAGCACTGGGTGTTGTATGGAAACCAATTTTGACAATAAATTTCAGGAAAAGGAAAAAAAAAAAGAAAAATAAACATTTTATTCATTCAGCAAAAAAGCCCAAAAAACAAAAAACCAAAACCTATAACATAACAGTCATAACTGTGTGACACAGAGCCAGATGAGGAGATTTCATGAAGGGGGAGAAGACAACTATTTCAAATGCTGTGGAGGGGTAATGGGGACTGAGGACCTAAATTGCCCATTGAACTTGGTAACATGAGCTCATTGGTGACTTCAACTGTAACTATTTTGATGCAGCAGTGGGGATGGAAAGCAGACTGTGGTCAGCTGAAGAGTGAGAAGGTAGAGTGAGTAATTGTAGACAACTTTTGGAAGAGTTTATGTGGGAAGTAGAAGAAA
>NW_024412415.1:40178019-40269571 GCF_014898765.1 Herpailurus yagouaroundi | reverse complement strand
ATGGCAAAAACTAGATCATGTTGAGTATTAATACTAGAGAAAGACACAGGGAGACGCTAAAGAGACAGGAGAAAGAGGTAGATAATCCCAAACCTAAGAATGTTAAAACTGAGCAGGCCCCCGTTTGATCTTCTGTTTTATGGATGAGGAAGGCTGAAGCCCCCCTGAAGGGCCATGCTGTGAATGAGAAAAGACCTGAGAAAGAACTGAGACTATTCAAGGCTACAGCAACTTATAATATGTTTTGTTTTTAAATAATTTTTTCTATTGTTACCTGAATTTTTTTCTTTTGTTATATAGATGCTCACTGTGAAAAATCAGAAAAGCATAAAAGAAAATAGAAATCATGTGTAATCCTATTACTTGGAAGTAACTTCTATCAGTAGTTTAGGGCAGTCTGTGTCAATCACCAAGAATTTTTTTAAAAAGATATTCCCTGTTGGGGCACTTGGGTGGCTCACTCGGTTAAGCATTCGACTCTTGATTTCAGATCAGGTCGTGATCTCACGGTGCAGTTCGGTTCCTGGGTTTGAGTCCCACATCTGGCAAGTGCTGACAACACAGAGCCTGCCTGGGATTCTCTCTCTCCCTCTCCCCTGCTCAAGCTCACATTCTCCCTGTCTCTCTCAAAATAAATAAATACACTTAAAAAAAAAAAAAAAGGCATTCCCTGTCTACTCAGCACCATGTGGCATTAAATATAAAAGAATAAGGCATCCTGGCCTAATATCTTGTTAACCAAGTTAAATCCACCACTGATAAGAGAGGGATTCAATTTTCTCTTTTAAGTAGTACAGTATATTTTCTTTTTCCAAGCCTGGCAGATAAATAGTAAAAATAATTCCCCATGTTGAGTGCTAGTAAGTTAATTCAGTCAAGAAAGGGCTGCTGAGTTGATTAGCAGCTATCACATTATCAACAGGACAAATGAGCTTCACCAGGAACACAATTAGCTTATGTCAGTGCTGTGTGCAACAGAAAGCCATCAATAAAACTGAAACCTTGGAGCTGACATTCTTTTACAAATTCTGTGTACATCTGTATTCACACTGCTGTAAAACTGAGATGAATCAAGCAAACACCTTTAGCAAGCACCAGATGGAGCTGCTGGCTAAGCCACTAAGCCTTAACTACAAGGGCTTCAGTTTTCAACACTAATTATGTTTGGAGACAAAGATGTGCACTTAAAGACACTGTCAAAACTATTTCAACTTGTAACAGGCTCTTAGAAAGAAAAGCTGTACCCGATCAGATGTAGCGCTGTCCAAGGAACAATCCTTGGGCTCTATTGCCTTTGTGAAATAACTTCATTGGCACTCAGTAACTAGTAGTTTTGCCTGCTCAACACTGACACCCCCAAATCAGGAAATTCTAGTCACCAAAGTTCTGCTTGAGAAATAAAATATGTGTCTCCCGAGGCACTTAAGAAAATATGACAGTCTACCCTGGTGTCTTCTATTTATTTGCCAAGACAGGTCTGATACAGAGTACCCAAATGGAGTGTTTGATAAGAAAACTCATTTGCTTCCACATTCCTTACAATCTCAAAGCAAACCCCACAGATGAATGGTTGATGAGAGAGTTGAATGGCTGAAGCTGCCCCCAGATGCCAGCTAGGATTCCATGATCTAAGATCTGATTTCATATGTGACGGTTTTTAAGACCAAAGCCCTTCAGGCTACAGATGAAACTGTTGAAGAGTAGCCTATTTCACTTCAAGTTGTGACAGCTTTTTAAGAACCTATTACTGTTTTTTACTCTCTCTACTGCTATATGGACAATGACAATAATTAGTTTGCTTCGAGTCCAACGGTTTCAAGCAGATTTGATACAAAACAACTAAATCCACACTGGATTTCAATCTTGGAATAAACAGGCCCACAGAAAGGGCTGGAGCTCCTCAAGCTGGATGCAATTTCCAAGTCAGTGAAGAGGGGAGACTGTGTAGGTGGTATATTAAACACCATATATAGAGTGTTTCCTAAAGGCACCCAAGGAGAATCTGTTCATAATAAAGGAGGATGGGGAATGGACTGCTAGGCTCCTTCCCCAATCCTATGACTCCCGGAGGCCATTGTTTCTCTTCATAAAATCTGTCACATTGCCATAGAGACAGAGTCAAGAATCCTCAGTGCTGTACATGGGCTTTTAAGGACACTTTCAGTGAGGAACTACTGCCTATATGTCATCCTACACATTTGTCCATCTCCAGGATACCAGGGTAAAATTTACAAGTCAGGGTTCTCATTAGGCTTTTGTAATGGCACATGTGGGTTACTTATATAAAAAAAGGAAAGGAAAATGTGACAAGTATCCCCACGTCACTGTTCCCAACCTTTCCTTCTGCCACAGTGAAAAACGCTGACCCGATACCTCAGCCAGCTGCCAAACCCTTCAGTAGATGACTAAAAGGGTGGGGGAAGGAAGAGAAAAGCAAAGCTGCAGGAAAAGACTTTGTAGGAGATAAAACACGGCTTTAATTTGGAACATGAATGGAAATTCCGTGAGTGAAAGCAACCTTCCTTATTTGACATCTGACCTCCTCCCCACCCCTTCGTGGAAGAAAAAAATCACACTTCTTTGCTATCACACAGTAGGCAAGATCTTAAGATATAAGGGTCTCCTGTTTAAAGAAGAAAGCAAAGTAAAACCTGCTTAATTTGGAAAACGTAACTAGAGCTCTGTTGAAAGGAGGAAGCCCATGCACTTCCAACTGCTCTAACCACAAGTTTTTCTCTAGCCATTTACTGTTCCTGTCACATGGTAGCCATCTCCGGATAAGAGCCATGCGTCAGCAAACACACGACTGTAAAGCGGCACCGCTTAGCTCCCAACTCAGTTTTTAAGTTCAAACTCTTTGATGAACCAGTTCAATAATAATAATAATTACTATTATAAACTTGGTAATAACTAGTCATAAGATTATAAGTTCCAAAATGTACACTGAACCCACCTCAGATCCCTACTTAAGAAGGTATACATCAGAGAGGAGGTTAAAATGTTATCTAATAACAGCCAAGGACTCCACAGTCTCTTGCAGTTTTATTCCGTTCACAAGCTGTTCCCTCTGCTTGGAACGTATTTCATCCAGCGCTGTTTCATTAGGCAAAACTATTTATCCTTTAAGACCCAGTTCAAATTTTACCTGTGTGATGAAGCTTTACTTGACTTCCTAAATACCTTTATTATAATACCATATTGTATGGTAGTTACAGAAGTCCCTAGAAGGCAAGGCTATGTCTTTTTATTTTTTTTTTTTAAGTTTATTTATTTATTTATTTTGAGAGAGAGAAAGAGACAGACAGACAGCACTAGCTGGGGAGGGGCAGAGAGACAGCGAGAGAGTGAGAGAATCCCAGGCAGGCTCCACTTAGTGAGTACAGAGCCCGATGTAGGGCTCCATCTCAAGAACCATGAGATCATGACCTCAGCTGAGATCAAAAGTCAGATGCTTAACCGACTGAGCCACGCAGGTGCCCTGGCAAGGCTGTGTCTTTTTCATGTCTACATCTCTTGGATTGCTTGGAAGATACTGGATACTAAATAAATGCTTGCTGAATAATAATAATTTTAGCTAGCATTTACTACTAAGTGCCAGGCACCACTTGAAGCATTTTTTTACACATGAAAGCTCTTATTCTCATAAAAACCCTACGATGTACATAATTATTAGCTTCATTTTACTAATGAAGAAACTGAGACCTGCTCAAGGTCACACAGTTAGTAAATGACAGAGTCAGGATGGATGAAGGGATGAATGAATGCATGTATGCACAGATGGTAAAGTTCAGCTATCCCTAGCATCTGGAGGCTGCTTTAGCCACAGCATGGTGATACCTGAAAGGCGGTCCAGTCAGCAGCAGCAGCACTGCCCACCACAGTGGAATTCTAACTTGAACAAAGAAGCGTCAGAACGAGGCACACCCACACCTTCCTAGCTCAGCTCTGAGGTGGGCAGGGTCCATGTGCTCACAGCAAAGCTGTGGAAGCAAGCTAGGAAGAAAGCAACAAGCATATATAATTAGCTATGGCTGCCCCCAAAGTTGTGCTTTATGTGCTTCAGAGTGAATATTTTGAGGCAAATTAAGCATAATCTTTCAGGAGCCACCCCTATTAGGAGGGCCTCTTTAGTAGCTTATTGAGAATGAAGGGTGAGATGCTGCTAGAAGCTGCCTTGCCGTCTTCTTCCTCTCCACTGCCTGCAACTGCAGAGCCAACTGTCAAGTGAAGAAAGCCGGACTGTAGGCTAACTGAAATGTGAAAAGATAGGTGATCTCTGGTATAAAACAAAAGAATAAAAGGGGTGCTTGGCTGGCTCAGTCGGTGAAGCATGTAACTTTTGATCTCAGGGTTTTAAGTTTGAGCCCCACGTTGGGTGTAAACATTACTTAAAAAAAACCCAATCTTTAAAACAAAACAAAGGAATAAGAAAGAGGGGAAACCAGGACTGCAAAATTCAAAGGTAAGAAAAAGAAGAGAAAGGAGGAAAAGCAAGTTGGGAAGGAAAGAGAAATCACAAACCAGTCAATTATTCTGAGAGAAATCCCACTAGAATGTTTATAGCAACATCATCAGAGGAAGCAATAATGTCATTTGTTACCACACTTCACCATTTCTGGAGGCTTTATTGTCTTGTGGGACTTGTACATTTGCTATGAAGTATTATTTTTCCAATCAAACTAAATTTTCCCTTCCCCAGCTACAGAAAAGAGTAAACAATACATTCTGTAAAACATTTATAATTTAGACTTTTAAAGAGAAAAAGCACTTCTAAATTAAAGTCTGAGTTATACAATACTTAAAAGAAATATAAATTCATTGCTTTCAAAGGGACACAATAACAAACTAGTGTAACAGTTTTTCCTGGTAAAAGTATTTGGAGGACCTGTTCTAATACATAAATAAGAATTATTTTTATGATGGTTACAAATAAATAATGGCTTAAAAATACATTAAAAGAGTATCTTTCAAACTGGGATCCAGGATCTTTTCCAAGGGTCTGTACATGAGTTTTCCAAAATAACTTTAATATTGAACTGAAAACAAAGTTTACATCTAAAATTAATTGATATGAACATATGCTGGATCATTGCAATGGCCACCTATTAACAAAGCATAGCAACATGATTTGCAACATGATTACTAATGTACAGATACATTTGTTTTTCTAGTCTGAACTGGCATCAAGCACACAATTTTAATTGTAAGGAATAATGAGAAAAGTAGGAGGCTCACTTAACATGTAAATGATACAGTCCCACTAAGTAAAGACCAAAATGAAATAATGGTGCAGTCACCGCACATTGTATTGATCCTGGATTTTCAACATCTGAGAAAGAAACGTGGCAGAAAAAGAGTCAATGGTAATGAAAGCTGCCAAGACACCTTTGGGGGTGGCAGACAGCTCCATACTCACGTTGTGAGCAGCAATTCAGTTTTGGCAAAACATCATCACTTTATTAAAGTAACGTTAATTTGCATTTCATTATGTTTTACAGGCTTTTTTCTTTTGTACTTTTAAGTTTGTTTCAGTTTAGAGTTAAAAGAGAAATACAAGTGTAAGGAATTTATATCTAATTTTATTTGTTCATATTTAAGTAAAATTGTAATAATGTGTGTCAATGGTGAAAGACTCCAACTTTTAGCCAATTAAAAGGAGCCTATAAATTACTAAAGTTTGAAAGTAGTGCTTAATAACAATATTCTCTTATGTCAGGTAAGCATAACTCTTGTGATCTTACTTACATTATTAACTTGCTAAGCATCTGTTAAAGGAGTATAATAGTCATCTATCTCACAGAGGCTGTTGTTCAAATGAATTAAGATAAAATATATACGGATTGCATTGAATCTATAGATAGCTTTGAGTAGTATGGACATTTTAGCAATATTAATTCTTCCGATCTTTAAACACAGGATATCTTTCCATTTGTTTGTGTCTCCTTTAACTTTTTTCATCAGTCTTATAGTTTTCATTATACACATCTCCCATTTCCTTGGTTAAAGTTATGCCTAAGTATTTTACTGGTTTTAATGCTATTGTGAATGGGATTTTTTCTTTCTTTCTCAGATATTTTGTTTGTTAGTGTATAGAAACACAGCTAGGGGGCACCTGGGTGGCTCAGTCGGTTAAGCGTCCGACTTCGGCTCAGGTTATGATCTTGCAGTCCGTGAGTTCAAGCCCCGCGTCGGGCTCTGTGCTGACAGCTCAGAGCCTGGAGCCTGTTTCAGATTCTGTGTCTCCCTCTCTCTGGCCCTCCCCTGTTCATGCTCTCTCTCTCTGTCTCAAAAATAAATAAACGTTAAAAAAAATTAAAAAAAAAAAAGAAAAGAAACACAGCTAATTACTGTATATTGATTTTATATCTTGTGACTTTACTGAATGCATTGATTAATTCCAAGAGTTTTCATGGTCATCTTTAGGATTTTCTATCTATAAAATCGTGTCATAATTTTATCATCAATTTTACTACTTCTTTTCTGATTCAATGCAATCCCCATCAAAATCCCAATGGCAGTTTTCACAGAAATATAAAAAACAATCCTAAAATTTGTATGGAACAGTAAAAGACTCTAAATAGCCAAAGCAAACCTGAGAAAGGAAAAGCCAAAAGCATTACACTCCTGATTTCAAGCTATACTATAAAGCTACAGTATGGTACAAAGGTATAGTATGGTACTGGCTTAAAAATGGACACATAGACCAATGGAAAAGAACAGACAGCCCAGAAATAAACCCATGCATATATATGGTCAATTAGTTCACAGCAAAGAAGCCAAGAATATACAACACAAAAGGAGTCTTTTCAATAAGTGGAATTGGGAAAACTGGACAGTCACATACAAAAGAATGAAACTGAATCCCTGTCTTACACCATACACAAAAATCAATTCAAAATGGATTAAAACCTTAAACACAAGGCCTGAAACTTAAACATAAGGCATAAAATTCCTAGAAGAAAAAAGAGGGGAACAAGTTCCAATTGTTGTCTTGGCAACAATTTTTTGAATATGACACCAAAAGTACAAGCACCAGAAGCAAAAATTGACAAATGGGACTACATCAAACTAAAAAGCTTCTGCAAAACAAAAGAAACAATCAACAAAATCAAAAGTCAGCCTACAGAATGGGAGAAAATATTTACAAATCATATACTGGATAAGGAATTAATATCTGAAATATATAAAGAACTCGTAACTCCATAACAAAACAAAAACAAACAAACACACAAGAACAAATTTTCAAAAGGGCAGGGGAACTAAAAACATTTTTCCAAAGAAGGTGTCCAAATGAACAGATGCTCATCGCTAATCATTAGGGAAATGCAAATCAAAACCACCATGAGATATCACCTTACACCTGTTAGAATGGCTATCATCAAGAAGATAAGAGATAACAACTGTTGGCAAAGATGTGGAGAAAAGGGAATCCTGTCCATTGTTGCTAGGAATGCAAATTGGTTTGGCCACCATGGAAAACAGTATGGAGGTTCCTCAGAAAATTTTCAGTGGAACTACCATATAATCCAGCAATCCCACTTCTGGGTATAAAGAAATGAAAACAGAATATCAAAAAGATATCTGCACTTCTATATTTATTGCAGCATTATTCACAATAGCCAAGATATGGAAACAAGTGTCAATCAACAGATGAATGGATAAAGATAATGTGGTATGTATAATGGAATATTATTTAACCATGAGAAAGAAGGAATCTTGCTATTTGTCACATAAATGGATCTTGAGGGCATTATGCTAAGTGAGATAAGTCAGAGAAAGACAAATACTGCAACATCTCACAGTCTAAAAAAGTCGCATTCACAGAAACAGAATAGAGTGGTGGTTATCAGGGGCTTGGTTGGGTGGGGGGGTTGGTAATTGGACAGATGTTGGTCAAACTTGCAGTTAGAAGATGAGTAAGTTCTGGAGATCTAATGCAGAACATAGTGATTACAGTCAACAATACTGTATTATATACTTCAAAGTGGCTAAGAGACTAGATCTTAAAGTTTCTACCACAAAAAAGAAATGATTATGTGACATCATAGAGGTATTAGCTAATGCTATGGTGGTAATCATATTGCAATATATAAATGTATCAAATCAACACATTGTACAACTTATATTTATGCAATCTTATGTCAATTACATCTCAAACTATATAAAGTGCATAACATAGAGGTTGATTTATAATAAGCGCTTCATAAATATTCGTTCTTTCCTCCTTTATTAAATCTCTACATCAATGGAGGACAGGAAGGGGAATGATCCCTTCCAGTACCCTCCATACATATCTGTATGCCATCTTGACAGACCAGTTGGGCTCTGCTATTTCTATGGAGATACTGGTAACTATCCTGGTAGGCCTCAATTACCATGGATGGTTTAATTGAAAGTTACAGCTAACCTGCACACCAATCTACCACTTATTGTTTCTACAGGGAAAATAAACGTACTCCAAGTTCTGAACAACAGACTTGCAAAGAAACTTCAGCATTCTGTTTTGGACTTGGGTTTTGCATTAGTTTCAAGAGATGCTGTCAGATTGTATCAGGAAGGGGTTGCTGTACAATAGGGCAATGTGATACTACCTGTGCTTTAAGAATTCAGGCAAATGTGGAAAAGGACACATTGACAGGAGGTAATGTAGTTAGCTCAACTATTACTATACTAGAGTAGGTAAGGCCCCAAATTAACACAGAAGTAGCAGGAAATAATGAGCAGGGGCTGATCTGAGAGGCCAAATGGATAACACTTAGCAGCCAGTGGGAGACTAGTGGAGAGGGACGGGGATGGACAATGACTCTGGGGTGTCTCTCCATGAAGACCAAGGATGATTTTCCCAGAGGCATACTAAAAAGTGTACAGAATTCAACAGCAATAATTTTCACTGCTTCAACTGTAGAGAACAAGGAGAAAATGGAATGAAAACAGCCAACATACTATAAAGCCAAGTATGTGATTAAAAATTCTCCCCATTAAAAAATACTTTAATTGCTATTTTCTTATTTAAGTTGACTCTAAATTTTGAGTGCAAATGGTTTGGTGAGAACAATATAAAAGATTCAGGATGAAGTGGCTGGGGGAGGGAAAGAGAAAGGTAAAGTGACAATTCTCTAGTTACTTTTATTTTACTACAAAAATAAACACAGAAAAATAAAACAGGCTGAGTAACTGAAGGGATGGCATCAGTGATGGAGCATTAAGGATGGGAACTGTGGCCGGAAAATTCATACATTCCAGACAGCCATGAGCACATGCCAATGAGTTTCCATAGGGTTGTTCTTAAGAAAACAGCAGAGGCTTGGAGTTTGGGGAGTCAGTGGATATTAATAAATGAGAAGACCATAATCTGGTAGAGGAAAAGCTTAATTACCCTCAACAACAGTATGCTGTGTCTTTATTCTCCTTATCAGTGAAGATATCTGCCTGTGGTCTGTATCATTGGACCTCACTCAGAAGCTAATGCTTCTCTGAGTGAAAAGTGACAGGTAGGATGTCAGCTTTTCCTGAGGAAGTGCTGCATCCCTGGTCCTTATGGCTGCCAGAGTAGTGGGTGGTATTTCCATTCCTATCTGAACAACCCATCAATCAGTAGAATTGGCCCCAGGGCACAAATGAACAAGCCTCACGGCCATTACTAATTGGATATGTAATTTTACTTTATGCAAGCTACTCAAGCTCTCTAGAACTTACGATCCTTATATTTTTTAAATGAAAAATTACTGAATTCTTTAGATTATAAAAGCAATCAGAAAATAAAGATATGCAAACAAACAAGCAAAACCCCAAGCCCCAAATCTTACTATATACCCTTCCAGGTCTTTTTCCTATACATAGATCAAGTTGTGTACACATAGGTACAGAGATGTATTTAACACAATGAACACGCTATCTGGTAACATGAATACCTTTAAAGTCTTTTCTAAAATTTACGATCAAGTCAAAGGATTATGTAAATGCAAATTTGGGTTAAAATGCCAATTTGAACCATTCAAACAAATTTAACAGAGGGAGAAATAAAGTTGCAGTCAGAGGCCTTTAATAACCTCAAGCAATTAAAAACATTTCTCATATATAACAAGAAACAACTCTTCTCTATGGAAATAGTTACCTGGCAAGATTACCTATTCAGGGCATAGCTGAAAACTAGACAGGGAAGAGCCTTAGGTCTCATTCATAGACTCTTTACTCTTGTTTCAGACAAATTTAATTTGATCAATTCAGATCAGTTTTGTTGGTATTGTCTGTACAAAAATAAAAGTGAATACTCTACTTATAATTTGATGAATTATAACAGTGTCTCTCATGCTGTCCTTTATTTATACATCCCCTACCCACTTAACTATGAGCTGAGATAATGTTAATTTGAGTGGAGATATGTATGTCCCACTGCTTTCTCACAAAGGTGCCCAAATGCCCTTTCCACTATTGCCCTTTTAAAAAGACTCTCTTTTCTAATAATTTCTTCTGTGATCTTGTCTATTCCCAAATATGTAAGGGTGGAATAATTTCCCAGAGCCTATACGTCTTGTCCTTTGATGCTCCAGACTTCAGTTTCCAACTGCCTACTAGACCTCTCTAAATAGAATTAATTATCTTTCCTCCGAAATGTGCTCCACCTTGTTCTGGACACCATAACAATTAATGTTATCACAATATTGGTAGGTATTCAGGCTGGGTCAACTTTGACCCCTCCTGGTCCTTCTCATGCTATATCCAATTAATTGCCAGGTTCTGTCTCTCCAGTCCGTAATCTCCCTTTGACAACCCTAGCCATAACTTGAATCCTGGATTTCATCACTCTTTGTCCGAGGCCTTGGGATAATATCTCATTGTCTCCTGACTCCTCTAAAACACAGATCTTTACCATTCTCCTTACTTCTTCATACCACCATTTGTGGTTTTTATTTGTCTACAGAATACATTTGAATGCTTTAGGACAAAATATAATGCTCTTTTGTGATTGATACTGCCTTACCATATTTTTAAATCATCATCTCCTACATGTCCACCCATATAACAACTGGCTAAAATTCTATAGAACCTTCCATGCTTTAGTCAAATACCAAGTCCCCTGTGAAGCTGCAGATCCTCTTCTTAAAATTAACTGTTTCCTCCTCCTAATTCCCATCCCATGGTACTTATGGGTGTTTGCATACAACTTCCCCTCTCTCTTTCACTTGCTAGTCTTAGCTTCTTAATCAGTTTTGGCATCTATATGTTTCTTGACCAGATGAATAAATACAGCTCTATTATCTGGTTTCACAGACCAAAATAGCTTAGAAGGGGACAGAAGCATCCAGACAGAAATGGCAAGTGACAAGTTGACTACCTGATAGCAAATGGGGAAAGAAAAGTACAAAAACCAATGTAAGACCTCAAAAGCACTTCCATGTGGGGCAAAGAGCCCAAATCCCTCAAGGGCATCACTGTATTTTCCAGAAGAGCACTGTGACTGACCTTGACACTAATTATAGCCAAGATATCAAGAAAATGTTAAATTATGTTTAGTATCCTGTGTGACAAGGGAAGAAAACAACAAAAGTGTGAAAAGTATTTTGGAAAGATTTTCATACAAATGGCTTTATTATTTAAAAGCTTATTTATTTAATTATAAAATAAATACCCATTATAGCAGATCTGGAGGAGAAAGGTTGACAGAAAGAGAAAAGGTACCTAAAGTCTTAGTCTGCACTCACAAAAAATGTAGGTCACGTAAACACCAAATGATTATCCTAACTGAAAACGTTTTAATGTTTAATGAGCTCAAGCTCACAATTACTCAGGAAATTTGGCCAATGAGAACTCGTTTTTTCAAAGGACATAGAAAGCTAAGATTTTACTGTATCACTACATAAAGTTATTTATTCAACTCTTTTGTTTTAATGTGTGACTGGAGAATGATAATAAGGTAGGGAGGAGATGAGAAAATGAGGAACAAAAACAAAAATGGAGGGTGAGAGAGACAGAGAGAAAGAAACCAAAATAAAAGGTAGGAGAACAGTCAAGACAAGTGAGAGGAAGAATAGAAAAACAAAAAGAGAGAAAGCCCAATATAATGAGCAGACACATTCAGAAAAAGGATAGTTCTCCTTTCATTTTCTCCTCTCTTGACATCCTTTGTTCTAATTGACTTCAGGCTGATGTATGTACCCTTAGATGCACGCTGAATTCCAATGAAGTCCTCCTACACGTATACTTTATACCAACACAATCCAGTTAAAAGGATTTTAATTGGTGTGCACCATTCCCTGCAATTTCAACATTTTAAAAATGAATAGTCTCTCTAAGTACCAGATGGTGACATGTACTAATTAATCAGGCCTATTCAATGAATGAGCATATTAAAATGAATGCACCTATTAGACATGTGTTGCTGACGCTCTATCCCTTAAACAACTGCCCACAGAAGGTGCAGATTTACTGTGCAATACTCACCAGTGTTCTCCCACAACTATTTGTAGCAGCAGTTCCATCACTCTTGTACCTCCCTCTAGATCACCTGATATTTCATGCTAAGCAGCCTGTGAGTGCTGCTATTCCTCTATAATCTGCTTAACTTTTGTAAGCAAGAGCCAGATAAACTCTGGGTCTACCATTTTCCTATCAAAGAAAAGATTATACAAACTCTTCAAGGTCATTTGTAAACAGACAACATGTGAAGGGACAATGATCAAGTGAAGCTCTTCATTCAACTCCCTTTCTCCTCTGGTTTGTCTGTCAGGCAGTCTTAGCATTGCTAGCTCAGGGAATAAAATAGTGCAAATGGAAATCCTGCATGGCAGGCTGCCATGCTCTAATTTTCTTTAAATACTGTGGGCATTGGAGAGGAAGGTATAATCTACTGGTAGGTTAAAATACTACTAGGTACACTTTTTCGAAGTGAAAGAAATCCTAGAAGCTCCTCATACTCATCACTTTTCTATTTTATATTACTTTGAATCACCACATTCCAAATGTATTCTCTCTCCAAATATCTCCAGATTTATTGAAAAGACTGGCTTCTGATCTGTTGATGGCACTGAAAAGTGAGCGGTTGATGAGGTAAGGAAGGGAAGAAGCAGCAAGGTACAGATAAAACACACACTATGAAGAAAGGAGCACTGTGACACATGTATGTTATCTGGTACAGAACAGGCAGTGACAAATGTTAGTTCCCTCTAGGAGATAATAACAAACGGTAGGGAAAATTTTTGTTTGCTTACTAAAATAAAAATCAATCTAAAGGGAAATCTAAGAGAAGTCTAAACATGGTTATCCTTGGAGAAGTTACAGATTATGGTAGAAAATGGTGCTTGTTTGTGGTGTATGACAATGCTTATTGCTTAAAATCAGAATATCACCCAAAAGAATTCATAGGGGAGAGTAAACCAATAATAGCAACAATACAATTTGTAGTTACAGACTAGAAAAGCCTCCCAAATGGCAAACACCATTTAAATTGTATTACTTTCCCTGGGCTCTTGCCTAAAAATGAGAGGTAGAATTAATTATTCAAGCAAAATTTAATTAATATGGACATAATTAAAAGTAAAAAATAACACGACACTTTCATCAAGAGGTTTCTGTGCAATGATTCGATAATTTTTTTTCAAATTTTCTACTACTTGGTTTTAACCATTTTTGGTAGATTTCTATTATTTTTCATTTTTGGTAGAGTATTTACAGACAAATGGGTTCTTCTAAGAGTCCTGCGTTCTGAGATAAGACAAAACTCAAGAAGATAAGATCTCAAAATCAACCACAATTCCTAGTCAAAACACTTCAAAGGAACCATGTTAGAAAAACTGGAAGCCTGCCTAACTGGAGAGAAAGCAGTAATTTATGCCAACCTAAGCAGACTAAGACAACTCTTGGACTACTCTGAAAAATAACCTAGTATTAAATTATGAAGAACACAACTGATCAATAACCCACAAATCTACGCAAAAAGAAAATACAATGTTTTTTGAACATATAGGATGTGAATAGCTTAAAGTGAAACTCTGTTAAAAAGGGCACAGCACCTACTTTTATTTTATAGGTAGCTAGAACTAGAGGACTGCATTAATATTAAAGCTTAGTTTCATTTGGAACAATATCAGAGTGTAAAATAAATACCAAGTTTGAAGGCAGATAAACTGGATACACAAAAGGAGACGTACAAAAAGGAGACAGCGTGGTCTAAGTATGACATCTAACGCAGTCAGAGTGATTCTACTGCTTCTGTCTTTAAGATACAGCAAACTTTGAATTAGTCATTTACACCCTTGGCTACATGGCATCTGCATCTCAGGTGCCTAGAATTCCTTAGGAAGAGGCCATGAAGATATTTATATAAAAAGAGACTCTGAATTAGCTATTCCCAGATGATATACCAGAAATAATGAAAAGACAATATTCAGAATACGCTAGATGCCATGATGTGTTCTCAACACTCGAAAGAGCCCTGGTTGATGAAGGGGAGGCAAAATAGATCATTTCTTCATGAAAAACAGATAATGTCTAGAAATCAGGAAACAGTGGTATTTACACACAAAAACATCAAATTATACAAAAGAATCTGAGGTTAATATATAGGTCTTTATGTTGAAAAGACAGTAGTGAAGCCTCTTTTTAAGAATCTGCTCCCTAGGGGCACCTGGGTGGCTCAGTAGGTTAAAGCGTCCCTGGACTTTGGCTCAGGTCACGATCTCAAGGCTTATCAGTTTCAGCCCCACATCAGGCTCTGCGGTGACAGGGTAAAGCCTGCTTGGGATTCTGTCTTCCTCTCTCTCTGCTCCTCCCCCACTTGCTCTCTCTCGCTCTCTCTCTCTCAAAATAAATAAGAATAAACTTAAAAAAAAGCTATTATTTATTAAAAAAAAAAATCTGTTCCCTATAGAGGTGCCTGGTTGGCTCAGTTGGTACAGCATGTGACTCTTAATCTTAGGGTCAGGGGTTCAAGTTGCACTTTGGGCACAGAGTTTACTTAAAAAAAAAAAAGGATCTCTTCTCTATAATCTACAATCACTAACAGTAATCTGGAATTGCTTAAACTGAACTTGATGCATTTAGCTTAGTACATGTAAATTTGAGAAGAAATGCCAAACATTTGTTAACATCTATATCGTTGATTAAAACAAAGAACTAACATCACAGAGGAGTATGTGAAAAAAACTTAATTCTGCTTTTGGGGATGGGGGAAAAGAAAGAAACTAACATTTGTTGAGGTACTACAGTCACTGTGCTGGAAACTTTATATAGTATTACCTCATTCAATACTCCCAGCCATCCTATTGATAGGTATTGTCTCCAATTTACAAGATGAGGAAATGGATGCTCGACAGTGTAAAATTAGGAAGTAATGGAGTTAATATTAGATCTGAGGCCCGTCTGATTCCAAATCCTATGCTTCTTAAAATTAATGGCACTTGTAATGGCCAAGATAACTTACTTTGCTCTAGAGGTGAGTTACTGTAAGGTATATTTCTATATGTCATAATGGTCTACAGTTGACTGGCAAGAAAAATACAAAGAAATAAGAAACTTAACCATTTCAATAATAAGCAAAATATAAATGTATTCAGTAAAGTTGGAAGATACAAAACTAATACACAGAAATCTGTTGCATTTCTATAAACTAACAACAAAGTAGCAGAATGATAAACTAAGAAAAATAATTCCACTTACAACTGCACTAACAAGAATAAAATACATAGGAATAAACTTAACCAAGGAGGTGCAAGATCTAAACTCTCAAAATTATAAGACATTGATGAAAGAAATTAAAGATGACACAAATGAAAAGATATTCCATGCTCATAGATTGGAAGAATTAATATCGTTAAAATGTCTGCACTCCCCAAAGCAATCTACAGATTCGATGCAATCTCTATCAAATACTAACAGCATTTTTCATAGAACTAGAACAAAGAATACTAAAATCTGGGGGCACCTGGGTGGCTCAGTCGGTTAAGCGTCCAACTTTGGCTCAGGTCACGATCTCACGGTTCATGGGTTCGAGCCCCGTGTCAGGCTCTGTGCTGACAGCTTGGAGCCTGGAGCCTGCTTCGGATTCTGTGCCTCCCTCTGTCTGTGCCTCCCCCACTCACACTGTGTGTTTCTCTCTCAAAAATAAACATTAAAAAAAATTTTAAAAAAAAGAATACTAAAATCTGTATAGAAACACAATGGACCTCAAATAGCCAAAGTAATCTTGAGAAAGAACAAGATTACTACAAAGCTGTAGTCATCAAAACAGTACAGTATTGGCACAAAAATAGACATACTGATCAATGGAACAGAATAGAGAGCCAAGAAATAAACCCCTGCTTATATGGTCAATTAATATATAACAAAGGGGGCAAAAAATATACAATGGGGAAGAGACAGTCTCTTCAATAGACAATGTTGGGAAAACTGGACAGTTAAATGCAAAAGAATAAAACTGGGCCACTTTCCTATACTATACACAAAAATAAACTCAAGACAGATTAAAGGCCCAAATGTAAGATATGAAGCCATAAAACTAGCAGAAAACATAGGCAGTAGTTTTTTTGACATTGGCCTTTAACAACATTTTTCTCAATAAGAAGCAGAATGATGTGAATCACAAATGATTCTACTGGAAGATCTTTTAAGCATGAATAATCACCTGTCACCTGTTAATGTTGAAGTTTCTATTGGATGTGTTACTTTTTCAGTTTATCTTTTATCTTCTGACCGTCTGACCAGTAGGTCTGAAATGAGTAGATTCTAAAATGAGGAAACAGAGGGGCACCTGGGTGGCTCAGTCAGTTGAGTGTCCTACTCTTGATTTTGGCTCAGGTTATGATCCCAGGGTTGTGGGATTGAGCCTCACATCGGGGCCCATGAAGCCTACTTAAGATTCTCTTTCTCTCTCCCTCTTTCCTGCTTGTGCTCTCTCTCAATAATATAACATAGCATAACATAATATAACATAACATAACGTAACATAACAAAATAAAATAGAAAAAAGAAAAATATTTTAAACAATAATGATAAAATAAATAAAATGAAGAAACAAAAACCGTCCAGATTCTGAATGTGGTTTTCAAATTGTAAAAAGTGAAGCTACTGTGCCATATTCACAGTCAGATAAAAGTTGACTTTTAGAGTAGGGCTTCTTTAACTTTAATGTGCTTACAAAATACCTGGGTATCTTGTAAAAATACTAACTCACTTTGTCTGACAACCACACACCATTCTTAGAGTAGTATGTTTTAGAATATATACAAAAGATGGGGATGATAAAAATACGGGAAGTAAGATATGAACATATTTCTATTGTTACCTGAATACTACATAGCTAAAGTACAATACCATGAAGTTTTATTCTTGTACTTTATAGCATCACTATGGAATTAAAATCAAGAGTATAACCCATAAGAGCAAACACTATTTTGAAGGAAGTTGGAAACCTGATACCACCCATCTTTAAGACTAACTATAGGGGTGCCTGGGTGGCTCAGTCGGTTGAACTTCCAACTTCAGCTCAGGTCATGATCTCACAGTTTGTAGTTTCAAGCCCTGCATTGGGCTCTGGCCTGACAGCTCAGAGCCTAGAGCCTGCTTTGGATTCTGTGTCATCTCTCTCTCTGCCCCTCCCTTGCTCTCTGTCTCTCTCAAAAAATAAACATTAAAAAAAATGTTTTAAAAAAAGACTATAAAGCTATAATAATTAAGACAGCATGGTACTGGTGAAAAAAACAAAAAAAAGACAAATCAGTGGAATAGAACAGAAAGCCCAACAATAGATCCATACAAATATAGTCAACTGATCTTTGACAAAGAAACAGAGGCAATCCAATGAAGAAAGGTAGTCTTTGCCACAAATGAACTAAAACAACCAGAAGTATATATATGTGTGTGTGTGTGTATGTGTGTGTGTGTGTGTGTATATATCTATCTATAGAAGATGTCTATCTGCTTTGGATTCTGTGTCTCCCTCTCTGTCCCTCCCCTGCTCGTGCTCTGTCTCTCTCTCTCAAAAATAAATAAACATTAAAAAAAATTAAAATTAAAAACTTCTGCTCTCTAAAAGGCAGTGTCAAGTGAATGAGAAGACAAGCCAGAGAGTGGAAGAAAAGATAAATCTGAAAAAGAACTGTTATCCAAAAATGCAAAGAACTCTTAAAACAGTAAAAAAATGAACAACACAATTAAAAACTGGGCAAAAGATCTGCAGAGATAACTCACCAAAGAAGATATACAGACAGCAAATGAGCATATGAAAAGATGTTCAACATTAGATGATGAGCAATCTTGCCCTTGGTATTTGCCCAAAAGACTTAAAAATTTATGTCTACACAAAACCTGCACACAAATGTTTATAGCAGCTTTATTCATAATTACTAAAACTTGGAATCAATCAAGCTGTCCTTCAATAGGTGAATGAATAAACCGCAGTATATCCATAAAATGGAATACAATTCAGGGGCACCTGGCTGGCTTAGTCAGAAGAGTGTGCAACTCTTGATCTCAGGGTTGCAAGTTCAAGTCCCACATTGGGTGTAGAGATTATTTAAAAACAAAATCTCAAAAAAAAAAAAAAAAAAAAAGAAAAGAAATACTAGTCAGTGATAAAAATAAGTGAGTTATCAGGCTATGAAAATATGGAAGAACCATAAATGCACATTACAACGGGAAAGAAACCAACTAAAAAGGCTATATATTACATGATTCCAAATATATGACATTCTGGGTAGGGCAAAACTATAGAGAGTAAAAAGATTAGTGGTTTCCAAGGGTTTAGGGGGTGGGAGGTATAACCATGTGGAGCACAGGAATTTTAGGGCAGTGGAACTATTCTGTATGTCAGTATGATGGTGTCTACATGCTGTTATACATTCATTAAAATCCATAGACTGTATGACATAAAGAATGAGCCCTAACACAGAGAGTGGGTTTGGTCTGTCAGTTTAGTGGCTATAATGAATGTACCACATTTGTGTGGGATGTTAATGGTAGGGGAGGCTGTGTATGTGTGTGGACAGTGGATGTATGGGAAATGTCCATACTTTCCATTCAATTTTGCTGTGAACCTAAAACTGCTTTAAAAAATAAAGTCTAGGGGTACCTGGGCCGCTCAGTTGGTTAAGTATCCGACTCTTGATTTCAGCTCAGGTCACGATCTCATGGTTTGTGGGTCTGAGCCCTACACTGGGTTCTGCACTGACAGTGCAGAGCCTGCCTGAGATTCTCTCTCTCATGCTCTGTCTGCCCTTCCCCTGTCTCTCTCTCAAAATAAATAAATAAATAAAACATGAAAAAAAATTTAAAAAGTCTATTACTTAAAAATAAAATCAAGAGCCTACATATTTCTAATGCTTAAAGAGACTTAATTAATAGTTAACTATAAGCATGTAAAATTTCCACAGTTAAATTAGTATAATAGTAAAATAATTTGAATTTATATAAGAAGTCACATTAATTTTTTTAATTAATTTTTAATGTTTATTTATTTATTTTTGAGAGAGAGAGGTAGGGACAGTGAGACAGATTCGCAAGCAGGTTCCACCATCAGTGCAGAGCCCAATGCGGGGCTCGGACTCACGAACTGTGAGATCATGACCTAAGCCGAAATTAAGAGTCAGACATTCAACCAACTGAGCCACCCAGACGCCCCTAATTTAAAAATTTAAAAAGAAATTTTCTTTTCCAAAAGGGTACTGTCTGATTGACTGACTAGGCTGAGGGGAGTTCTTACTTTAACAACAGGGATCCACAACAGGGAGCCCAGGGGTCGTGCTGTGCATGCTAGAGGACAAGGTACAGGGACAACAGTGGGTTTCTAACAAAGATCACTATGCTTTCCATTTCCAGTTATGTTTTCAAGTTTCCTTTCAGGACTCTCAGAGTGCTCCTCCTCAGCTTCAGACTCAGTGCAGGCCTGGGTCCAGGTCAAGCTGAAGCTAGATTTGTACTATTCTGAAGTAAGGCTGTGAGTGCAGCTCTTCCCCTTGACACTTGTAAACAGAGTTGGTGAGTAAGCAAGCTCTGCCATTCATCTGCCTACCAACTGCAGTCTATTGTTTTTTATCCTTATAGCTCCTGTTTACTAGGCTAATACTACTACTATGTAAATCATCTCTCTAATTCATATAATCACCTTGAGGGGCAACAATTATTATTTTAATAAATAAGGATGTGGGAACTGAAAAGATCTTGCCCAGTACCATAGAGCTTTGAAGTAGTAAAGCTGTGAATCCAGTCTTGACTTACTTCAAAGTCCCACTCAATTCTACTTCTGTATACCTTGATAACCACCACACGCCCCTCTCTGTTGTGGCTGGAACACTTCTCTAGTTTCTGACCTCAGCACATCCCATTCCACTCTGTACTTGGGTACTCCCTTGGTTAGAACCACCAGTAGCTCTGGAAGAATGACATCCCCAGTCTCAGTATTGTATCCATGGGACTTACACTGGCCAGGCTAGTAGCTTCCTCTCAGGGTGAAGTCATTATTAACTATTGTGTTCATCCTTCCTTCCACTCTTTTCAGTTTAACTGCTTACATTAACTAGAAGATCTATAAATTTTAGACAATGTAATTTAGAGGTAAAAAACTGTCCTTCCTGGCCAAGGAGAAAAGCTAGAAAAATGACTCAAAAATCAAACAGCTGTTTAGAATAAAACAACAAAATGATGGATTATGGAAGAGTTAAAGTCTAATATGTGAAATATGTGGAAATATCTGGTTTTGGTAAGATAGAAACATTTAATGTGGGAGCTAACCTACTGACGAAAAACTACGAGAGACAAGTTATGTGTCCTTTGCCACACCACCTCCTTTATTACTTCGTATAGCAACTACAAAGCATAGGTTCTATAAAGGGCTCCTTTTAAGTGTTATTCATTTTTGAAGGACTGTCTCCTCTCCATTGCTACTATTTTAGAAAAAAAGTAAAGAGTTAAGTATCTACAGACTAGGAAGTAAATTTACAGTACAGATTCAACTACTTATTCACTAGTATAATAGAAAGACAGGAAATACGTGTTGAAAAAAGTGCCATAAATAGAAAATAAATTGAAATTGGATTTTTTTTAAAAAGTCTATTCTAAGAGCACCCTTTTATCTCTCTCTTTTAAATGTAAAATATACCCTCAACCATTCCATATACTCTCAACCACTAAGTCTAAACACTAGTAAAGGGAGATTTTCAAGGTACCCAATTACAAAGTCAAAACTCTGCATCCATTATATACTTAGCTTATTTCTTTATCCTTCCAGAAGTGTTTTTTTTTTTTAACCAGAAATTATCAAACAAGCTAGCAGATGGCCAGAGCATTGAATCAAGTCTAATTTGGGTTGAATTCAAGTTTGATTATCTGGAGACATGAAAGCAATTTACCCATATTAGCATCAAATGGCTAATACTGATAAAAATGTTATGGAAGTATGATCCAGTAGAAAGCTTTCTGGACTGGGAATTAAAAGAGCCCCTCACCTCCACCCCAGCAACTAGTTATAAAACTCTGGCAAAGTCATAGATTCCTTCCACCTCAGGATCTTTGTCTGCCCAATGGGATGACAAGAACTAGTCCTCCTTTCTAGGAGATGCTGAGCAGCTAAAATGGAATCTGTAAAAAAGATTCTCCTTTAACTGGGTGTGAAGGTGGAATAATGACCCCACAAAGACATCCACATCCAAATCCCCAGAACCTGTGAAATATTACCTTATATAGCAAAAGGGGCTTTGCAGATATGATTAAGTTATTAGCATCTTAAGAAGAGATTATCCAGGATTATCTGGGTAGGCTCAATGTAATAACAAGGGTCCTTAAAAGTGAAGGGGGGAGGTATGAGGGTCAGAATGTAAGTGATGTGATAGGAGAAAGACCAGACCAGCCATTATTGACTTTGAACCTGGAAATGGGCCATTAGGCAAGGACTGTGGGCAGCCTTTAGAAGCTGGAGAAAGCAAGCAAAAGAATTCTCCTTTAGTGCCTTCAGAAGGAATGTAGCCCTGCCAAAACCTTGATTCTAGCCCACGGAGACAAATTTCAGATTCCTGACCTCTAGAAGTATAAGATACTAAATCTGTGCTGTTTTAGACAATGAAATCTGTTGTAGTTTCTTACAAGAGCAAGAGGAAACTAATACACTGGGTTCAATATCAGCTTTGACACTTACCCTGGCTATGTGTCATAAGCCACTTATTTATTTCTGAACTTTAGTTTCCTTACCCGTAAAATGGGCATTAAAATTAGCAATTACAGGTTGTTATAGATATCAAATAGGATAAGTGTTGAGTGCTACTGAGTAAGTGATTAAAAAAAAAGATAGCTTTTTTTTTTTACCACGTATGCACACGAGAGCAATATAATGCAATTATTTTTATAAAACCTATAGGCAACTCATAGTTTTCATATACACAAAAAAGTGCATTAAGCTTCCAGCTAACACTAAATTTATTGGCAATATATTGATGTAGAAGTCATTGGTTTGTTCTCATAGCCTGTAAGGTTGAAGTTCTTTTGGATCTCAAAGTTCCCAAAGGGAAGAAGCAATATAGGTATAATCTGTTTTAAGCTCAGTTTATATATCCGATGTAAAGTCTATACTCTGCATTGACTTCATCCTTAGGTTATTTCTTTATCCTTCAGGAAAAGGTGATTTTTATACCAGAAAACTTTTTCAGTGTTCAAAATTTAAAGACAGGAAAAGTTAAGGTAAGGAAAACAGATCACTATAGTCCCACCTCTTTATTTTACTACTAAAAGAAAGAGAAATTCATGAGGAAGTTAAATGATTTGGCTCATTATCAATATTCAGCCAGTTCATGTCAGAGATGGATTACTTCCTGGGTTGTCCACCTCCAAATCTGTCCTATTTGTTAGAGTAGGGATTAGCAATATGGCCCATGAGTCAAATCTAGTCAGCCACCTGTTTTTTTTTTTTTTTTTGTAAATAAAGTTTTATTGGACACAGGCAGACCCATCATTTGCATATTGTCTACTGCTGCTTTCCTGCTACAAAGGCTCAGCTGAGTAGTTGCAACAGACTGGCCCATAAAGCCTAACATATTTATGATCTGGCCCATATACAGAAAATTTGCTGACCACAGTGTTACAGTGCACTACTTCTTAAGGATGAAAATTTATCTTATAAAATGTTTCAAAAAACCAGAGTTTTTAAATTATCTTTCAGCAAAGTTTTAAGAATGTTACACAAATAGAGGAATACTATGGCTTAAAGTACCATACAACATTAAATACGGATGAAATTCTGTGCAGTGTATGTTCTAAGGCTCCACTAAGACATCGCAGGGGTGAGTTCAATTTTAGCTAAATGATGTTGATTTAGTAACAGCGAAATTACTCAGCTCAGCATACAAATGCCAAGCAAAATAATATAATGACTTATATTGCCACGATCATTATTCATTACGAACTACAACAAACATGTTTGATCATAACTTATATTAAAATTGGTCATTATTAAAAATAATGTAAAGCACTATGTTTCCTTCATAACACTGGGAACCTCATCCTGGCGAGATTATACACCTTTCACAAGACTCATACTTTCTATGATCAAGTATGGGGAGAGGCACTAATAATTATTGGGTGTGAAGAATTGGCAGGAACTAAAATATATAACCACTGAATCTTAAAAATAAACATGAAGAAAGAATTCTCTTCCATTTCCATGGCTGCAGAAGTAGACTTAGGGAAAGTGAGCACCCCTTCAAGGTTACACCATAAGGGATGTTAGGTAGCTGAGTTGGGAGGCCAGGCTTCTCTGTCTCTAAATTCTCTTTTTGTTACTTTTCCTACTTTTAATGACATGTTCCAATTCAATGATATTTTTTGTATATTTCACATAGAACTATGTGTCTCAGCTGACTACCTGTTGAAGAATGTTGGATTCAAATCTCCTTTTGAGAAAATAAAAAATTGGCCTGCTTTCAGGTCCTTTCCTTGAAGAAGTAGAGTAGCCCTAAGTTTGGACAAAAAGATATATCAGGCTCCTAAATTTTTCAATAAATGTCAATTTTGCCATTTATACAATTCTGTCACCTAAAGTATATGGATCTTCCCTGGACTCAACAATATAGAACACAGGCATATCCAAGATTCATGAGAGAATTTGATAAAAAATTTATTATATCCAGTTTATTCTAAAAGTCTGCTTGCTGCTACTTGGCAGAAGCCAAACAAGGGGCGTTTTAGTTATCTGTTCTCTTCGGTAAACTCTAAACTTGTGTGCAGATCATCAAACAAACCAGGGCAATATTATCCCAAAAGTCCTATGAAAAGGTCATCAATGAATTCAAGTTTAATGTTATGCATCTGACTTTTTATAGAAAGTAATAAGAAACATCTAATCAAAGAACATTTCTAGCTCTCTTACAAAGCCTCAGACTGAGTTATTTGAGTTGTTTAGTATACCCAGTGTTCCTTCATATATCTCCTAGAGTTTAGTGCTAGCAAAAATAATTCTTTTCATTTATCAGCAATGAGAAACTTTTTAAAGGAACACATAAGTTTGGAATCTGGAGCAGAGGGAGGGAAGGAAATCCATTTATTGTTAAAAGGAAATTGTGAGAGATCTCAATTCCCTCTGTTGAATGTTATTTCCATAAAATAGTACATTTGCAGTCAGAAAAAAACTGAAATCCAATTAACTGGAATCCTTCATTATATGGAATGATGTTCTATCCACTATATTTGAGAGAAAGAAAGAAAGAAAGAAATAACAAAATACGTAAACATTAGACTTTGGAGGATCCAAGCAAAATTAGAAATAATCCCTGCCCAAAAGAAATTAGCCTAGCAGGGGAGTTGAAATATACAAATAAAGTGGCAAAACAGAAAACAGCATCCCAAGATTTACAGATAACGAGTTCAAGAATTGAAATATTGCTTCCAACAGAAAGAATAAAGGAAATTTTTATACATAGGTGGCATAAACCTGGGTTTAAAGGATGAAGACAATTTATTTTTCTTCCTTTTCAAAGGCATTATGTACAAAAATAAAATCCACCAATTTTAAATGTACAGTATAATTTTTCTCAATTGCATACAATTGTGTAACCACTATAACAATGAAGATACAGACCAATTCCACTCAAAAAAGTTCCCTGTCCCCTTTGCACTTGATCCTTTCCCCCCAGTTTCTGGTCCCCAAAACTTGCTTTCAGTCACTATAGCCATTCCTTTTCTAGAATTTCACAGAAATGGATCATATAGTACCTGCTACAGTTGACCCTTGAGTGACACCAGGGTTAGGGTAGCTGACCCCTAAGTACTCAAAACTCTGCATATAACTTTTGACTTCCTGAAACTTAACTACTAATAGCCTACTGTTGACCAGAAGTCTTACCAATAATATAACACGCATTTTGTATGTTATATGTATTATATCCTGTATTTTTAGAAATAAGCTTGAGAAAAGAAAATATTAAGAAAACCATAAGGAAAATATATTTACAGTACTTACTTATCAGAAAAAAAATTTGCACGTTAAGTGGACCTGTGCAGTTCAAGGGTCAACTATATTTATGTTTGACTTCTCTCACTCAGCATAATGTATGTGAGATCATTCAAGTTGTTCTGTATATTACTATTTGGTGCCTTTTTATTGATAGAAGGATTCCATGGAATGGATAGAAGGCAATTTGTTTATTCACTTACCAGTTTTTGTCTATTATCAATAATGTTCAAATAACATTTGAACACATATTTGGGCATGTGTTTCCATTTTGCTTGGGTTAATACCTTAAAGTGGAATTGCTAGGTCAAATTGTGAATGTACGTTTAACTTTATATGGTACTGTCATATTGTTATGCAAAATGGTTATACCACTTTGCATTCTCATTAGCAATGTGAGAATTTAAGTTGTTCTACAACCTCATCAACACTTAGCATTGTTGGTCTTTTGGCTAAATGTACATTTGTCAGACAAGAAGTGATGCTGAGAATCTCTTCACATACTTAATAACCATTCATGTATCTACTGTGAAGTGTCTGTTCCAATCATTTGTCCATTTTAAAATTGAGTTGTCTTCTTGAGTTGTAAATGTTCTTTATGTACTCTGAATATAAGCCCTTTATCAAATAAATATTTTGCAAAAAATTTTCTTGTAGCCTTTGGTTTGCCTTTTTGCTTTAAGCATCTTACAAAACCAAGTTTCTAATTCTGATAAAGTACATTTTATCAGTATTTTCCTTTTGTTTCTGCTTTTGACATTCTTTTAAAGAAACCTTTGCCTAACCCATGTTACACAGACTTTTCTCCTATGGTTTTCTCTAGAAGTTAATTAAGTAGCTTTAACTTTTACATTTACATTAAGATTCATTTTAAATCCCATAAGTATGGTTTGAGGTTAAGGTTCATTTTAACCCATACAAATCTGCACTTGCTTTGGCACTATTTCTTGAAAAGACTATCTCTTCTCCATTGAGTTATCTTGGCAATTTTGTTAAAAAAAATTAATATATCTATGTATATGGATCTATTTCTGGACTCTCTATTCTGTTCCAATGATCTACGTCTATCATTTTGTCAGTATCATACTGTCTTGATTACTATCACATTATAGTAAATCTTGAAATCAAGTAGTTTAACTCTTCCAACTTCATTCTTTATCAAAATTATTTTATTAGCAGTGCTTGCGTGGGTCAGCAGGTTAAGTGTTCAACTCTTGATCTCAGGTCAGGTCGTGATCTCAGGGTCATGAGTTCAAGCACCATGTCAAAAGAAAAAAAATTGTTTTAGCTATTTTAGATCCTTTACCTATCCCTATAAACTTTAATTTTTTTAATGTTTATTTATTTTTGAGAGAGAGAGAGAGAAACAGAGACGCACGACAGTGGGGGATGGGCAGAGAGCGGGGGAGGCTCCAGGCTTCGTCGAAAGTGTCAGCACAGAGCATGATGTAGGGCTCGTATCCACAAACCTTGAGATCATGAACTGAGCCCAAGTCGGACACTTAACCAACTAAGCCACCCAGGTGCCAAAACTGAGTGATTCCATGAAACGAAATAATATCCATATCATAGGAGTTCCAGAAGAAGACGAGGGAGAGAAAAAGGCAGAAGGTTTATTTGAACAAATTACAGCAGAGAACTTCCCTAATCTGGGGAAGGAAACAGACATCCAAACTATGAGGCACAGAGAACTCCCTCCAAAATCAACAAAAACAGGTCAACACCATGACATATCATAGTGAAACTGACAAAATACAAAGATAAAGAGAGAATTCTGAAAGAGCTAAGGACAAACAGGCCTTAACCTACAAGAGTAGACACGTAAGGGTAGTAGCAGACCTATCCACTGAATCTTGGCAAGCAAGAAGGGAATGGCAGGAAATACTCAATGTGCTGAATGGGGGAATATATGCAGCCAAGAGTCTTTTATCCAGCAAAGCTGTCATTCAGAATAGAAGGAGAGATAAAAACTTTCCCAGACAAATAAAAACTACAGGAGTTCATGACTACTAAACCAGCCATGCAAGAGATTTTAAGGGGGACTCTGAGTGGGAAGCAGGAAAGACTACAAAGGACCAGAGACATCACCACAAATGTGAAATCTACAGATAACAAAATGGCACTAAATTCATATCTTTCAATAATCACTCTGAATGTAAATGGACTAAATGCCTGGATCAAAAAACATAGGGTATCAGAATGAATAAAAAAATAAGATCCATCTATATGCTGCCTATAAGACACTCACTTTGTACCTGAGGACACCTGCAGATTGAAAATGAGGGGATGGAGAACCATCTATCATGCTACTGGATGGCAAAAGAAAGCCAGAGTAGACATACTTATATCAGACAAACTAGATTTTAAAATAGACTGTAACAAAATATGAAGAAGGGCATTATATCATAATTAAGGGGTCTATCCATCAAGAAGAACTAACAATTATAAATATTTATGCCCCCAATGTAAACGCCCAAATATATAAATCAATTAATCACAAACATAAGCAAACTTATTAACAATAATACTGTAACTGTAGTGACTTTAATACTTCATTTACAGCAACAGACAGATCATTCAGGCAGAAAACCAATAAGGAAACAACAGCTCTGAATAACACACTAGACCAGATGGACTTAATAGATATATTCAGAACTTTTTATCCTAAAGTAGAAGAATACACATTCTTCTTGAGTGCACATGGAACATTTTTAAAAACAGATCACATACTGGGTCACAAAGCAGCCCTCAACAAGTACAAAAAGACTGAGATCATACCATGAATATTTTCAGATCACAACTCTATGAAACTTGTAGTTAACCACAAGAAAAAATTTGGAAAGTACCCAAACACTTGGAGATTAAAGAACATCCCACTGAAGAATGAATGGGTTAACCAGGAAATTAAAGAAGAAATTAAACATACATGGAAGCAAATGAAAATGAAAACACAACAGTACAAACCCTGTGGGAGGCAGCAAAGGCAGTCCTAAGAGGAAAATACATTGCATTTCAGGCCTATCTCAAGAAGCAAGAAAGATCCCAAAGACACAACCTAACCTTACACCTAAAGGAGCTAGAAAACAGCAGCAAATAAAGCCCAAAGCCAGCAGAAGGGAAATAATAAAGATTATAGCAGAAATAAATGATATAAAATCCAAAAAGAACAGTAGAACAGATCAATGAATCTAGGAGCTGGTTTTTTGAAAGAATACACAAAATTAATAAACTCCTAGCCAGACTTTTCAAAAAGAAAAAAGAGGACCCATCGATAAAATCATGAATGATAGAGGAGAAATCACAACCAACAACCACAGAAATATAAACAATTATTAGAGAATACTATGAAAAATTATATGCCAACAAACTAGACAATGTGGAAGAAATGGACAAATTCCTAGATACTTATACACTACCAAAACTCAAATGGGAAGAAAGAGAAAATTTGAACAGATCCATAACCAGTGAAGAAATTGCATCAGTTATCAAAAATCTCCAACAAATAAGAATCCTGGGCCAGATGGCTTCCCAGGGGAACTCTACCAGACACATAAAGCAGAGTTAATAACTATTCTTCTCAAACTGCTCCAAAAAAATAGAAATGGAAGGAAAGCTTCCAAACTCATTGTATGAAGTCATCATTACCTTGATTCCAAAACCAAACACAGACCTCACTAAAATGGAGATACAGGGCAATATCCCCAATGAACAAGGATGCAAAAATTCTCAACAGGATACTAGCAAATCGAATTCAACAGTACATTAAAAGAATTATTCACCATGATCAAGTGGGATTCACTCCTGGGCTGCAGGGCTCGTTCAATATTCACAAATCAATTAACATGATACACCACATTAATAGAAGAAAGGATAAGAACCGTATGATCCTCTCCATAGATGCAGAAAAAAACATTTGACAAAATACAGCATCCTTTCTTAATACAAACCCTCAAGAGAGTCAGGATACAAGGAACATACCTTAACATCATAAAAGCCATATATGAAAGGCCCACAGCTAATATCATCCTCAATGGGGAAAAACTAAGAGCTTCCCCCTAAGGTCAGAAATACAAAAGGGATGTCTACTTGCACCGCTGTTGTTCAACATAGTGTGGAAAATCCTAGCCTCAGCAATCAGACATCAAAACAAAATAAAAGGCATCCAAATTGGCAAAGAAGTCAAACTTTCACTCTTCACAGATGACATGATACTCTACATGGAAAACCCAAAAGAGACTCAACCAAAAAAATTGCTAGGGCTAATACAAGAATTCAGCAAAGTTGCAAGATATAAAATCAATGTACAGAAATTGGCTCCATTTCTATACACCAATAATGAAGCAACAGAAAGAGGTATCAAGGAATCGATCCCACTTACAACTTCACCACAACCCACAAAATATCTAGGAATAAACCTAAACAAAGAGGTAAAATATCTGTATGCTGAAAATTAGAGAAAGCTTATGAAAGAAATTGAAGACACAAAGAAATGGAAAACATTCCATGCTCATGGACTGGAAGAACAAATATTGTTAAAATGTCAATAGTACCCAAAGCAATCTACACATTCAATGCAATCCTTATCAAAATAACACCAACATTCTTCACAGAGCTAGAACAAACAATCCTAAAATTTGTATGGAACTGCAAAAGACCCTGAATAGCCAAAGTAATGTTGAAAAAGAAAACCAAAGCTGGAGGCATCACAATCCCAGACCTTAACCTGTATTACAAAGCTGTAATCATCAGGACAGTATGGTATTGGCACAAAAACAGACACAAAGATCAATGGAATAGAATAGAGAATCCAGAAATGGACTCACAAATATGTGGCCAACTAATCTTTGACAAAGCAGGAAAGAATATACAATGGAAAAAAGTCTCTTTGGCCAACGGTGCTGGGAAAACTGTACAGAGACACAGAAGAATGAACTTAGACCACTTTCTCACACCATACAGAAAAAAAAAACAAACACAAAAAACATTTAAAATGGATGAAAGGCCCAAATGTTGAGACAGGAAACCATCAAAATCCTACAGGAGAAAACAGGAAGCAACCTCTTTGACTTCAGCTGCAGCAACTTCTTAGTTGACATGTCACTGGAGGCAAGGCAAAGAAAAGCAAAAATGAACTATCAGGACCTCATCAAAACAAAAAACTTTGGCACAGCAAAGGAAACAATCAACAAAACTAACAGCTGTGAACATATGTGCAAATGACGTGTCAGATAAAGGGTTAGTATCCAAAATCTATAAAGAACTCACCAAAGTTGACACCCGGAAAACAAATAATCCAGAGAAGAAATGGGTAGAAGACACAAATAGACAATTTTTCCAAAGAACACATCCAGATGGCTAACAGACACATGAAAAGTTGCTCAACATCACTCATCAGGGAAACACAAATGAAAACCACAATGAGATATCAGCTCACACCTGTAAGAATGGCTAAAATTAACAACTAAAGCAACAACAGATGTTGGCGAGGATGTGGAGAAAGGGGAACCCTCTTGTACTGTTCTTGGCAATGCAAACTGGTGCAGCCACACTGGAAAACAGTGTGGAGGTTCCTCAAAAACTTAAAAATAGAACTACTCAGCAATTCCACTACTATGAATTTATTCATACGATACCAAAATGCTGATTCGAAGGGGCACATGCACCCCAATGTTGATAGCAGTGCTATCAACAATAGCCAAATAATAGAAAGACCCCAAATGTCCATCAATTGATGAATGGATAAAGATGATGTGGTATACATATAGAATGGAATACTACTCAGTGATGAAAAAGAACAAAATCTTGCCATCTGCAACAACATGGATGGAACTGGAGGGTATTGTGCTAAGTAAACTAAGAGAAAAGACAGATATCATATAATTTCACTCATATGTGGAATTTGAGAAACTTAACAGATGAACACAGGGGGAGGGAAGGAAAATAAGGTAAAAACAGAGAGGGAGGCAAACCATAAGAGGCTCTTAATACAGAGAACAAAATGAGGGTTGATGGGGGGGCGTGGTTAAATGGGAGATGAGCAGTAAGGAGGGTACTTTTCAGGATGAGTACTGGGTGTCATATGTAAGAGATGAATCTCTGGGTTGTACCCCCGAAGCCAAGACTACACTGTATGCTAACTAACTTGAGAATGAAAAACAAAAAAACAAAAAACCACAAAGTTTTAAAAAAGAAAAATGTTTGTAAAATAAAACTAAGTTTAAATTTTTTTTTTCAACGTTTATTTATTTTTGGGACAGAGAGAGACAGAGCATGAACGGGGGAGGGGCAGAGAGAGAGGGAGACACAGAATCGGAAACAGGCTCCAGGCTCTGAGCCATCAGCCCAGAGCCTGACGCGGGGCTCAAACTCACGGACCGCGAGATCGTGACCTGGCTGAAGTCGGACGCTTAACCGACTGCGCCACCCAGGCACCCCTTTAAAAACTAAGTTTAAAAAGAAGAATAAAAAGCACATATAGAATAATCCCAGTTTTGCTAAAAACAATGCACATAAACCTAATTTAAAAAATTGAGACACAAATAAACGTTAAATGAAATGTATATCACAAATTTTCTACTATAAGCATATTTCATTCAACATTACTTTCATAATAAAATTATATTTAGTTACTAAAAACAAATAGCCACATATGCCCTGTACCCAGACACAATGTACTACTGTACATATCCTAGCCCTGATGGTACACATAAACCTTCTGCTCTGTCACTGCAGTTCTCAATGAGGCTCACAAAGATCATTCTGAATATCTATCACATGGTCAGTTACCTGAGAGTGAATACATTAAATTGTTATGAGTCTGGGGGCCCCAAATGACTGCCCTCTATTGCAAACCAATACTAAATGAAGACTACGTGTGTCCTAGGCAAGATTTGTTCTCTAGAGGTGAGAGGCTAGTGCATTAACCAGGTTTTATATTAAATGTCTTCATCATTTGTGAGCAGCCAGATGGTTGGTAATGTGTGTAGATATTCTGAAACATAGGCTGGCTGATTTCAATTAGCTTTGAAGTGAGACAAATGATATTGAGGATCTATATTGCTAAGCCCAGGGGTACTAACAGAATATTTTCTTACAGATGAATACCCCATCAGCTAGTGCTCCTGCTTATATAATACAGCTAATAGGTTATCCTGGAACACATCTGCTATTGCAAAGAATCTCTGTTATGAAGCACCTAACTGGGCAAACATTTTATGCCCACGATTGGGAAACCAGCTAATGTGAGTGAGAAAAAGGAATTAAAAAAAAAACCAAGAAACAAAAAACAATATAGCCTATATGTTTATGTTTCAGAATGCACTAAGTTTTGTGAGGGATTTTGGCAGCAAATAAAAATACGCCTATGCTAAACTAGTCATTTGGGGCCAAATCAAAGACTCTGCCTGAAAACATTAGTAACTGAACAAGTGTTGGCTTTTTTCAGGCTTAGCAGGCAATGCCAATTTTATGTCATGTTCCTCAAGGTACCAGCTGTGTTGTTCCTGATGATTCTTCTCTATACTGAGAGAAAGGACACAGAAGAGTCCTTGAAAATGCTACTATTTGGGCATGTCTTGGCCTCAACAATTCAAGTAAATCAGGATAAATGAAATTAATTCCCGTATTCAAAATAAAGTTGAGAATCTAAAATTTAATTTCTTTTCTGAGTCACAGGGATTCTAACAGAAACTCAGGAAAGTGACTTGATTCCAAGTCTATCAAAGAAATCAAATGATTCTCTAAAAAACATGAAGTCAAACAGAAACATAAAAAATTTAAAAACATAATTTAACTTTTAATATTCTTTCATAGAAAACAATCCACACATTTTTCCTTCTGGTTAGCTGCACTGCTTCTAAAATACATGATGTTAAGAAAATTAAATAGTTTTAGGGTGCCTGAGTGGCTCAGTTGGTTGAGCAATCAACTCTTGATTTCGGCTCGGGTCATGATCGCACAGTGAGTTCGAGTCTCTCATGGGCTCTGCATTGACAGCATGGAGCCTGCTTGAGATCTCTCCCTCTTTCTCCCTCTTTCTCCCCTCCCCTGCTCATAGTCTGTCTCCCTCAAAATAAATAAATAAAATTAAAAAAAATTAAATAGTTTTAATGTTTGTTTCATTCCATTCAGTGACTAGAATGCTTACTATTTAACTAAATGCTTACTACCTTGTAGATACTATACAAGTGCCTCATATACATTATTGCTAATCACTATCCCAACGACCTTATATGGGTATTTTAATTTTAAGAATAATGAGTTGAGAGTCAAATAAATTCAGTAACCTGACCAAGGTCATATAGTTCAGGTCCTACTCTAAAACCCATGCTCCTTCCACATTTACCAGAGTTAAGTGGGAAGCTCTGTTAGTCCACTGTTCTCAGTGATTGAATGTTCTTGCACACACAAGCAGTGAAAGACACATCTGGGACACACCACTATAGCTCTGAGACAAACCATGAAGTTTCCACTACTAAGGGGGATATCTTCTGGATGCAATTTTGTCGCTGAATAAATAAGCATTATGAAATAGTGTGAACTCACAAAATAAAGGGCAAACAGCTAATCTTACAGGCAAAAAGGCAAACAAAGAGTAAGGAGACAGGAGCTACAGCTAATAAGAACCATTATTTAGACTCTTCCTACTCAAAGTGTGGTCCACTAACCAGCAGCACTGGGATCATCTGTGAGCTTGTTAGAAATGCAATCTCAGTCCCTACTTCACCTACTGAATCAGAATCTGTTTTTAAAAGATCAGTATTTTCATAAAAGCTTGAGAAGCAATTATTTTAATTGTAATTAAGCTAGTGTTGACTAAATGATGGCCAAAACTAGTTTAGTTTAAAGAGGCAGAAATTAGCTTATAGCCAACAATGCCTCCAGAAATAAGAGATATTTATATGCATTTCCATCATTTGATTAATTCTGTAAATTATGAACAATGGTTTTTGCTTCACTTGTTAAGTGCAATTTTATAGCAAATTTTAAAGTCATTATTCCATTCTTTTAATCCTACCTGGTAAGAAGTTTAGCTTCATCTCAACACCTTTCCCCCCATCTCATTCTTAGCTAACATCCAAGTCTAAATAGAAAAGCAACAGCACATGTCTAGTCAGAGTTGTACCTTAGAGTAAAATTTAAGCAGGGCCAAAGTGCCAAGATAGGATCTGCTGGGATGAAATGCATTTATAAGCAAGAGTTGTCCTCACCCAAATTCAAGGCCTTCTTTATGATTTAACTACAGTAGCACGCAATCTGGACATTACCCCGCAAAATGCAATTTTCTGTATCAGCAGTGGTTTCTAATACTGTTGCTAAAGTTAAAGGATTTGGGACGCCTGGGTGGCTCAGTCAGTTGAAGGTCCAACTCTTGATTTCGGCTCAAGTCATGATCTCCTAGTTTGTGAGTTCAAGCCCTGCATTGGGTTTGTGCTGCCGGTGTGGAGCCTGCTTGCGATTCTCTCTCTCTGCCCCTCTCTCTCTCGCGCACACACACACACACACACACACACACGCACGCGAATGCTCTCTCTCTCTCCCTCAAAAATAAACTTAAAAGGAAAAGAAGGAAAGAATTTATTGATTCTTACATCAAGACAAAAGATCTTGTAAAAATTTCTTCTCTTACACGGCTAGCCACTACCTAAAGCTATTAAGACTAGCAGGAAGAATGGTAATGTGTTTGATCATAGACAGAATACTTAATTAAATCCATTAAGTAATTGATGATAAAATAAAATTATTACCACTGTCCTGCTACATAAACTAAAGCATAAAATTACTGATCAATTCCTCTCCTCACTGAACACAGTTCTGCCAGATAGTTAAAAACAACTAAAAATAGCTGACCAGATGATAATGAGTTAATTTTAAAGGGAAAACAATAGTCTCATTTAAGAGATTTTTAAAAACTTATTTTTTACATATATTTGTTAGGTTTGTAATGCATTTATATGGAACAACAATAAGGACTGGCTCTGAGTCAAAATCTATCCCTCTGTACATATTTTCAGGGAATTTTCTCTCCAACCAGTTTTAGTCCTTTTCATATTTTTTGTCAAGGTTATTCTTTATCACTTATAATAATAAAAAATATCTGAGTCAAAATTCTCGAAAAGTTTCAAAAATAGGTAGTATCTTTTTTTCTACTTTAAGAAAAAGAAATTCAGACCAAAATACTGAGACACTGTCTGGTTTCCAATTCCAGACTCTTTTACTTTATAATTGTATAAATCCAACATTCTCACATCCTATAACAAAAAAGAAATGCAAAAAAGGTTGGTGTCACCTAGCTAATACCACGATGTAGGAAAGGATTAGCAATACAATTCAATGTTCAGATTATAATAAAGTTTTCTTAATTGTCCTGTTTTTACTGATGGTGTCCTCCTTCTTTGCTTCTTTTCTCCTTCAACATGATTGTTGACCTTGCTTAAGAGGACTGATTTGTCTCTTGACTTATCCAATGGTTAAAGTCTGCCTAACTTGAGTAAGCTCTAAAAAAATGCTGTTTTATAAAGGTCAATTAGTTCTAAACAAAGGCATTCAGTTCACTAAGCATCTCCTATAGAGATGCTTCCTATAGGGATAAGCCAATATTTCCTGTGCTCCAGTGTATAAAGGGGCAAGGGAAGCTGTAAGTGAATGCACACATTACCAGCTGGAGTCCCCAGAGTTTACAATTTCTGACAGCACTTACAGGAGATTTCCCCTGAGCTGATACACAAGCATTTTCTATGATTTTGCTGAATTATGCCATTTCTAGGGAGAGGGGTATTTAAAAGAATACATTCAATCTATCCTGAAATCTGAATGATTTTTTTTTTCCTCTACAGTGATTCCTGGTCTTGTCCATCTATTTCCACTTCCACAGTGGCACCTTTCACATTTAGATTGTTCTAGCAGTCTCCCATCTGGTGTCTCCCTCTAGGTCCTCCCACTCCATTCATATACAGTTACTAAAATAACGTTCCTCAATTAATTTCACCATGTAACTTGCCTATTCAAAAAATTTCAGTGACTCCCTATTTCTTAGCATAAAAAACAAACAAATAAACAAACAAACACCACTTTCTCAGCTTGGGTTTCAAAATCCTCCACACTTCAAATCAATTATTATCCTCGTTTTGAAGACAAGAAAACTGAAGGACATTGAGATAACTTGCCTGGGGTCACACAGTTAGTAGGAGAATTGGGATTTCAGCCCAATCTGGTTCCAAAGTTTATGTTCTAAAGCATTATACTGCATTGCCCTTATTGAGAATTTGGTGTGTGAATGTTACCTTGTAATTGCATGCATGGGCCTCTGGATATTCTCCCACCTACATTATTCTCTGAAACAGTCTACTTCTCTTCTGTGTTCACACAGAGCCTATACATCATAAGACACTTATTATGCTTCACTGACTGATGTTATACCAGAATGGTTGTTCAGGCAAATTATGATACCAAGATTCCAACTACCTAGAGTCAAAGATGTCTGAATGTATAAAGTGGTTAAAATGAGGGGTGCCTGAAGGGGACAGTCAGCAGAGCACACGACTCTTGATCGCGGGTCACAACTTTGAGCCTTACACTGGGGCTACACTGGAGTTTACACTGCAGCTCTACACTGGAGTTTACTTAAAAAAATAGTGGTTAAAATGGTTTTTGTCTATTCATATCCTCATCTGCTGTAGTTTCTGCATTTTCTTGCCTAAAAACTGTTGTGGTATTAAAATTTCCCATGTTGACTCAATGTCGCTCCTCATCAGGGAAATACAAATCAAAACCACACTCAGATATCACCTCACACCAGTCAGAGTGGCCAAAATTAACAGATCAGGAGACTATAGATGCTGGAGAGGATGTGGAGAAACGGGAACCCTCTTGCACTGTTGGTGGGAATGCAAATTGGTGCAGCCACTCTGGAAAGCAGTGTGGAGGTTCCTCAGAAAATTAAAAACAGACCTACCCTATGACCCAGCAGTAGCACTGCTAGGCATTTACCCAAGGGATACAGGAGTACTGATGCATAGGGGCACGTGAACCCCAATGTTTATAGCAGCACTCTCAACAATAGCCAAATTATGGAAAAAGCCTAAATGTCCATTAACTGATGAATGGATAAAGAAATTGTGGTTTATATACACAATGGAGTACTACGTGGCAATGAGAAAGAATGAAATATGGCCCTTTGTAGCAACGTGGATGGAATTGGAGAGTGTGATGCTGAGTGAAATAAGCCATACAGAGAAAGACAGATACCATATGTTTTCACTCTTACGTGGATCCTGAGAAACTTAACAGAAACCCATGGGGCAGGGGAAGAAAGAAAAAAAAAAAAAAAAGAGGTTAGAGTGGGAGAGAGCCAAAGCATAAGAGAGTCTCAAAAACTGAGAACAAACTGAGGGTTGAGGGGGGGTGGGAGGGAGGGGAGGGTGGGTGATGGGTATTGAGGAGAGCACATTTTGGGATGAGCACTGGGTGTTGTATGGAAACCAATCTGACAATAAATTTCAAAAAAAAAAAAAATTTCCCATGTTGAAACTTTCTGGTCCAGAAATATGCAATGGAGCAATCTCAGCACAGGCTTACCAAAAATCAAATAACTAGGCATAATGGAGGACCACTCCTGATGTTTAATACATCAGGCCTTTAATAGGCAATCATACAATCAAAGAAGTAGAACAGCTACATCAAGTACAGTGTTGTGTAACCTTCAGCACTTGCAGTTTTTAAATTGAAACCACATTTAATATACTCACTGTTTTCTATATATGATGAATCTAACAAAGTAAATAAAGGAGAAAGCCCCTTCACTGAGAAGGCATTGTGAATACACATTTCAGGAGAGAAAGCAGCTAGCCATAGCCTTGTTAAATGCTAGGTAAAGTTCATGTAAATTAAATGCTCATGCTTGGCACTATGTTCTATTTGATCAATACTTAACTAAGGAAAAAAGGCGGGAATCAATACTTTATAATTCTGTCAAGTTCACAGCAACTGAAAATAAAAGGATAAATGGGTAAAGTTACAAAGACAAAAAAGACCATCACCAGGAAGAAATCTGTATTTCTCCTCTTCTTTCTCTTGTGGTTTTATGCTATTACACTATCAATTAAATTGACTCAGAGATGTTTCAAAAGAAATCTGAAACATTATCATTTACAAATCTATAGAAATTAACCATATAAACATGATGATGGAGATACCATCTATATGTTCTTTCTTTGACAAAACCCCATTATTCTATGGTTTTCCAGCTGAAGTTCATGTTCCAAGTCCATGATATATCAATTACCTGTTCTGAAAATAAGACAACGGATAACTGTGAAACTGGATCCAGACATAATTAGCTACTCCAGAGGATGCTAGGGAAACTGAAAACCAAGATGTCACCTATTTTCTCTGCCACTATTTTCTGAATAGCACAAATGCAAACTTGGAGGAAAGTTCAAAGCCCAGAGTAAATTTGCCTAATTAAAAGACAGCTGGAGGAAGTTCTATATAAATATTCTTTTGGATACAGAAAAGAGCTATTGTGAGAAAAACCTTACTCTTCATAAGTCAAGATGAAAACTGAGGATAACTCTGTGCTACTAGAATATTAATACTAGCTATCACTTACTGTATGTCAAGCATTTTTCATCTATTATCTCCTTTAAGCCCCCCAAATTCTAAGACTTACAAAATATTACCATTCTTATTATATAGGCAAGGACACTGAAGTTCAGAGAGATTAAGTAACTTGGTCATAGACCTAAGTCTGGGTTTATACACCTAGACTGTGGCAGATCTGGACTCTGGATTCAGATCTACATAATAATGCCAAAGTCCATGTTGCCTTCTACTTCTGCTTCTACATAGTGCAGCAGTTCTCAGCCTTTAGTGCCTGTCATGATCACCTGGGATCTTTTTCAAATACAGATCCATGAGTTTCATCCCGATAGATACTACACCAGCAGGTCTCAGATGGCCCACGAACATCTTTACTTTTAAAAAGTAGTTCAGGGGGCGCCTGGGTGGCACAGTCGGTTAAGCGGCCGACTTCAGCCAGGTCACGATCTCGCGGTCCGTGAGTTCAAGCCCCGCGTCAGGCTGTGGGCTGATGGCTCAGAGCCTGGAGCCTGTTTCCGATTCTGTGTCTCCCTCTCTCTCTGCCCCTCCCCCGTTCATGCTCTGTCTCTCTCTGTCACAAAAATAAATAAACGTTGAAAAAAAAAAAAAAGTAGTTCAGGTACTTCTGATATACATCAAAGTAGTTGTAGTCATTACTAGAAAGGGAAAAAAAAACCCAATCAAGGCAATCTAGAACTAATTTCATTGTCATTTGTAATATATATTCATCAGTAAATTTACATTTCTAATTATATATTTTGTAGGCATCCATTAAATTATCCTGTTTCTATCAGTGTGATACCCCTAAGCAAATAAGGAGGTTGGAGTAGTATAAGTGATATAGAGCCCAATTTATTATAGAAAGAACATCAACTAGGGATTAACTATTTTCCATCAATAATCTAAAAAATGGACAACAGACATATAGAAGAAGAGAAATGTTATTCTAATGTATTAATTTAGCACATATTTTGGATGAGACAGAGAAGAGTAAAACCTTAGAAATAAATAGAAAACAATTTAAAAGAGGTCTGAGCTTAATTTTCAGAATTTTACAATTTATAGAAATGAGATTAGGTATTTTAGATACAACCCTTTCCAAAATGTTTTCTGCTGTTTTTCTGTGGAGAATAAGAAAAAAATTCCACAGTTTAATATTTTTTTTTCTGGTAAGTACAGATTTCTCTCAAGAAAATAAGCTAACAGATTATTGTCATGAAAATAAGCTAATATACATCATTATTTTATCCATTCATTATTTACTGAGTATTTACAACATACAAGGCATTTTACTATTTCTACTCTTTTCCCGGTTGCATGCTAATAATACATACTTTATGCTCTTATCATTTCTCAACTAGTACTTCTAACTGGACACAAAAAATATAGGGGGGTTATTAGGCCTGTTCTGTATCTATGTGGGTTATCACGTGACCTGAGTTCACATTAATGTTATGTTAGATAATCTACTTTGGCTTGGAACTTGTCTGATGTAGGACTTTACTTATATATGTTTGCAAGAGCCCTCACAAGTTGCTTGGTCCAAACTCCTCATTGTACAGGGGCACCTGGCTGGCTTAGTCAGTAGAGCGTGTGACTCTTGATCTCAGGGTAGTGAGTTTGAGCCCCAGGTTGGGTGTGGAGATTACTCAAAATACATAAATAAGCAACCCATACTTAAGAAAACAAACTCATTATACAGATGAAGACACTGGGATGTAGAGAGGAAGAAGAACTGGATTAAACTATCACCTGTCTGTCCAAATTTGCAGGTCCTTCACAGTCTAGCACTAACCTTGAGAAAAATGGGTAGGTTTTGGGCAGGGCTGCATTGTGGCTTCTGTGGAACCTGGACATTCTTGTCTATGTGGCCCTTCCTCCATAAAAAATCCAAAATTTACGTTCTGTGGCTGCTTTAGTATGAAGACAAATATATTAATGCCATGTGTTAAAACATTTTGTTCAACTTAACACTTTTTTCTTCTGATTTTAAAAGACATTAAAATATTTTCATGGGCCCCTAAGAGTACCAAGGGCTCTGGGTACTCATGGATAAGATGACTCCGGTTTTAGGTCCTTCATTTGACAGTCAACACCAGCTTTATTTTCCTTCAGGTGCCTTGGTTCTGCCACAGGGGACTACACATGTGGCTTCTCTGTTACTCAGGATGTGCTGGCCCCTGAAAGCTCAGTCTTTTTTTTTTTTTTTAATCAGGCTACTTCCGTGATTCTCATTCCAACAGCTTTTCAGCACCTAATCCTTCATTCTGAACCAGGCATACCCTTAGAAAACCTGGAGTTATGAATAGAGATCAGGTACAAGCCTCTGGGAATGAAAACAACCTTTAGGGTCCCAAATTGCATTTAAAAGGAAATATTAGGCAGATCGATTCATTGGGATTTACAGTCTTTCACAATATGGCTAGTTATCACCTACAGAGATATCCTTACACTAAGAATATGTATGAGGGTTTTCTGAACTAGATATGAATCTGTTTTCAGTATATTCACAGTGTGAAAAGGCTGTATCATTCATAAGATGAACGAAAGTGTAACTGTATTGCAACCAGGGAAATTCAGTGACTACCTAATCTCCCAATATTTACCCATTTTAAGAAACCTGCCAATTAAAAATGGAATTTATCATTCTCATAGCATTCTGATTGGTTTTACTTTAATGTCTTCAAGAATGAGGCTCAGCTTAAGTCCTAGCCTATCCAGTAACTCAACATTTATCACTTCCCTTATAATCAGCAGTATTTGACTCCTATTTTTGTCACATCTATTATTTTTCTATAGCTGTTTCTGATCTTTAATTCAACAAATATCATTTTGTGACTACTATATGCCAGGTATGACATGATATATACAAAGATCAGTAAAATAAGACACTGCTCCTGAGGAGCTAAATTCAAGTGTGTGTGGGGGGATAATACAGAATATACTAATACTTAAAACAGGGCAAACAAACAAACATACAAAACAACAACAAACCAGGGCAAACATACAGGTACAACTATAGGGTACTTATTGTATGAAGGAGGTATCTGGAAGATGTCACACAGGACATAGCATTTGAAATGAGTCTTAGGAAAGACTATTCAGAATTGAAAAAAAGGTGGAAGAGAAACAGCATAGCAAAGACAGAAACAGTAGTGTCAAATATATTTACAAAACAGCAAGAAGTATAATTTGGTTTAAAACATGCAGTACTAGTTAGTATTAAAAAGTGAAAAGCAAAATTAGGGGCAAAATATAAACAACAAAAAGGAATACTAATATCTGGAACCTCATTTTGTACTTCATTTGTATTCCCTATAGCCCAGCCCTGTTGTTGGTCATACATACAATATCTAGTAATTGACTTAAGCTGTCAAAAAAAAGCATCAACAAAGTACGATAATCCTTAGGCATCTGCCCAAATGCATCTAATAATTACAGTAAACATATAATGACATAATGCACTTGGAAAAAAGTCCTCCCAAATTTCATTATTAAATAGTTGTAGTTAACAGAGAACAGATTGCAGTGGGGTGGGGGGGGGGAGCAGAATCATTCTAACCCTACCTTTAATATAAATTTGGTAGTTTGAAAATTTCTAGGTGTGCCTGGGTGGTTCAGTTGGTTAAGCTTCTGACTCTTGATCTGGGCTCAGATCATGATCTCACAGTTCTCAGGGTCGAGCCACATGTTGAGCTCTGCGCTAACAGCATGGAGCCTGCTTGGGATTCTCTCTCCCTCTCTCTCTGCCCCTCCCCTGTTCGTTCGTTCTCTCTCTCTCTCTCTCTCTCTCTCTCTCTCAAAATAAATAAATAAACTTAAAAGTTCTAGTAGGTCCTACTAATCTCATGGCATTTCTTTCAGCAAAGCTCAGGAGTATGTGAAAAGCTACATACAAATGGGTTGCAATATAAAAGGAATCTCTAGTGGTTTAGCAAACTCAGTTGACTTTTCATCAAGTCTTCCAACGGAGGGGCAACTTTAATTTATTAAAGGAAAACTGTAAGGGCTTCCCAAACAAAGGGAGGCAGCTAAAATTAAAGACAAAGCTTTACTGAGAACAAGTTGCAATTGCATAATCAAACATAACTCAGGGAATTAAAGATGATATCTTCAGTATGAGAAACTGTGCAAATTAAACTGAACTTCAGGATTTTCTTGCAGTAAAAATAAGTTTTTAGGATACAATTTTTATTTTCAGATGTGGGCAAAATATTAGAATTAAAATACACCCATTGATGCAAAATGCCAGATATATATGGAACAGCTAAATATTCGAGCAATAGAATTAGTTCACATGAAAAATTATAATGTACGCAGGTACAATGCAACAGCTACTCATTTAATGTTTTAAAAGCTTTGTAATAGAACAATTTGTAATAGAACAATTGTTATACTCCTTTCCTCTCACCATCAATCTATTCGCTAACAAGTTTTGAGGATCAATATCTTACACACTCATATAAATTCACTTTTTGAACAAGCACCTCTTCCCCTGTTTAAATAAATATACTGTGAAATTTTAACAAAAACAGCTATTTGCTCTAAGACTAGACTTACATTATGACCTAATGCTACTGTAAATGCTTCTTCAAGAGTGGTCCACAGCCTACATGAATCATATTTCACCCAGGATGCTTGTTTAAGATGCTCTCTCCTTCCTCCAACAATTCTTAGATTTCACCAAGATATAAAAGCATTGCCCTTATCATTGTAATCAGTATTCTCACTTCCATCTTTACCCAGATTAAATTCCATGAACAATCCTGTTTTTCACTTTGCAAACAAACCCCTGTCCCTCCTTTCATCTCTCTAGTAGTAAAATACCAACTCAATCATCAACTTACTGTAAGCCTGATGACCTGGCCTTAGACTTGAGTGGGAAAATAGATCTAATCAGTTCAATCTTATCTCCTCGTCCCTCCCTGCATTCCTCCATTACCTTCTGGAACAAAACTCCTCAAAGAGTACCTTGACTATCTTCTCATCCATTTTCTCCTCAACTACTCCATTCAGGTTTTTGCTCCAACCACTTCACTGATATACTGCTTAAGGCCACCAAGGACTATATTCCCCCAAGGCCACTGACCAATTCTCTATTCTCTCCTTATCCAACCTTAAAATAGTTGACCACCCTTCCCTCTCCTTTCTGAAATATTTCCTTCTCTAGTTCCTGGGATACCTTACTCTTCTGGTTTTCTTCCTATCTCATTGGCCAGCTCCTTTTCAGCCTGTTTTGTTGGCTTCTTAGATACTACATCTCAATGTTCCAGTGACCAAGAACATCCCTTAACACTTTTTTCCTCCTCTCCTTCCATTCTTTTTCCCTAAGTGATTTTATTCAGTTCCAGGGCTTTGGATACCATCTAATCTAGATAGATGCTTATTATTCTCTAATTTTATCTCTAGTCCATAGCTCCCTTTTTAAACTCTAGTCTCTTTTATACAGTTGCCTTTTTTTTTAAATTTTTTTTTCAACGTTTATTTATTTTTGGGACAGAGAGAGACAGAGCATGAACGGGGGAGGAGCAGAGAGAGAGGGAGACACAGAATCGGAAACAGGCTCCAGGCTCTGAGCCATCAGCCCAGAGCCCGACGCGGGGCTCGAACTCACGGACCGCGAGATGGTGACCTGGCTGAAGTCGGACGCTTAACCGACTGCGCCACCCAGGCGCCCCTACAGTTGCCTTTTTAACATCTCCACTTGGATGTCTAAGAGCCATCTAACACTTAACAAGATCAACACAGAACTATTAACATCTAATGTCTCCACTTGCAAAGTTGACTAGTGTCAGTGAATAGTCTACCATCCACTCACTTGTTCAATCAAAACCAGCAGGTTTTTTTCCTCTCTGCCGTCTTCTCTAATCCAATCCATCTGTTTACCTCTTATTAGTCCTACCTCCAATATATATTTCAGATCTGACCAGGTTACACTGAGAATGAGTCCCTTTCAAGTGTCTGATGCCAGGTTCTGTGTTGGGTCAACTACACTTTCATGCCTCCTGTCCCTGCCTTCTCCTTGTCAAATCTACATTCACCAGCCTAGTTCAAAGTCTTCATTTGCTCACTTAAACAATTGCTTTAGCTATCTAACTAGCTTTCCTACCTCAAATCTCTCCTCTAAGCCACTCTATTAGTCACTGCTCAAAAACCTTTGGTGGATCCTCAATGTTCACAAAATAAAATGTTATTCCCTTGTTAGGGTATTCAAAACTCCTGATTTTCACTCACCTTATCTTTTCTAGTCACATCTCTCAGTGCATTCCCTTCAATCACGCTCTAATCATGCAGGACTATTTAATCATTTTCCAGACATGACATGTATGGACCTACCTCTAAACTTTGGCTCATGTTATTCCTTCACCCTAGGAACACTCATGGAGTACAGTACTCCTGCACTGGCATTAGGAGACTCAGGTAAAAGTTCCAATCCTGCCATGTGTCTGTCCTCTTCGAGTTCTATTCCTCATAGGTAAAATCAGGACAAAGTGCCAGCCTCAGGATTAAGTAAGGATGTAGTCAATAAAGATTAAGAATGTATTTCACAGTTCTTATGAATTCTAAAGGGTACACAAATCTTGCCAAATTCATCTAGATAATAGCTCTACAATTTTACAACCCCACAGTTACTAAGATCTATTTCTGCACATACTTAATACCACTGGATATATCAACTTTAAAAATCTCTGCCAGGGGCAGCTGTGTGGCCCAGCTGGTTAAGCATCCAACTCTTGGTTTTGGCTCAGGTCATGATCTTGAGGTCGCATGAGTTTAACCGCGGCCCCCCCCCCCCCCCAGTTGGATTCTGCCCTGGCAACATGGAGTCTGCTTGGGGTTCTCGGTCTGCCTCTCTCTGTCTCCCTCTGCCTCTCCCTTGCACTGTCTGTCTCTCTCAAAATAAATAAACTTAAAAAAATTTTTTTTAATCTCTGCCAATCTGGTAGATTAAAACAATTTTACTGTCTTTAGAATTAGTATTTGATAAAATACTAATTAGTATTTGATAAAATATTCTTACTGATAAGAATGAACACATCTCAGAATATTTATTGGCCATTTTCTTTTCTTTGAATTACCTGCTCATACTCTTTGCCCATTTTTCCACTTCCTCCTCCCTTTTTCTTACTATGAATATAAATAATTGCTCTATTTTACGTATGCAAATATTTTTTTAAGTCTGGCACTTATTCATTTAATTTGTTCAAAATATCTTTTGTCATAAAGAAGTTTTTCATTTTGATGTATCTAAACTCATCAAACCTTTTGTCTTTAATGGCTTTTAAGTTTGCAAACGTTTCTTATATTTAGATTTTTATTATATTTAGAATTTATTTTGTGAATGATGTTAAAGATTTAATATTTTTTTCTAAATGCATATCCTTTATTGAATAGTCCATCCTTTAAATATTGATTTAAAATACATTTACTGTACACTTAGATTGGGAGACATACATGATACATGGGTCTATTTCAGAATCTATTATTGATCTAGCTGTCTTTCCTTATACCAAAACCATGTTGCTGCATGTTATTGAAAGCTTATTACGGGCATTACTGAGATAAATGCACAGTTTTCTCCTCTAATAAAATTAAGAAAGTAAATGATGCAAGTAGATTTTTTAATGCTGAACCACCCTTGCATTCCTGGGATAAATTCTACATAAATAATACATTGGTAAATTCAATTTGCCAGTATTTTATTTATGATTTTTAAGTCTTGTCTCCAGAAGAGAGATAGGTCTACAAGTGGTGTTTTTTGTTTTTTGTATGTCCCTCTTTGGTTTGGGTTACATTTAGCATCATAAAATCAGTTGGATAGGGTCTTATCTTTTTTAATAAAGCATGCAAGTTTGCCTAAGATTTCCTTAAAGGTTTCTTAGAACTCAGCTGTAAAACTTGGGTCATATCTTTAAATTTCTTTTCAATTTATTTCCATAATAATTAGTTAATTAAAAGATTTTTACCTCTTCTGATGGCCATTTGAGTAAATCATGTATTTCTGAAAATTACTCATTGAATCTAGGCTTTCATATTTTATTAGAATAAACTTATATAGAGAGCTCTTATACAAATCTGTGTCTGTAGTGACGCTTTCTTTTTAATTTCTAATATTGATCAGTATTCTTTTGTTTTCTCTTTCAGACTTGCCTAGATTTACCTATTTTATAGATTTTTTTTTTTAATCATTCAACACTGCTATTAGATTTCTGCTTTCATCCTTATTGATTTGGACATTTGTTTTCTTTGATTTTTATCATTCTTTTAAAAAAATCTTTAACTCGGGGCGCCTGGGTGGCGCAGTCGGTTAAGCGTCCGACTTCAGCCAGGTCACGATATCGCGGTCCGGGAGTTCGAGCCCCGCGTCAGGCTCTGGGCTGATGGCTCGGAGCCTGGAGCCTGTTTCCAATTCTGTGTCTCCCTCTCTCTCTGCCCCTCCCCCATTCATGCTCTGTCTCTCTCTGTCCAAAAATAAATGTTGAAAAAAAATTAAAAAAAAAATCTTTAACTCAATTGTTCATTTATTTTATTTAAGCAAGTAACTTAATTTTTACAAAATGAAACATGCTTCTATAAAAAATTTAAGTAATACATCCAAGTACAAAGTAGTAAGCAACAAACTAACATCCCATTATCCAGAAGGAAAAAGTGTTAACATGAGTTGATATCATTCCAATTATCTCTCTAAGCACAAACAGAGATGAATGGATAACTCCACATCTCTCAATTTACCAAAATTTTTCCTTCTCAATTCTCTGTCTTTCCTTTTAAACTGTTCTTAACTTCAAAAGGCTCTAACATTTTCTTTTTTAAATGAATGCAGTGCCATTCTGCATGTCTCTGAAGATATTATATTAATTCTAAAGTTCTTTTTTGCTTTCCCTATTAACTCTGATTCCTTAGGTCCTTCCCTTTGCACAGTTTGGTACCTTCCTTCATATATTAGTTTTCTTTGAATATTTTGTGATTTTTGGGTATGGGCTCATCTTTTGTTTAGCAACATTTTTTCTTTTATTTTCTTTTTTTAGGAAAGGGACAAAATTTTCCACCAGGTAGTAAACATGGGTAACTAGTATTTGGGGGCTCCCTATCTTTTCTAGATATTGACAACATTGGGGCACTGCTATGGTTTTTAAAGCAACCACAATGCCTGGTTTTGCATCATACATACCAAAAGAAGAATGAAGGTGAAGAGAGTTAGATTCATATGTCTGCTTGTCCAGCAGGGTACATATAAAGCAGCTCTATAGTCATATATTTTATTGTATTATGTTCCTGTTTGTGGTTCACATTATGGTTCTCACCCCCACTGCAATCCCATTTTTTAAGGGTTCTTCATAATTTCTGGCCAGTTTTACTCTTTTTGTTTCCTTTCACAGTTGTGTTCAATTGATACTGTATATTTTTGGAAGGGGAAGGAAGGATTATTTTTAAAACTGTGAAGTAGCAAAGGGAAGCTTCAGCATGTTCTCAGTATACCACCTACTACTGAGGTTTCAAATAGATATGTTTTAGCAGAGATAAATGGGCAACATTGCACACACTTTTAAAGGAAAACATGTTCTTTACTATGCTCTCCGTTCTACTGGTATAGTCTTATAATAGTAAGCACAGGATACTACTCAGTGGTTTCTAACCCTAGATGCACATTATAAACCCGGGAGAGCTGCTCCAATATTAAAATCTAATCCCAGAAATTCCACTTTAATTGGATGGAGTGACAACCACTGATATAGTGGAAAAACTACAGGTTTTAGGATCGACAAATTTGAGTTCAAATCACCACTTACTCTGCTCTGTGACTTTAGGCAAGAAATAATTTTTTGAGACTTTGTTTCATCTGTAAATTGGGTTTACAAGATGGTAGTGAGGATTAGAGATAATGTAAGAAGAGAGACTGGCACCATGCAAGGCAAATAACAAATGCTTAATAAAGGCTGGCTCTCCTAAAGCCACTTCTAAGTAAAGTAGGCAAAAATCACACCACTTAAAAACATATCAAGGAAAACAAGACATCCCTTCATATACTAAAATCTTACAATGACTAAATTTAATTCCAGATGTCACAGAACTTCATAGGAGACAGGCCAGATATTCCAATCTGAAAGAGATTATGGAATTTACAGTGTTCCTGTCACATTTTATTACCCCCTGGTCTCTTTTATCATCCTTACTTCAATGCATTTCTTTTCAAAAGACAACTCTCAAGGCTATTACAAGATTTCTGAGCCATTCTCCAATTCTGCATTTCAATATCTGAGAGTAAAAATGCTAATAATGGCAACCTCGTTCTTTATTTGTTTGTACTAGTTCAAATGTTTTGTGAGAAATGGATGAGCACTTTGAAATTGCAGGAAATGAGTAGAACAACTAGAAAGCTGTGTGGGATCCAGGAATTAAAGCAACTGTAGTGTGTCTGATGCATAAAATAATCCAACCTTAATTACATCCAGGTGGAGACAGCTCCATTTTCAGGGATGCTTAGATGATGGGCCAAACACAATGATACCCATTTGCTGACAAGGAAATGTGCATATCTTTACCATTTGTATCATCCAGAAGCACAAGTTTGCACTCAGCATAACATAACTTCTTCATAATATTCATACTGACTTCTTTAAGAAGTTATAACCCATAAATATAATTATTTATCTTCAATAATAAAGAAAATTTATTTTCTCCTGGTTCTTTAAAATATTTAAATGTTCACAAATTCTTAATGTTCATATACATTATATGATAGTTCTTAATTTTTCAAACCTTTACTATAAAAGTAGACCCACAGAAGGACTAACAGCTAAGGCACCTAAACTAAACATTAAGGGGGCCTGATTTCTGCTGTAAACAATACACATTTACACAGTAAATTATCTGCCAATGATTTTTAACATAAAAGACCCCCTCAAAAACAAATCCTATGGCCAAAAGCACATGGAAAAGTATTCAATGTCATTAGTCATCAGTGAAAAGCAAGTTAAAATTCCCATAAAATACCACTACTTACTAAAATGGGTAAAATGATACATTGCAACAATACCAAATACTGGCAATGATGTGGAGTAACTGGATTTATAATACCTAAAAGTGAGAGTAAAAAGCACAATAAAGGACATGTATGCAAAACCTATAGCTAATATTGTCTTCAAAGGTGTAAGACTGAAACCTTCCCCCTAAGATCAAGAACAAGACAAGGATTACCATTTTCACTACTTCTTTCTATTCAATACTGTCCTGGAAGTTCTAGCCAGGGCAATTGGGCAAGGAAGAAAAAAAAAAAACAAAACCCAAACTGAAAAAGGGGGAAGTAAAATTATCTTTACTTATAGATCACATGATCTTATTAACAGAAAATTCTAAAGAAAATACAAACACCTTTGGAGCTAACAAATTTAGCCAAGTTACATGATACAAGATCAACACATAAAAATCAATTGTGTTTTTATATACTGAACATGAACATGGAAACGAATTAAGAAAACAATTCCATTTACAATAGCATCAAAAAAACTTACAAATAAGTTTATCCAAGGAAGTGAAAAACTATAAAACATTAATGAAATGAAACCTAAATAAATTTTTAAAAATCCCACGTTCATGGATTGAAAAACTTAATATTGTAAAAATGGCAATATCCCCCAATTCATCTAGTGATTCAAGGCAATCCATATCAGAATCTCAATTGCCCTTTATGTAGAAATTGACAAGCTGATTGCACAAATCACATGGAATTGGGGCAGCTGGGTGGTTTAGTTGGTTAAGTGTCCGCCTTTGGCTCAAGTCATGATCTCAAGGCACATGAGTTTGAGCCCCACATTGGGCTCTCTGCTGTCAGCATGGAGCCTGCTTGGGATCCTCTGTCCCCCTACCCCCCCTCTGTCCCTGCCCCTCCCCCTCCCTGCTCCCCTGCTCACATGCATGTGCTCTCTCTTTCAAAAAATAAACATTAAAAAAATTCATATAGAATTGGAAGGGACCCTGAATAACCAAGAAAATCCTGAAAAAGAAAAAAAAAGTTGGAAAACTCACACTTTCCAAATTTGAAAATTATTATAAAGCTACAGTAATCAAAATAACATGGTACTAGCACAAGGACAGACAAATGGAATAGAACTGGAAGTCCAGAAATAAACCCATACATCTATGGTCAAATGAGTTTTGACAAGGGTGCTAGGACCATTCAGTGGGGTAAAAAATAATCTCTTCAACAAATAGTGCTGGTACAATTAATATAGACATGTAAAAGAATGAAGTTGGACTCCCTACTTCACTTCATATACAAAAATTAACTCAAAATTGATCAATGACCTAAATGTTGGCACTAAAACTATAAAAATTTTAGAAGATAACATGGGGGGAAACTTCAGTATTTTGGATTTGGCAATGAATGCTTAGATATAACATCAAAAGCACAGGGGCGCCTGGGTGGCGCAGTCGGTTAAGCGGCCGACTTCAGCCAGATCACGATCTCGCGGTCTGTGAGTTCGAGCCCCGCGTCGGGCTCTGGGCTGATGGCTCAGAGCCTGGAGCCTGTTTCCCATTCTGTGTCTCCCTCTCTCTCTGCCCCTCCCCCATTCATGCTCTGTCTCTCTCTGTCCCAAAAATAAATAAAAAACGTTGAAAAAAAAATTAAAAAAAAAAAAAGCACAAGCAATGAATGAAAATATAGACATATTAGGCTCTTTCAAAATTAAAAACTTTTAGGGTACCTGGGTGGCTCAGTCAGTTTAAGAGACCAACTTGTCCCTCCTGTTCTCTCTCTCTCTCGAAGTAAGTAAAATAACTTCAAAAAAAGTTAAAACCTTTTGTGCATCAAAAGACACTACTAAGAATGTAAAAAGACAACCAACAGAATGAGAGAAAATACTTGTATATCACATATCTGATAAAACACTTTTATCTAGGAGATATAAATAACTCACAACTCAACAACAAAAGACAAAGAACCCAATTAAAAATGTGCAAAGGACTTGAGTTTATTTCCCAAAAAAAAAAGATAAAAAATGGCCAACAAGCAAACAAAAAGGTGCTCAACATCATTGGTCATAAGTAAAATGCAAATCAAGACCACAATGAGATAAAACATTAATCCACTAGGATGACCATAACCATCAAAATGAAAAATAACGAGAATCTGTAAGGATGCAGATCTCATACACTGCTGGTGAGACTATAACATGGTACAGCTCCTGTGGAAAACACTGTAGCAGTTCCTCAAGCTTTTAAACATGGAACTGCCACAAAATCTAGCAATGCTACTGCTAGGTGTATGCGCAAAGGAACTGAAAAGAGGAACTCAAACAGATACGTGTAAGTAAATGTTCATAGCAGCATTATTCCCAACAGCCAAAAGGTGGTGAAGGCAACCCAGTGTCACTGACAGATGAATGGATAAACAAAATGTACCATACATACATGATGGCCTACTATTCAGCTGTAAAAATGAAATCTCAGTACATGCTACAACATGAATGAAACTTGAAAACATTATTCTAATAAAAGAAGCCATATACAACCAGTCACATAGTGTATGATTCCATTCATATGAAACACTGAGAATAGGTAAAACCATACAAATAGAAAACTGATTAGGGGTTGATAGGAGATGGGGGGAAAGTAAGTTAGAGGATAACTGCTTAATGGATAAGGGATTTCCTTTGGGGGTGATGAAAATGTTTTGGAACTTGATAGAGGTGGAGATTGCACAACATTGTGTATGTATTAAATGCCATTAAATTGTGACTTTAAAATGATTATTTTTGTTATGTCCATTTTTTACCTCAATAAAAATAAATAAATAAATAAGAAAAATTTCTGGTACTTCTTATAAATAAAATCATTAAAAGTATTCTGGGTCTTGTCCAAAGAGGACACACAAAGTAAAAAAGATTACGAAATTATAAGAAGCAAATTACAAAAAAAAATTACTTTTTATTTCACTTAGGAAAATATAAGAAAAAAATACCCTGGGGAATAAACCACCAGTAACCATATAAATATTGTTATATTTAATTTTCCATAGAATTGCTCTTATAGATCTTTTGGTTGGATATAGGAATTTTTCTTGGCTCTAAAACTTCACTCTAGTAATAGTAAAAGAATGAAGAACAAGAGAAGAGATAGACTCAGATGACAAATGTCAATGAACTTTTAGAAGCTGGAAAGAAGGTAAATGGATTCAAGTCTTTGCTCAAATGTCCCCTTATCAATGAGTCCTATATTTACTAACCTATTTAAAACTTCAACACCAGTCTACCACTTCCAATCCCACTATCATACTATATTTTTGCCCACAGGAGATTATCACCTACTAATGGGTAATGCGACTTAACTATTAGGTTTATTGTTGATGTTTATTTCCCCCTGCCAGAACATATGCTCCATAAAAGCAAGCAGTTTTGTCTGTTTTGTTCATTAAGGAACCCTCAGTGCCTACAACTGTGCTTAGCACCCTGTGAGTACCAAATAAATATTCATTGAGAGAATAATGTAAATTAACAGATCAGAGAAAACTGAAGCTAAGCACCTGAGGGGGGGGGGGGTGGGGGGAGAGGGAAAAGCCAATCAGAATCCTGTCAGAATCTGTGGGCAAGGGCATGTTGTAGAAATGTAAATAAGAGATTGGGCCAATGTATTAATAATAGAGACTCATAATATTCAAAATATCCAGGGTATCCAAAATTACTTGGTAAGTGAAGAACCCCATGGGAAAAAACAATCAACAGATGACAATTACAAGATGACAAAAATGGTGGTAATATCTGACAAAGACATTAAAATGGATATTAAGAAAATACTTGATCATGTAAGGGTAAAAGCTCTTGAATCAAAAGGAAAGCTAGAAAGTCACAACAAAGAAACGGAAGGTATAATCAATGGGCAATTTTAGAACTGAAAAATACATTTTATTTATTTTATTATATTTTATTTTAATTTCAATATAGTTAACATACAGTGTTATACCACCTTCAGGTGTACAATATAGTGACTCAACAATTCCATGTATCACCCAGTGTTCATCACCACAAGTGCACTCCTTAATCCCAATTGCCTATTTCACCCATTGACCCCTTTTGTAACCATCAGTTTGTTCTCTATAGTTAAGAGTCTGTTTCCTCAGGTCCTTTGTTTTGTTTCTTCAATTCTATATTTCAGTTAAATCATATGGTATTTGGTATTTGTCTTTCTCTGGCTTATTTTGCTTAGCATTATATTCTCTAGCTCCATCCATGTGGTTGCAAAAGGCAAGATTTTACTCTTTGTTATGGCTGAATAATATTCCACTGTGTATATGTGCATATGTATGTTTATATGTGTATGTGTGTGTGTATACATACATATATATCACATCTTCTTTACCCATTCATAAGTTTATGGACACTTGGGCTGCTTCCATAATTTGCCTATTGTAAATAATGCTGCTTTAAACATCAGAGTGCATGTATCTCTTTGAATTAGTGTTTTTGTATTTTTTTGGGTAAATGCCCAGTAGTATGATTACCAGATCATAGGGTAGCTCTATTTTTAACTTTCTGAGGAAACTCCACACTCTTTTCCACAGTGGCTGCACCAGTTTGCATTCCCACCAACAGTGCAAGAGGGTTCCTTTTACTCTACATCCTTGCCAATACACACTGTTTATTGTGTTGTTGATTTTAGCCATTCTGATGGGTGTGAGGTGATATAAGATTGTAGTTTTCATTTGCATATCCCTGATGATGAGTAATTTTGAGCATCTTTTCATGTGTTTGCTGACCATCTGGATGTCTTCTTTGGAGAAATGTCCGTTCATTCCTTCTACCCATTTTTAAATTGGGTTGTTTTTTGGGTGTTGATATGTAGAAGTTCTTCATATATGTTGGATACTAACACTTTATAGGATATGTCATTTGCAAATACTTTCTCCCATCAGTAGGTTGCCTTTCAGTTTTGTTGTTTCCTTCATTGTGCAGAGCTTTTTATTTTGATGTAGTCCCAATACCTTATTTTTGTTTTTGTTTCCCTTGCCTCAGGAGACAGATCTAGAAAAATGTTGCTATGGCCAATGTCAGAGGAATTACTGCCTGTGCTCTCTTCTAGGAATATTACGGTTTCAGGTCTCACATTTAGGTTTTTAATCCATTTGAATTTATTTTTGCGTATGGTTAAAGAAACTGGTTCAGTTTCATTCTTTTGCATGTACCTGTCCACCAACATTTGTTGAAGAGACTGTCTTTTTACCATTGGATATTCTTTCCTGCTTGTCAACAATTAATTGACTATATAATTGTGGGTTTATTTCAGAGCTTTCTATTATGTTCCACTGATCTATGTGTCTATTTTTGTGCCAGTACCATACTGTTTTGATTACTAAATCTTTGTAATGTAACTTAAAGTCTGAAATTTTGGTACCTTCAAGTTTGCTTTTATTTTTCAAAATTGTTTTGGCAATTTGGGGTCTTTTGCAGTTCCATACAAATTTTAGGATTTTTTTTGTTGTAGTTCTGTGAAAAATATTCCTAGTATTTTGACAGGGATTGCATTAAATGTGTAGATTGCTTTGCGTAGTATAGACATTTTAACAATTTTCTTCTTTCCACCTATGAGCATGGAATGTCTCTTTGTGTCATCTTCAATTTCTTTCATCACTGTTTTATACTTTTCAGAGTACAGGTCTGTCACCTCTTTGGTTAGATTTATTCATAGGTGTTGTATTATTTTTGGTGCAATTGTAACTGGGATCGTTTTCTTGATTTCTCTTTCTGCTGCTTCACTATTAGTGTATAGAAATGCAGATTTCTGCACATTAATTTTGTATCCTGAAACCATACTGAATTCATTTATCAGTTACAGTGTTTGTTTGTTTGCCTTTAGTGTTTTCTATATATAGCATCATATCATCTGCAAAGAATGAAAGTTTTACTTCTTCCTTATCAATTCAGATGCCTTTTACTTCTTTTTGTTGTCTAATTGTGGCTGGGACTTCCAGACTGTGTTGAATAGAAGTGGTGAGAGGGGACATCCTTGTCTTACTCCCGACTTTAGGGGGAAAGCTCTCAGTTTCTTTCCATCGAGGATGGTATTGATAGTGGGTTTTTCATATATGGGCTTTATTATGTTGAGGTATATTACCTCTAAACCTACTTTGTTGAAGGCTTTTATCACGAATGTATGGTATACTGCTTCGTCAAATGCATTTTCTCCATCTATTGATATGATCAAATGGTTCTTATCCTATCTCTTATTGATATGATGTATCATGTTAATTGATTTGTGAATACTAAACTACCCTCACTAACCAAAAATAAATCCCACATGACAGTGGTGAATGATTTTTTAAAATGTATTGTTGGATTCTATTTGCTGATATTTTGCTGAGGATTTTTGCATTTATGTTCATCAGAGATAGTGGCCTGTAGTTCTCTTTTTTGTGATGTTTTTTTGTGTGTGTGTGTGTGTTTTTTTTTTTTTTTTGCCTGCAAGCCACCTGGTCCTGGACTTCTTTTGTGGAGACTTTTTTGATTACTGATTCAATCTCATTGCTGGTAATTAGTCTGTTCATATTTTCTATTTCTTCCTGTCTCAGTTTGGTAGGTTAAATGTTTCTAGGAATTTATCCATTTCTTCTAGGTTGTCTAATTTGTTGATATATAGTTTTTCACAATATTCTCTTACAACTGTTTGTATTTCTGTAGTGTTGGTTGTTATTTTTCCTCTTTCATGGGTAATTTTGTTTGACTCCTTTTTCTCTCTCCCTCTGTCTCTCTTTTTTTGTTGTTGATGAGTCTGGCTAGAGGCTTATCAATTTTGTTGATCTTTTCAAAGAACCAGCTCCTGGTTTCATTGATCTGTGCTATTGTTTTTTTAGTTTCTATTTATTTCTGCTCTATGCTTTTTTTTAAAAGTAATTTCTGCCCCTAACATGGGTCTCAAACTTGAATCTTTATTATTTCTTTCCTTTGTTTGTTCTTCATTTTCTAGCTTCTTTAGGTTTAAGGTAAGGTCATTCATTTGAGAATTTTCTTGCTTTTTGAAGTAGGCCTGTATTTTATAAAACTTCCCTCAGAACTGCTTTTCCTGCATCCCAAAGATTTTGCACCATGGTGTTTTCATTTTCATTTCTCTCCATGTAACTTTTTATTTCTTCTTTGATTTCTTAGTTGACCTATTTATTATTTAGTAGCATGTTATTTAACGTCCACGTATTTGTGATCGTTCCAGATTTCTTCTAAAGGTTGATTTCTAATTTTATAGCACTGTGGTCAGAAAAGATGCATGGTATAACTTCACTCTTTTTGAATTTGCTGAGGCTTATTTTTGACCTAATATGTGTTCTGTTCTGGAAAACGTTCCATGTACACTTGAAAAGAATGTGTTTTCTGCTGTTTTAAGATGGAATGTTCTGAATATATATATTAAATCCCTCTGGTCCACTGTGTCATTCAAAGCCACTGTTGGGGAACCTGGGTGGCTCAGTCGGTTAAATGTCCGACTTTGGCTCAGGTCATGATCGCACAGTGCGTGGGTTCGAGCCCTTGTTGGGCTCTGAGCTGACAGTTCAGAGCCTGGACTCTGCTTTGGATTTTGTATCCCTCTCTCTCTGCCCCTCCCCTGCTTGTGCTCTGTCTCTGTCTCTGTCTCTGTCTCTCTCTCTCTCTCTGAAAAAGAAATAAACATTAAAAAAAAGAAAACAAAACAAAAAACAAAGCCACTGTTTTCCTTGTTCATTGTTTAGATGATCTGTCTATAATATAAGTGGGGTATTAAAGTCCCCTACTATTATTGTATTAGTATCAATTAGTTCCTTTATGTTTATTATTAACTGTTTTATGTATTTGGGTGCTTACATGTTGGATACATAAATATTTACAATTGTTATGTCTTCTTGCTGGATTGTCCTCGTTAGTATTAGTGTCCTACTTTGTCTCTTTCCATACTTTATTTTAAAGTCTATTTTGTTTGATATAAGTATTGCTACTCTGGGTTTCTTTTTACATCTATTTGCATGATAAATATTTCTCCATCCTCTCACTTTCAATCTCCAGGTGTTTTTAGGTGTAATATGAGTCTCTTGTTGGCAACATATAGATGGGTTTCATTTTTTTATCCACTCTCATGCTATGTCTTTTGATTGGAGCATTTAGTCCATTTACGTTCAAAGCAATTATTAATAGATATGCATTTTTGCCCTTTTGTTACTTGTTCTGTGATTGTTTTTGTTTTGTAGTTTTTCTCTATTCCTTTCTTCTCTTTCTTTCATTGTTTGCTGGTTTTGTTTAGTGATACACTTGAGTTCCTTACTCTTTACTTTTTGCATATCTGTTAGTGTTTTTTAATTTCTGGTTACCATTTGGTAACCATTTGATAAACCATTTGGTTTATAGGTAACATCTTCTGTATATAGCAGTCTATATTAAGCTGATGTTCGCTTAATTTTGAACTCATCCTTTACTCTTTTCCCCTCCACATCTCACATACTTGATATCATCTTTTACATCCTTTTACTTTGTGCTTCTCTTGACTGATTTCTTAACAGATACAGCTTTTTTTTTTTTTTTTTTTTTGGCTTTTGTGCTTCCTATTTTTCTTATTGTTACTCATGGTTTTTGTTAAAAAATACATTTTAAATGAAAAAACTCACTGGGAGAGCTCAATATCAGATGATAAAAGGAAAGAGTTAATGTGAGGATAGTTTAATAGAAATTATACAATATAATATGAACAATAAAGAGAAATTTTTTTAATGTTTTTGTTTGTTTTTTGAGGGGTGGGAGGAAGGAGCAGACAGAGGGGAAAAAAGAGAATCCCAAGCAGGATTTTCACTATTAGTGCACAGCCTGATGCAGGGCTCAATCCCATGAACTGTGAGATCATGACCTGAGCTGAAATCAAGAGTCAGACACTTAACTGAGCCACCCAGGCACCCCAAAATAAATTAAAAAAAAAAAATCAAGAGAGCTTCAGGAACCTGTGGAAAAATAACCAAAGGTCTTTTATCTATGTCACTGGTGTCCCAGAAGGAAAGGAAAAAGATTATGGTGCTAAAAAAACATTGGAAGAAATAATGTCTGAAATTCCCAAGTTTGGCAAAACACATAAATCCACAGATTAAATAAGTTCAGTGAACTCAACAAAGGATAAGCCTACAGATCCTAATCAATCTGATGAAAACTAAAAAGAGAAACATAGCTTAAAACCAGCCAAAGAAAAACAACACTTTTAGGGAACTGATTTGAATGACCATGAATTTCTCATCAGAAACCATGAGGCCAGTATGAAGTGGCACAGTATCTTTAAAGTACTGAAAGAAAAGAACTGTCAACCAAGAATTCTATATTCAAAAAAAATGTTCTTCAGATACAAAAGTCAAAGACATTTCAGATGAAGAAGAACAACATAAAAGGTTTCCAGCAGGTATGCTACAAAAGAGCTGCTTTTTCTATTTTTCAGACAAAAAGAAATGTTATCAGATGGAATTTGGAAGATTAAAAATAAATAATGAAAAAGAGAAATGGTAAATATCTGGATAACTATAATAGACTATTCTCCTCCTCTTGAATTCTTTAAAATACGTTTGACAGCTAAAAGCAAAAATTACTGTACTGCCTGATGGAATTTTCAATGCATATAACGTAATATATAAGGTAACTACAACCTAACATGGGGGGGAGGGAGGAAAGTCACCTATTTGGTGATATGGTTTCTACATTTTACTTGAAGTGGTAAAATACTGATTCTGAGTAGACTACAAAAAGCTTAATATGTACATTGTAATCCCTAGAGCATCTACTAATTTTTTTTTTTACAAAGACATGCAGTAAAAAAACATAATAGGTAAATTAAATGGAAAACCAAAAGATGTGCAAATGAGGAAAGAAAGAGAAAATAGGACGCAAAACAGAGGAAGCAAACAGAAAAATAAATGGTAGACCTAAACTCAAACATATCAATTACATTAAATGCAAATTGTATAACACACCATTTAAAAGAAACTGTCACAATGGATTTTAAAAATCATGACCTAAATATTTGGCATCTGCAACAGACTCATTTCAAAAAAGTGATATAGGTGGATTAAAAGTAAAAAAGGAAGGTACCTGGGTGGCTCAGTTGGTTAAGTGTCTGACTCTTGATTTAGGCTCAGGTCATGATCTCATGGTTGTGAGATTGAGCCCCACATCAGACTCAGTGAGGAGTGTGGAACCTGCTTGGACTCTCTCCTTCTGTCTCTCTCCCTCCCCTGCTCATGAGTTCTCTCTCTCTCAAAATAAGTAATTTTTAAGTAAAAAGAAGGAAAAATATGAAATGAAAGCACTAATCAAAATAAAGCTGGAATGGTTATATTATCAAAGTAGACTTCAAAGTAAAGAAAATTGACAGAGATAAAGAGGAACCTTATATAATGATAAAAATGTCAATTCACTAAGAAGGTATAACCACTCTTAAATGAACCTAAAAAGATAGATTCAAGATAGAAGAAGCAAAAACTGACAAATCTGAAAGGAGAAATAGATAAATCCATAAATTACAGCCAGACACTTCAATACTCCTCTCTCAATAAACAGTGGACAAAAAAATCAGTAAGGATATAGAAGAGCCACACAATACTATCAATCGATGGAAATGGACATTCATAGAATGCTTTATCCAACAACAGCAGAACATACAGTCTTTTCAAGTGTACAACATTTACCAAGATATGCCATAACCTAGATCATGAAAGAAATCTTAAGATATTTAAAAGAACAGAAATCATAATGAATGTTCTCTGACCTTAAGAAATAGAAAATAAAAGAAAGGTAACAGGAAACTCTCCAAACACTTGGAAAAGGTCTAAATAACCCTTCATTCAAAGAGGAAGATTAAAGGGAAATTAGAATTACAAAGTTTCTGAATTTGTGGGATGCAGTTAAAGCAGTGCTTACAGGGAAAGTTATAGTATTAAATGTTTATATTACAAAATTAAAGTCTCAAACCAATAATCTAATAATCTAAGATTATTAGATCTAAGCATGCAGAAGTAAAAAAAATAATAAAAGCTAAAGGCAGGAACATCTGAAATAGAAAAGAGGAAAACAATAAAACCTAAAGCTGATTCTTTGAAAATATTAACGATTTTATAAATTTCTAGTGAGACTGACAAAGAGAAGACACAAATTACCAGTATGAGGAATGAAAGATATCACTACAGACCTGGAAGATATTAAAACAGTATGAACAATTCTACACATTTAAATTTGACAACTTAGATAAAATAGATTCCTTGAAAATCACAAGCCACGGGGCGCCTGGGTGGCGCAGTCGGTTAAGCGTCCGACTTCAGCCAGGTCACGATCTCGTGGTCTGGGAGTTCGAGCCCCACGTCAGGCTCTGGGCTGATGGCTCGGAGCCTGGAGCCTGTTTCCGATTCTGTGTCTCCCTCTCTCTCTGCCCCTCCCCCGTTCATGCTCTGTCTCTCTCTGTCCCAAAAATAAATAAAAAACGTTGAAAAAAAAATTAAAAAAAAAAAAAAAAAGAAAATCACAAGCCACGAAAACTCACCTGAGATAAAAACAGATACACTAAAGAGCCCTGCAACTATAAAAGACACTGAACTTGTAGGTAAAAAGCCTTCTACAACAAAACAAAACAAAACAACTCCAGTAGTAGTTGGTTTTACTCTTGATTTCTACCAAACATTTAAAGAAGAAATAATACCAGTTCTGGACAATATATTCTAGAAAGTAGAAAAGAAGGGAATACTTCCAATTGATTTTACGATATCTGCTTTATTCTGATGCCAAAACCAGGCAAAACAGCACACAATTCCCAAAATCAATTAATCAAAACTAGACCAGTATGCCTAATGAACATAAATATAAAAACTCTCAGAAAAATGTCAGCAAATCAAATCCAGTAATATATAAAAAGAATAGTGCACCCTAAACAAGTGGGGTTCACCCTAGGAATGTAAGTTCAATATTAAAAAATTAATCAATGTAACCCACCATATTAACAGCCCGAGGAAGAAAATTTGATAAAATCCAATACCTATTATAATGAAAACTCTCGGCCAACTAGGAATAGAACTTCTTTAACATGATTAAAAGTCATCTACAGAAACCTACAGCTAACATCATACTTATAGTAAAAAATCAGCTTTTCCACCCAAATAGGGAATAAGACAAAGATGCCCACTCTCACCATTCATATTCCACAATATCCTGGAAGTGCTATGTTGTATTCAGTCTGCTAAAGGCAAAAGAAAGAAATTAAAAAGCATACAGGTTAGGAAGAAATAAAATTGTGCCAATCTGCAGATGACATGAAGTTGTGTACATAAAAAATACCTAAGAACCTATAAAAAACCTCTTTGAATTAATAAATGAGTATGGTAAGGTTGCAGGATACAAGGTCAACACACAAAAATTAACTGCACTTCTCTATACAAGCAATACACAAATGGAAACCAATATTTAAAAATGCCTTTAACATCTGCAAAAAAAAAAAAAGGAATAAAAATGAAATCCTAAGTGTACAAGTCTAAGAAAACAGATACAGCAACTGTATGCTAAGAACCATAAAATGCTAATGTGAGAAATCAAAGATCTAAATAAGTGGAGAGACATACTGTGTTCATTGAGTATAAGATCCAACATAGTAAAGATGTCAATTTTCTCCAAAATGATCCACAGATGTGATAGAATTCCAAACAAAATTCTGATTTTCCCACTGAACAATGTATCATGAATAGTTTTCCATATCAATATGTATTCTTCTATAACCTTACTTTAAATGGCAGTATATTTTCATTTTCTAGATTTATCCTATTATTTACCCATTCCTTTATATTTTGATGTTTAAGTTGTTTCCAGATTTCATCCAATATTAGACATGCTTTAGTGAAGACACCCTCCTAACATAATCCTTGCAAACATCTTTATGTCCTAAATAGCACAGATACTTTTAATTTTAAAACCTCTGAAATAAATTGTATAAATGACCTCAGAAATGTTTTTTTTTAATGTTTACTTATTTTTGAGAGATAGTGTGAGCACAAGCAGGGGAGGAGCAGAGACGGGGGGTAAGAGAGGATCTGAAGCAGGCTCTGCACTGAGGGCTTTGAGTCTGACGCGGAGCTCAAACTCGCAAACTCCAAGATCATGACCTGAGCCAAAGTCAGACACTTAACTGACTGAGCCACCCAGGCACCCGAGGAAGGTTTTTTATCTTTAAATTTTGACTGAAAATCACTTCCTCTGAAAAACTCTCTCTGATTAGTACTTTCCCACTGTTCCATCTGTGTAACTATTTGGTCTCATTAAATTACTTGTTATATGTATTGGACCATATACTCTATTACTGCTTTAATAAGAAAGCAAGCCTGTAGGGTATCTACTTACAAAGTACATAATAAGTCTCAGAGGAAATCTGAGACAGGAGAAAATACACAGGGTGAAGATAAACTTATGAGCTATGAAATGGCTAACAAAGTTGGCATAGAAGGATGAGGTACTGGAATTAGTAGGTAACATACTATTTTCCATGAATGGAGTATATATTCTAATAATTTTTAGATTTTCCTATTGTTCTGGCTTGTGTGCCCATTAAAAGGCAGTGGCTGCAGGGAGTCTTTGCATTGTCTGTATTATCTCTGGAATTAGTAAAAAAAAGTTCAAGCTGTGGAAAATTTTGTCAAATTCTCCGTATTTCCAAAATTCCTATATATCGTCTCTAGATTTCTATCATGCCTCACTTAGAAAGCATGAAATCAAAGGCTAACTGATGTCTTCTGACAGAAAAGTATAACAGTAACTCAGAAATAATGCCTGTTGGGTTTTACTCCACCTGTGAAATACATTAAGAATAAAGTCTTAAAGTATGCATTTTCAGAATCTGACATCATTCACAAGCAATTAACTAATACAAATTAAGTCCAACATTGTGCATGTTTCACTAAGAAAAAATTAATTAGTTCTGTTAATTATGAATGTCATAGGGAAACCCAGCTGTGGGCACTCTGATAGTGCTACTTATTTTTAGGAATCATTTGCTGAGAATCACCTCCTCTATGCCCCAAATATGATCTTAAAACATGGCAGCCCCTGGTATTGCTCATTTCCTGCAAATATTAACCAAATATGCTATATTAGGAGCATATTTTACATAACTACACATGTCAGACTAAATCTGAGCCAAGAATGGGAATGAATGTTACTCATATCTGATTTATATTTGGCAAAAACAGAGATATCAAAAGCTCCTGGTTTGAATGTCTACATACTATTTCCATGGCAACTGCCTAAACATTTTCCTCATAACACACAGCCATCCTAATTCTTTACATCCCATTATTTTTTCTACTCTCAGGGGAAAGCCTAATTTATTCCCCAGGGGTTGGGGGGGGGGATCAATGATCTTCTTAATCAGTGGCATTTGAAGAGTAGGTGGCACAGTTCTTTTTATGGAAAAGCAATTTCCACTCTTGCTATGCGATAGAAGACTGAGGGAGAATAATAGTAGTACTTATTTTAAGGAAAGAGTGAGTACAAGTTGCAATGAAAAATCCTTCATAAGAGATGAGAATGTGCGTTAGAAGCCCACAGATGGTTGGCCAAAATGATCACATGCAACTCCAACTCCTCTTCTCCATGTGTGGAGTATCATGGAAACTCTTTTATGGGGAAGTGATCTTTCATTCCTACAGAGTTTTGACAGATTTTGGAAAAATTCCTCTGCTGCTTTCTTTATGTGATAGAGATTGTACAAAATGGCCAGCAACCAGAGGCAAGAGAAAGACTACCCACTTTAATGCAGATCAAATGACAGCTAAGAGGAAAGATAAAAGGGAACCACATCAGGTTCCTTCACTCTGTCTATTCTTTGAGCTTTAGGTAATTATCACAGATTCAAATGGCAGCAGATGGAAGACATCCCATATTGGATTTTATCTGACTATCAGATTAACAGCAATTTCTCAAAGTCCTCAAAGGGACAGTGAATCAATTAACATCCCTCAGTGGACTCAGAGCTCAGTGGGATAGCAAAGGAAGCCTATTCAGGATGAATGTAAGTAGATATTAACTACTCTCCTTCTCTGGACACCAACCAGTGTGATAACACTTATCAATGTTTTGTTATTGTTTTTACATGATTCCCTCAAGGGACCTATATAACGCCCCTCAAGTCTAACATAGTTAAATGAAGCTTTATTTATTCATAATGTATATACATTTCCTATAACACATAATGCTTCTCAAATGATGCTGTTTTCCAATAATTCCCTCTACCATTTTGATATTTCCATTCTTGGGGCAGTCTTCTTACTTTCTCTACATCTATAAGGTGAATTTCTTACCATCTCCTCTCTTTAATTTACCTCTGAGGCCCACGTCAAGGCAAGAGCCAATACCCTTTTATTTTTGGTTTTGTTTTTAAGTGTTCAGTACTATTTATTGAAAAGATTAATCTTTCTTCCTGGATTGTTTCCACACCTTTGTCGAAAAATCCACCACATATGTATAGATCTATTTCTGAACTGCTTATTCTTTCCCATGGATCTATGTGTTTTTTCTTTTAATAATCATATAATAATATACTGTTTGATTACCTTAGTTTTACACTAAATCTTGATATCAAGTAGTCTGAGTCCTTCAATTCTGTTTCTACTCAAAACCGTTTGGGCTTTTCTTGTTCCTTTGCCTGTCCAAATAAATTTTAGAATCAGCTTGTCTATTGCTACAAAATGTTTCCTGCTGGGATTTTGATAGGGTTTTCATTCAATTTATAGAACAATCTGGGAGAATCAACATCTCAACAATATTGACTCTTTCAATAGTTGAGCACAGTATCCCTCTCCATAAATAAAATCTTCTTTGATTTCTTTAATCAGGGCTTTGTAGGTTTTCAGCACACAGACACTGAATATTTTTCATTTGATTTATATATATTTCATATTTTATAGTACCATTATAAATGGTGTTTTCTAAAATTTAAACTTCCAATTGTTAATTACTAGTATATAGAAATATGATTTATTTTTAAATCTTTTTCTTTTAATGTTTATTTTCGAGACACACACACACACACACACACACACACACACACACACACACAGCATGAGCAAGGGAGGGGCAGAGAGAGAGACAGAAACAGAATTCGTAGCAGGCTTCAGGCTCTGAGCTGTCAACACCAGAGCCCAATGTGGGGTTCAAACTCATAAGCTGTGAGATCATGACCTGAGCTGAAATCAGACACTTAACCAACTGAGCCACCCAGGAGCCCCTGATTTATTTTTATATAATGACTTTGTATCCCATGACTTTGGTAAATTTACTTATTAATAGTAAAAACAGATTTTGGGGGGTAGATTCTTCAGGATTTTCTACATAGAAAATTATTTCATTATTTTATTTGCAAATATATTTATTTCTTCCTGTTCAATCTGTCTTCATTTTCTTTTTCTTCCCTTATATAGAACTGGCTATGACTTCTAGTACAATGTTGACATTCTTGCCTTGTTTCCATATTAGGAGTAAAACATTCCATTTTCCATCATTAAGTATGATATTAGCTATAGGATATTTATATTTTCCCTTTACCAGGTTGAGGAAATTCCTTCTATTTCTAGTTTGTTGAGAGTTCTCTATCATGAATTGATGCAATATCTAACTACTGAGATAATCATGTATTTTTTTTCCTTTTTTTTTTGATATGTGAATTGCACTGATTTGTTTTTAAAGATTAAAACTGTCTATTCCTGAAATAAGGCCTACTTAATCATAATTTATGACTTCTACCTTTTGCTATTTTTTATTTGCTAATATTTTGTTAAAGATTTTTGAGCCTGTGTCTCTAGTTTCCAATTTTGTAGTTCTTTAGGTTGTTTTGATATCATGACAACACTGACTTAGTAAAGAAGTCTATTTTACTTTTTTATTTCCTTGCCATTTGTGTAGAATTGATATTATTTCTTCCTTAAATGTTTGGTAGGATTTGCCAGTAAAGGCATCTGGGCTTACAGTTTTCTTTGCACTGAGTGGAAAGTTTTAAACCTCAAATTCAATGTCTTTAATTATACAGGACTATTCAAGTCACCTGTCTTTTCTTAAGACCTTTGGTAGTTTGAGTCATTCAAAAACTTTTTCCATTTAAGCTTTTTAATTTATAGGCCCAAAGTTTTGTCCATATTTTCTCTTGATGGATATTTAAATTTTTTCTGCCTTTTGGCTTCTGTGGGTAGTATTGCTATGAACATTTGTATACACATTGTTGAAACCCTGTTTTCAATTATTTTGAGTATACATCTAGAAGTGAGATTGCTGGGTTATCTGATAATTCCAGGCTTAACTTTTTGAGGGACCACCTAACTTTCACAGCAGCTGAAACATTTCACATTCCCACCTGCAATGTATGAAGGTTCCAATGTCCTCACATCATTGCCAACAATTCCATTTTCCGTTTTTTGTTTTTGTTTGTTTTAACCTCGGACACATGCCTGATGATTTGGGGATGGTGTACATAAGAGTCCAAGAGTCCTAGCGATTTTCCATTCTTGATGGATGGGCAGTGGGTAGAAAAGAAATGCTATTTAAGAAATCTATCTGGAAATGAAGATAGTGACTGTATTTCTCCCATTTTGCATCTAAGCAAAGCATCTGTGTCTTGTTTCCTTTTAAATTTTCCTCATATGAAACTTACCTGCCAGTTATACAATGGCCCATTATATACCATCAGATGCTACAGTACCAGAATGTTCTATGTTTTCCTCCCTTTCTATACGCCAAACCACCAGAAGGACACAAAAGCTGGGCCTGATTCCAAGAAGAATGATTTCTTAGGGATTAATAGTTTCCTTCCATTTTTACAATTTGGCAATTTTAGATAAGCTTTCCTGTGACTGTGCGCCAAAACGGTTAATCTTTAAAATATATAAGCCAGAATGATAATACCATTTTCTCTCCTCCATTATTCAGTTGCTACTACATGGGGACAACTACTTCAGAATTAAAGTTATCAGAAGGATTGAAAATAACTAGCTTGTCTGTTAGAAGCATTCTTACAGATTTCCAGTTTTTCACTGCATGGTAGGTGACTTTTCCTTCTAGTAACAGAAACATGGGGGTCCTCTGCGTCTATTATGCTCTTCAATTGCCTCCTATGTTTCATGGTGTTCCAGCTGAGTGTCATTAACTTAAAATATTTACTGCTAATTACAGCTGGCACAATGAATCCAAGGACAAAAATATGTTCTCAACACCTACAGTAATCTTCACAATTCCTGCAGATTCCTCTCTCCCCCTCCATCATTCCATGCCCACGGCCTGGCCTTTGGTGAAAGGACTTCTAAACTCTTCTCAAAGTTCAGATAAACATCCTCTTCCTGGGTCGTCTTGTCACAGTGTTTTCAGAGGCCACCTCTTCCCACACAGCACCACTGGCTTACTACATAGCATCATTATCTTCTTGCCAATAATACATGTCTAGAGGAAGAATTGCTACCACATGATACAGTCATTTCTTGCTCATTTGACTATACTGGAGAATATTTCTAATTTCAGTAGTAAAAAATTGTAAAAATCTTATGTTACAGAAGATGTAAGTCCACAAGAATAACTGTTTTCCCAACACATCTTTAAAGATATATTTGAAAAGGTGCACCTGGCTGGTTCCGTCGGTAGAGCATGCGACTCTTGATCTCGGGGTTGTAGGTTCAAGCCCCACATTGGGTTAGGCATTACTTAAAAATAAAATCTTAAGGGGCACCTGGGTGGTCAGTTGGTTAAGCATCCGACTTTGGCTCAGGTCATGATCTTGCAGTTCATGGGTTTGAGTCCCACATCAGACTCTGCACTGACAGTGTGGAGCCTGCTTGGGATTCTCGATCTCTCTCTCTCTCTCTCTCTCTCTCTCTCTCTCTCTCTCTGTGTCCCCTCACTCATGTGCGTGTGCACTCTCTCTCAGAAAAAAATAAAATAAAATTTTAAAAAATTTGTATTTTTAAAAATATGTATGGGTGTGTGTGTGTATACACACACACACATATATACACACACATGCATATATTTATGTATATATACATCATTATGTAGCTTTTCATATATATATGTGTACATATATATATATATATATATATATATATATGTATGTATATATGAAAAGCTACATAATGATGGAATTACATTCTTCCACACTTGATCTTAGCCAAAAGGCCGAGAAGCGATACATTCTTCCAAAACATAATGCAGATTTACTAAGATGACAGCAGCACTTTGGGTAGCAAGAAGAGAACAAAGCCACAACCACAAATCTCCACAACTGCCTAGAGTATACTATCTACTCCACTGTGTTCTATTTTAATTTGAACTTATGTGAAAAAATACAATAAACATCACACATCAATGAAAGATGCAAAACTGTATCAATGAAAGATGCAAAAGTGCAAATGCAAAATGTCATCATTTACACTGCATATTGTTTGTGAATACACACATAAGAGTATATTTCACGAACCTCGTCGAACATTTTCTCTGGAAGAAGGAGGATAGGAATGAGATTGGAGAGTGATATAAAGAGGGTCTCAAGTGTTCCTAAATTGTTTTATTTCTTTAGCAAGAATGACAGAATGTTAGCATTCATTTAATTCTTGGCAGTGAGAGAACAGGTGCTTGTTAGATGATTCTAAATTTTTCTTAATTCTTGGAAATTTTCATAATAAAAAAATTGTTAAAAGAAATAACACCTGGTTATGTTGTAGCTTGGAAGTAAAGCAGAATTATAAACAAAGAAAACATGAGGAAGAACCTTCTTTCTTGGAGTAACATCTGACCAAAATAACATTTTATATATTTTAGTATATAGTTTGAGAGAATACTTGAAGTGATACTGTAATTTCTGAGTAATTTTGGGGCAAGTACATTTGTTTCCAAGGGCTTCCATTTCCTTTTATGTTAAGCAAGGACACTGAAATAAAATATCTCAGATAACCTCTTCAACTTTAAAAGTCTGTGACTTTCCCCCCCTAGAAAAGGTAAGTATATCTTGGCACATGTTATTCCCTTTGCCTATAATTCTTTTTCTCTAGCTTGTTCCCTGGCAGTAAAGTCCTATTTATCCAGTAACAATTACAAAAGATACTTCTGTGCTTTGGGAAACCTTCCCTCACTCTTCCCAGGTAGGAAAAGCACTGTCACAATTCTCGGTCATATTTCCATTAACCACTTAATACACTGCTACACCTCTTTATATGTTTGCCTGCCTGCTAGATAGTGAGCCTCTGAGGACAGGACTTATACTATATACCCTTCTTTATGTATCCCTTGTATCTTCCACGGTGACATGCTTACAGCCAAGAGAGGCTATATATACAAACCACTTGATACTATGTTAGCACAAAATAGTTTTAAAAATTTTTACCTATTGCAAATATTATTTTTCCCAAGTAAATATCTGATTAATGAATGAGCTAGTAATATGAAATGGCATGAAGTAAATGTGTGATGAATGAATGAATCAGTAATACAAAATGGCATGAAGTTTACTCCATTATTCAGGTATGTTGATAGTCCCACAAGAAGGTAGGGGTGTAACCCAGAAGATCTCTCACTCCACAGGATCATTTTGAATTTTACAGCCTCAGTTTAGAAAGCCAGAATGTAACAACTTTTGTTTTATTTTTGTTTTTCCTCCTAACACACAGCTTCCTTTTCCAGGGAGGTGAAACACTCTTCTTAAGCAAAATCTCAGAAAATTAAGATTCACTAAACCTTGGACTGAAAAATGGCTATAAATGAGTAAAACATTTGATTATATATGTTTGCGTATCATGCAATTGCTGAAACATTCACTCAACCCATCCTCAAATGGGGACTGGCTATAATTCTTATGGTGGAGGGGGACAGAGGGACAGTGATAATGGGGAGGAGAGAAAGAACTTGGTAGAAAATGGCAAACCATACATGAAAAATCTTGCTGGGATTTGAGGAACTGAGTTAAACCTATACATTCATTTGGGGAAAACTGGTTATATTTAATATGCTGAGTCTTGGTGATAGGCTTAATCGTCTTAAACCCTGATCATAGGTTACCATACTTAGTTTTCTACACTTAGAATAAGAATCTACATTTAGAATAAGAATCTATATGAAGGGACTATATACAAATTTAACAGAAAATTTATGCCATTAAGATAAATTGGTCTCTGGATTCATTACTATTTTAGTATTTATTTATTTATTTATTTATTTATTTATTTATTTAGTCAGTCTTTAGTGATAGTATCAGTTTCTGAGACTGAAAACCAATGAAGAACTTCTGGTGATAAAGAGAAAAGAAAAAGGCAAAGAAGACTTCAAGGGAGAACAGCTGACCAGGGAGGTCAGTTTTGCATTTTCCCCCACTCATATCTACTATCTTTCTCTGTCCTCTAAGTCTCGATCTCAAATAAAATGTGGGTCTACTGAGATCATCTTGAAGTAACTTAGCCTTCATTTAGGGATGGATTATCGTTTTTATTACATAATACCTAACACTTTTAAAATATAATCAAAATAATGATAAATTCCTGACAAAATAAAATTGGTGCTGCAAAAGAAACATCATATGTGCCTCAAGGGAGCTGAGATGAGGATGCTGCTAATAAGAACTTGTTATCTACCGCTGCACAAAGAAGCAACCGCAACACGTGGTAGTGAACATTTGTAAACCAAAGCACATCTCTGATGAAGAGCTCCAGCTGTGAAGTCAGACAGAACTGGCTCTACCTCTAACTAGTAAACTTGATGTGGGGCAATTTACTTAACTTCTCCGAGAACGTGTTTCCTCATATGTAAAATGGAGCTATCTAATAATAAGACCCACATCAAATACAGTTGTGAAACTTGATAATGCATATTAATCACTAATCCCAATGTTTGGCATATGATGATCACTCAATACACATTAATTACTGTTATTTTTTTGTTTTATTTTATTATTTATTTTGAGAGAGACAGAGAGACAGAGAGAGTGCATGCACACACACGAGTAGGGAAGAAGCAGAGAGAGGGGTAGAGAGAATCCTAAGCAGGCTCCGTGCTGTCAGCGCAGAGTCTGACATGGGGCTGGATCTCAAAAACCACGAGATCATGACCTGAGCTGAAATCAAGAGTCAGATGCTCGGGGCGCCTGGGTGGCTCAGTCGGTTAAACATCTGACTTCGGCTCAGGTCATGATCTCGCTGGGTTTGTGAGTTCGAGCCCCGTGTCAGGCTCTGTGCTGACAGCTCAGAGCCTGGAGCCTCCTTCAGATTCTGTGTCTCCTCCTCTCTCTGCCCCTCCCATGCTCATGCTCTGTCTCTCTCTGTCTCTCAATAATAAATAAACATTAAAAAAAAATTTAAAAAACAAAAAAAGAGTCAGATGCTCAACCAACTGAGCCTCCCAGGTGCCCCACTGTTATTTTTAATTCCTTTTTGTCTGGGGAAATTGTACACAGGCCTCCCTCCATAAGGACAGTTTTGCAAACAAAGGTGCTGTAGAGGATGTTCTAAAGGTCTACCAAGCTTTATAAATTTAAGATTCTAGATGGATATATTGTTTAGAGTAGTCTTGCTATCTGCAAGAACATATCCCCTACCCTAAGAACCATAATTTTAAGCTCATAAAATGAATTTAGATAAAACTGGGTGTTTGATTCTACTTTTAACCTAGCTGGAATGTCTTTTAAATTTTAGCCTCTTCAACGTGGCCATGATAGTTTGCACCATTAGAAATCTGGATTTCAAATTTGTACAATTAGAAATCCAGTTATTCACACAATTAGAAATCGAATTCCATTCCCTATTCAAATGCCATAGATTTGGGATTTTGGAGGCACTCAGCTTGAGTGCGGCCAGCAAAATTAAATATGTAAATACAGCTGATCTTTTTAAATTCTATATACTTCATGGATGTGAGTTACATGGCTTCTGAACTGGGCTATTTGGGAGAATCAGTGCAGTTCTTTTATTTTGTAGTGAGGTCAAGTTGTATTCCAGTTTGCTTCTTGATGACATTATAACCCACCACCACCGCCAAAAAAAAAGGAAAAAATTGTAGTGAAAAAAGTAGAAATTAATGATTGGAAATACCTAGTATCTATAGATTTCAATGATCCCATTACTGGTTACCAAAAATACTGAAAGAAGGATTTAATGGAATTAAGAATTTGATAAGGAGTGGTAAAGGTACCAGTAAAAATTTTGACAATATTGGGTTTTTTTAATGTTTAATGTATTAATCTCATTAATAAAACTGTTGGCTATATAAGATTATAGAATCAGACATAATTAAATGGGGAAAGAAAACTTGTGATGACAGAAATTTGATGACTTTCTATGTATTATCTTCCCTGCATAAGTTAACACTCAGTACTTTAATTTCTGCTGTGTTTCAAAAGTTGCTTTCTTCAACTTTATTTTTTAATGGTTGAGAAATATAAAGAATTTACTGGACATTTAGAAAGGGCTAAATGCTGCTACGTGGGTGGTTGTGGCAAGAACACAGAAAAGTTCTAACTAGAGGTTTAAACCAGCAATTGGAAAAGTTTTTTAAAAAATCGATGTTCAGGCATTTTTTAAAATCAAGGTTAATGTTAGCATAGGAAAGAATAATGAGAACATCGTTCTTGTTAAATTCTTCCAAATTTTTCTTAATTCTTGGAAATTTTCATAATAAAATTGTTAAAAGAAATAAAAATAACACCCGGTTATGTTGTAGCTTAGAAGTAAAGCAGAATTATAAACAAAGAAAACATGAGGAATAACCTTCTTTCTTGGAGTAATGTCTGACCAAAAATAACACTTTATAAATGTTAGTATATGGTTGAAAGAATATATTTATCCTGGGTTACATTTCTCAGTTTGAATAGTTCTCTTGAAACAGGCCTTGTATTCCTTAGAATTATTAGGACTAGCAATTGATACTGTATTTGATTGATTTTTCACATCTGCACTTTACCAGAGGGACTTAGTTTTAGTCAATTGTACCCATTCACTACCAAGATATAGTGACTCAAATAAACAAATGATTATCCATCAAAATCAAAGTAGTACATTTCCAATGAATTACAGTTCTAAATGTTCACTAGGATGCTTTTTAAAAATTAGCAAACATTTGAATCTTACAAAACGCACTGAAACAATTATGGCTGAAGATCAAGGAGATTTAAGAAGACTGACAAGGAATCTTAAGTCTTTCTACAGTTGCTTTCCACTCTACTTAAAATGTAATAGTCCTTGTAATTTCACAAGAAGAAATAAATTTATAATTTTTTCCAGTTTTTTTCCTTCTTTTCTACTCTGAATTCTTGTTTCTTTTTTTGTTTGTTTGTTTTTACAACTCTAAATTCCTGAGAAGGATGGGCAAAGGAGAGAAAAATGATTAAATAAAAAGAAGATGTCAGATATGAAGGCAAAAAGATCAAGAGATCAGACACCAAGTAAGGAAACTAAAAATAACATGAAATAAAAGTTCAGAAAATAAGACTAAAAAACCTCTGCATATGTGATAGCATGCTACCACTTAATGTTGCCTGAGCTGTTTCTGTGAAAGGAAAAGTATTTGGTCAAGAATGGACCTATAAATATACTAGTACTATGCTATATTTCTACTCAAATAAGCTTATTTGTTTCTAAGTTAAGAAGTTCATAACCCGGGGGAAAAAAACAATTCTTTTGAGCAATATCAAGGCCAAACATTAAGGGCCAAAACAAAGACCTGACTATGCTAAATAAGTCATAAAATTATCAGCTTTATCTATACTTTGGTATTTGTAAGGTAAATATTTAAATTTAAAAAGAAATCCTTTCAAGTTCTATAAAAGTTCTTGGTGGAAGTGTAACACTATATGAAAATTCTGGTTACCGTTTAAATTTGCAGTTCTTCATCCATTATGGTGACAAAGGTGGTTTTAGCAGCTATCATTACATTCGTTTACAGTTTCAAAGTGCTTTGGGTCCTTCCAGGATGAATGTACTTTCTTCCTTGCCTCTCATTCCTTAACTTATTTTCAGAAGACAGCAATGTTTACTGCAAGAGAGAAAAATAAAGTAAAGCTAAATTGGAGAATAAACTAGTTTTAAATATACTAGACATTTTTCTTTCCTTTAAGATATTCTTAATTTCACCCTCAGTCAACGGTTATAATTAGTCTTATTCATTTAAGAAGTAACTTCCTTACTTAGGTGGAGGCATGGACAGAATCCTATACCCTCAATAACAATCTATGTCATACCTAAGACCCAAGTAATTTATAAGACTCAAACTAGCACCGATGTACTTGAAACTTTCTAGGATTTCATGTGATGGTCTTTGAACACCTGTTTTGAGCTATGTAAGAGCCAAATGTAAGAGCATTAATTGAATGAGAAATATTAAACCCAACTTCATCTTTATAAGAACCCAATTCTAAAAGTATCAATGTCTAATTCTGATACAGCCTTTGTAAAATATGAAAGTAAGTATCTCCAAATGCAAAAATGTTTCTAGCTACTTTGCAGTTTACTTTAGGCTCAAGTATGAAATATATTTATAATTTGGCATACAGGAAATCATCTAAAATTAAATGAATAAATTCCTATCTATTTCTGACTCTGGAGCACCAATTATATGTGTTTTCAAACTGGCACAACCTCTAATTTGTTTTCTATATAACACCAAATATAAGGAAAATAACTCTAAGAGTTAAGTAGAAAGAGAAAGGTAAATGTAATTACTTTTAAATGATTCCTGATTGTGATTACATAATACAGAATTGAACCTTTCAATAAATGCTTAGAACAGAAAGGTATTTTGAAACAGGAGTTTTCATTTGTGCACCATATCAAACAATATCAAACTCCAACACAGTTGGATTATCCATGATCAAAGGACTACCCAATGTTCTCACAGTGCTTATATCTCCTCTTCATGTGGTACAAAATAACATTAAGCAGTGTGTAGGAGAAATATTACCAAGAATATATATATGTGTACGTATATATGTAACCAATATGCAGATGAAATAATGATGCCCAGGATAACACACACAGTGGCAAAATTACTCCATCTTCTTTCCATTATTAAATGAGTCTTTTGAGAAGAAAAATGCAATTTATGCCAATTTTAACTGTGAAATCTGAAGATGGGAAAAAATTGAACACATGGGTATACAAATACTGGTAACCTAGAAAAGTACATCGTAATAGAAAAGTGATTTTCCAAGGGTAGGTGTTTGGCCAGTGGCAAAACTGAAATGAACACCTAAATTTCCTCACTCTCTCCTAAAGCAGTGTTCTACTATCCTTCTATAATCCATCTGCATTCTTGTCCTCTTGGCCCCCTTAGTTATTTTTTCTGAATAATTTCTTCTTGGACTTGTAGGTATTCTATCATAATATAGCCATTAACACTTATCCAACAATGTAAGAGACAAAGAGACATAAACAGTGTTTAACCAAATCTTAACAGTTTATATGTGCAATCTGTAGACAGGATACAGTTGGGTCTTATATTTTTATCCAGTCTGAAAATCTCTGACTCCTAATTGGAGAGTTTAGTTTATCAACATGTAATGTGATTATTGAAATGACTGAGTTCAAAGCTACCAATTTCTATTTCTATTCTTCTCTGCTTTTTGTTTTGTTCCTGTCCTACCTTTTCCTGCCTCAATTTCAGTTAATCAAATATTTGTAATGTTTTACTTTAATTGCTCTATAATTCTTTGTACTGGGGGAGGGTGACACTAAGAATTATAATATGCACCCTCAAATTTCCACAGTTTAAAGCTAATACTGAATATCATGCAAAGCATAAGAAACTTGTAGTAGTATAATTCCATTTACTACAAACCCTTTTTGTTAATGGTTATCATATTATTCTACTTATATTATAAACCCATAATAAAATGGTTTTAACTTTTAAGAAGTCAGTTAAAAAAAAAAGAAGTCAGCTTTCTTTTAAAAACAGTAATGGAAGAAAAAATAAGATACATTTTCATATTTATCATTCTTTGTGGTCTTCAGTTCTCCTGTAGAACAGACTTTCCATTTGATATCACTGCACTTCAGCTTAAAAACTTCTTTAATTATTTCTTACACAGCAAGTCTGCTGACAATGAATCATCCAATTTTTTTGAATCACCTTCATTTTTGAATAACATTTATGTTAAGTATAGCATTCTGCGTTGAAAGGTTTTCTTTCTTGCTTACAGCTCTTTCAAGATATCATTCCATAGTTTTTTGACTTCCATTATTCTGATAAGTCAGCAGTCATTAATATTATTGTTTCTTTTGTTTTCAAGATTTTCTCTTTATCTTTGGTTTTCAGGAGTGTAACCATATTATGTGTCTAGATTTAGTTTTCATTTACTTTGGGTGTGGGGAACGTTTACTGAACTTCTTGGCTCTGCAAATTAGTGTTCTGTTAAATTTGAGAAATTTTCAGTCTATTTATTTTTTAAAATTTCTGTTCCATCTTCTCTCTTTTCCATGTTGGTTTTCAATATACATAAGGTTGACTGCTTATAATCCCACTGGTCACCAAGGTTCTGTTTGGTTGGGTTTTTTTTTGTTTGTTTTATTTTAATCTTTTTTCCTCTTTGTTCTTCAAATAGGATAATTTCTACTGATCTATCAAGGCCCTTTCTTCTGTCATCTCTTATCTGCCATTAAATCTATCGAGTGAATTTTTTTTTTAATTTTTTTTTTCAACGTTTATTTATTTTTGGGACAGAGAGAGACAGAGCATGAATGGGGGAGGGGCAGAGAGAGAGGGAGACACAGAATCGGAAACAGGCTCCAGGCTCTGAGCCATCAGCCCAGAGCCCGATGCAGGGCTCGAACTCACGGACCGCGAGATCGTGACCTGGCTGAAGTCGGACGCTTAACCGACTGCGCCACCCAGGCGCCCCTATCGAGTGAATTTTTAATTTCAGGTATTGTATTTCCAGTTCTATAATTCCCTTTTTATTTTAAAAAAAATAGTTTCTACCTCTATCTGCAGAGAAAGTCTGTATTTTCCTTCATTATGTCCTCCTTTTCCTTTAAGTTCTTGACCATATTTATAATAGCTCATTTAAAGGTATTGTCACTTAACTAACATCTGGATTGACTCCTTTTTTTTTTAAACTATGGATAATATTTTCCTAGTTCTTCACATGATTAATAATTTTTGATTGTATACTGGACAATATGGATGATATGATATAGAAACTCTGTACTTTGTTATCTTCCTTTGAAGTGCATTGATTTTTCTTCTAATACGAAGTTAAACACTGGCTGATCATCTTGAACTTGTGGATGGTTGGTTTTACACTGTTAGGGAAGGTATGCTTCAACTTTGTCCTCCATCCTAGAATAAATCCCTTAGGCCTTACAGTCGTTACTTCTAAGACAGGAAGGACCCTTCTAAGATTCCAACAAAAATCCGAATGTGTCTAATAGGACTCAAACTCCAAATCTGACTAGAAAGATCACCTCAAATACCACTTTCCACTAGGCTCTATGGCGACTCCTCTACACATGTGAATTTAAAGATGAACCAAGGAATTAAAAAGAATACAAATGCAAATGTTAGGGATTTTCACCACTGAATTCCAGAACAACCCGCATGACTTGAATGGGGTTGTGGATTCAATGTTACTAACCTATCAATATTGAGTTCTTGATTGTGATAATTTTATCTTACTCTCAAATGATTCAGGAAAAATTATTCTTACAACTGGTGTGTAATTTCAAATTATTACAAATTAAAAAGAAAAAGTTAAATGTATCAATAAACCCTATTACATTTCCAAAATGTTTTCAGTGAAAGGCTAATACAGCTATATGCTTAAAGAGGAAGTAGTTCTGTAGTGAAATAAACTGGGGTAAAGTTATCATTATATTCGTTTTTAGCAATTCACAATACATGTTAGCATATCGAATATTTCTACAAATCATGCATTAGAGATATTTCCATTTATTCATCTTTCCAACCACATAATGAAATGCAATGTTCTAGAGATAGAGGTAATAATAGAGGCAAGATCTCCTTTCACAGATTTTACATTGTAATACAGAAAGAGACAAATAAATAAATAAACTAATTTCAGATGGTGTAAATGCTCTGAGGAAAATAAAACTGGGTATTAGAGAGAGATTAGGAAGGTGTAGATACTTTTAGATAGTGCATCAAGGAAGGCTTCTCAGTAGATGATGTTCAAGTTACAACTGAAAGAAATGAGCCAAACATGGAATGACTTAGAATGTTCTAGACAGAGGATATACATGTCAAAAGACAGAAATGAGCTTATAATGTTCATGGAAAAAAGTTTCTAATTTATCCAAACAATTAAGAATTTGTGAGAAAAATCTCTTGATTACTACACCCTTCAAAGAACATGATCAGAAAGTACAAACTTCCAGTTATAAAATAAATAAATAATAGGAATGTAATGTACAGCATGGTGATCATAGTTAATAATACTGTATTGCATATCTGAAAGTTGCTAACAGTAAATCTTAAAAGTTCCCAACACAAGAAAAAAAATTCTGCAACTATATATGGTGATGGATGTTAACTAGACTTATTGTGGGCCTTGTGCCATATATACAAATATAGAATCATTACGTTGTATACCTGAAACTAACATATAGATTCACCTATTGCACACGTCAGGTATACTTCCTTAAAAATGTGAAAATTGTGCTGATTTTAAACCTATTTATTAATTCTTATATAATGACAACAATAAAATAATGTTTATTTTAAATTCTTAACTTAGTTTTCTAACTATGCAAAATGCCCAAGGAACCTCTGATATAACCTGTGACACCAAAAATCTGTCAAAGCACCATCGGCTCAGTATTGTGTGATCTTGTTTACTTTGCTATTTAATAGTAGACAACAGTTCAAATAAAAATGTCACTTGGAATTAAAACATTACAGTCTGCTAAGAATCCTACAACTTACTTGGGAGCTTTTTAATCATTTAGAGCAGGGACTGTCAAACCATGACCCTTGGGCCAAATGCGACCAGCCAGCCATTTGCTTATGTAAGGCCCACAAGGTAAGAATAGCTTTTACATTTTTAAGCAGTTGGGGAAAAAGGTCAAAAGATAAAATTTGAGATGTAAAAATTATATGAAATTCAAATTTTGTTGCCTAGAAATAAAGTTTTATCAGAACACAGCCAGCTCATTTTTAATATACTGTTTATAGCTGCTTTTATACTACAAAGGCAGAGTTGAGTTGTTGTGACAGGGACCATGTGGCCCACAAAGTCTAAAATATACACTATTTGGCTCTTTACAGATAAATGTTCGACAGTTCCTGACTAAAGTATACCAAACATGTTTATACTCTACAATGATAGAATTTATATTTTAAAACATTACATCAACTGATTTATTCATCAGTCCATTAGTCTTTCATGTTTCTACTTAAGTGTTAAATAATAATTTTATATTTAAAATGACCATCCCAAGGGTGCCTGGGTGGCTTAGTCAGTTAAGCATACGACTTCGGCTCAGGTCATGATCTCAGGGTTCATGAGCTCAAGCCCAGCATCAGGCTCTGTGCTGACAGCTCAGGGCCTGGAGCCTGCTTCAGATTCTGTGTCTCCCTCTCTCTCTGCCCCTCCCCCGCTTGTGCTTGCTCTCTCTATCTCAAAAATAAATAAACATTAAACAAATTTTTTTAGTAAAAAAAATAAAATGAAGAAAAATAAAAAACAAAAAGACCATCCCATAATATTGAGAGAATTTTTACATAATCAAAAATTCATTTTCCTAATTTGTGCAATTTATGAGGTATGATAAATCATTTCCTTGGGTCAGATTCTGATTTAAAATTTGTAACGGACTCTGAATTGTAAAATAAATAAACATTCCTACAGTTGATACAAGATCATTAATAACAATACTGAGGAAAAGTGAAATCAATGGTTAAACACTGGGTAAAAAAAAATAATTGCTTGAGAACTTCAGAAGTTTTTAAAGGTGTTAAGTATTAAAATTTATTTTAGAATGGTTCAACTTCCATTTCTGACCATGAGGGATTAAGCAGTCTAGAATAATCCCCCAATGCAATCAACTAGAACACGGTAAAATATAGGAAAGGACTATTTTCAGATACAGGCAGTGCAGGACTGTTATCCTTGAAAAAAGAGAAGCAAACAAGGCAAGCCCTACCATCACCCAAGGCTCTCAGCCAAGAAGCAATTTACCACTCCTGAGCAGCAGGGAGGAGGAACCCAGACAGAACCTGGCAATCTTAGTGACTTGAGATAGAGAAAAAAGCACAAGGAGGCCAAGGGGGCTAGAATTTATGGGGCAGAGTTCCAGAGAAGAAAGAGTTCCAGTAATTTAAATGAGAGTTCCCTAGAGTATTTAGCTAAATAAAAACCTGTGGATGAGAAGGGTAAAATTTCTTTAGACCAGCCAACAAGAATTTCTAAGGAAAGAAAGTTACCAGGGAGTAGTAAGACAAAGCCTTCTCAGAGCTGAAAGAGGGTCAAGATTTCAACAAGTTCCCTCATTGAATATACAAGGCAGCTGTGACCCCAGAAAGGCCGCACCACAGATGGAGGGGGACAGTAGCTCTAGAATAAAAGCTCCTATAATCCCACCTGAAAGAAGCTTGAAAGCCTAGAAAACAATCAAACTAATATGTGATTTATAATGCCTGTCAGGAAAGAGTCCAATACTCTTTAAATGAATGCCACAAAATCATGAACACAACATGTAAAATTTGCAAATATCTGTCATTCAATTAAAAATTAGTGGACAAAGGGGACACCCGGGTGGCTCAGTAGGTCAAGCGTCCAACTCTTGATCTCAGTTCAGATCTTGATTTCAGAGTCGTGAGTTCAAGCCCTGCACTGGGCTCTGTGCTGGTCGTGAAGCCTACTTAAAACTAAACTAAACTAACTAAAATAAACTAAAATAAAAACTACTGGCCCAAGAAGCTGGAAAATGTGACACATAAACCAGAAAAATATCAGTCAACAGAGAAAGACCTAGAAATAACAAGCATGATGTAATTAATGGAGCAAAGGCATTGAAAGGACTATTACAAGTCTGCTTCATATTCAAGAATGAAAACAGGAACATGGTGAAGAGATAAATACCCAAAATGAAAATTTCACTGAATAAGACAAGCAATAGTATATGCATTGCTGAAAAAAAGATTAGTGAACTTCAAGACACATTGGGGTGCCTGGCTGGCTCAGCTGGTAGAGCATATGACTTTTGATCTTGGGGGTCATTGAGTTTGAGCCCCTCATTGGGTAGAGAAGTTACTTTAAAAAAAAAATTTTTTTAAGTGAAGGTCAGAAAGAAAAAATGACCACAAGGCAATGAAAAAAGGTCTTACATTATATGAGAAGTGATATAATTGATAACAGAGTGTAGTAACCTAAAGAGGCATCATATAAATCCTAGAGTACAACTAAAAAAAAATAATAAAAAGGTAGAACAAACAATAAGCCAGTAGGGGAATAAGCCAACGGGGAAGATTAAATGGAAAAGTATAATTAATTTAAAGGAAGGGTTAATAGAAAACAAACAGCAAGATGATAGATTTAATTTTTTTTTTTTTAACGTTTATTATTTTTGGGACAGAGAGAGACAGAGCATGAACGGGGGAGGGGCAGAGAGAGAGGGAGACACAGAATCGGAAACAGGCTCCAGGCTCCGAGCCATCAGCCCAGAGCCTGACGCGGGGCTCGAACTCACGGAGCGCGAGATCGTGACCTGGCTGAAGTCGGACGCTTAACCGACTGCGCCACCCAGGCGCCCCAAGATGATAGATTTAAATCCAACCACATTAGGGGCGCCTGGGTGGCGCAGTCGGTTAAGCGTCCGACTTCAGCCAGGTCACGATCTCGCGCTCCGTGAGTTCGAGCCCCGCGTCAGGCTCTGGGCTGATGGCTCGGAGCCTGGAGCCTGTTTCCGATTCTGTGTCTCCCTCTCTCTCTGCCCCTCCCCCGTTCATGCTCTGTCTCTCTCTGTCCCAGAAATAAATAAAAACGTTGAAAAAAATAAATAAATAAATCCAACCACATTAATAAATATGTTACATGTTAATTCTCTATATATTCCAATTAAAAACCAGATAAAAAAGCAAGACCAATATATATTGCATATATTGATATGCTATCAGAATCCCACACTAAAATAAGGAAATAGATTAAAAGCATGGAAGAAGATATACCATGTAAACCAAAATCTTAAGAAAGCTGGAATAGCCATATTTATATCAGACAATACAAAAGCCAAAACAAAGAATATTATCAAAGATAATGAGGAACATTTCACAATAATCAAGGGTAAACTTCATTTAGAAGATAAAATAATTCTACGGGGGCGCCTGGGTGGCTCAGTTGGTTAAGCGTCTGGCTCTTGATTTCAGCTCAGGTCATGATCCCAGGGTTGCGAGGTGGAGCCAGGTGTGGAACACTGTGTTAGGCTCTGTGCTGAGTGGATTAAGATTCTCTTTGTCTCTCTCTCTCTCTCTCTCTCTCTCTCTCTCTCTCTGCCCCTCCTCCCTCAAAATTAAAAAAGAGGGACGCCTGGGTGGCTCATGAGGTTGGTTGTGTCTGACTTCAGCTCAGTCATGATCTCACAGCTCATGAGTTCAAGCCCCACATCAGGCTCTATGCTGACAGCTCATTCTGTGCCTCTCACTCCTTCTCACTCTCTGCCCACCCCCCACTAGCATCTCTGTCTCAAAAACAAATAAACTTACAGAAAAAATTCAAAAAGAAAAGGTGGGAGGGGGAGTGGTGCCTGGGTGGCTCAATGGATTGAGCATCCAGCTCTTGATTTGGGCTCAGGTCATGATCTCACCATTTGTGGGATCGAGCCTAGCTGGCAGCACAGAGCCTGCCTGGGATTCTCTCTCCCTCTCTGCCCCTCCCTTGTTCGCTTGTGTGCTCTTTCTCTCCTCTCTCTCTCTCTCTCTCTCTCTCTCTCTCTCACACACACACACACACACACACACACAAAATAGACATTTTTTTTTTTAGTTAGAAGATAGAATAATTCTAAATATATATGTATAGGCTATCAGAACTACAAAATCATGAAGCAAAAACTGACAGAACTAAGCAGAGAAAAAAGTATACAAATACAGTAGGAGACATCAACATTTCTCTCAGTAACTGGAAGAATAGGTACAGTTGAAGTTCAGCAATGATAAAGAAGATGTGAACAGTACTCTCAATTGAATTGATATTTACAGAACACTCCAACCTACAAGAGCAAAATATACGTTTTCATACTGCCTATGAAACATTTAGGAAGACAGACCACCTACTGAGCCAAGAATAAGTCTTAACAATTAAAAGAATCAAAACTAGGGGCATCTGGGTGGCTCAGTTAGTTGAGTGTCCGACTTCAGCTCAGGTCATGATCTTGCAGTCAATGAGTTTGAGCCCTGCATCGGGCTCCTAGCTAACAGTTCAGAGAGCTTGGAGCCTGCTTCAGATTCTGTGTTTCCCTCTCTCTCTGCTCCTCTCCCACTCACACTCTGTCTCTCAAAAATGAATAAATGTTAAAAAAAATTTTTTAAATAAATACATAAATAAAAGAATCAAAACTATACACAGCCCATTCCCTTATCACAGTGGAACTAAATTAGAAATCAGTAACAGTAAGATATCTGGAAAATTTTCAAGCATTTACAAATTAAACAACCTACTTCAAAAATAACTCAAGGACCAAAGAAGAAATCACAAAGGAAATCAGAAAATATCTTGAGATGAATGAACATGAAAACCCAACCTATCAAAATTCTGAGATGCAGATAAAAAGGTGCTTTGAGGAAATCTGTAGTTTTCTATGCTTGTATTTGGGGGTGGGGAGGGGAGGCCTAAAGCCAATGACCTAAGTTTCCACCATAAAAAGCTACAAAAAAATGGAACAAATTAAACCAAAATAAGCAGACACTAACAGAGAACAGAAATCAATAACATAGAAAACTGAAAACAGAGAAAAATGAATGAAAACAAAAACAGGTTCTGTCGGTGGGGGGGGGGGGGGAATCAACGAAACTGACAGAGCTCTAGCTACACTGAGTGAGCAAATACAGAAATCATCAATATCAGGAATGAAAGGGGAAACATTACTTAAGAGTCTACAGACACTGATGAAACAAGAGACTATTATGAATGATCTCATGCCAATAAATTTGACAACTAAGATGAAATGGACAAAATTTTTAAAAGACACAGATTACCAATACTGACTCAGGAAGTAACAGATAACCTAAATAGCCCTACATCTATTCAAGAAATTAAATACAGGGGCGCCTGGGTGGCGCAGTCGGTTAAGCGTCCGACTTCAGCCAGGTCACGATCTCGCGGTCTGTGAGTTCGAGCCCCGCGTCAGGCTCTGGGATGATGGCTCAGAGCCTGGAGCCTGTTTCCGATTCTGTGTCTCCCTCTCTCTCTGCCCCTCCCCCGTTCATGCTCTGTCTCTCTCTGTCCCAAAAATAAATAAACGTTGAAAAAAAAATTAAAAAAAAAAATGTTCCCACAAAGAAAACTCCAGTTGTCAAATGGTTCACTGGTGAATTCCATCAAACATATAAAGACAGAAGTAATACCAATCCTACATAAATTCTTCCAGAAAGTAGAGGAGGGAACATTTTCAAACTGATTTTATATGGCCAGCAAGCATTAGATTGATTCCCAAACCAGAAAAAGTCATTATGAGAAAAGTATACATCAATATCTCTCTCAAACATAGATGCAAAAATCTTTAACAAAATAGCAAGTCAAATTCAGCAATACATAAGAAAGAATGCAAGGTTGATTTTACATTTTTAAAAACTCAATGTTATTAATCATTTACAGAATAAAGGAGAAAAACAATATGATAATTTCAATAAACACAAAAAATATTTAACAAATTTCGACACTTACTCATAACAAAACTTCAGACAACTCAGAATAGTCTAGAACTACCTTAATTTGATAAAGGGCATCTGTAAAATACTGACATAATAATAAATAATAAACATTGTGTTTGACATTACATTGCAGTTCATAGCTAGTGTAATGAGGCAAAAAAAAGAAATGAAAAGCATAAAGATGGGGAAGGAAGAAGTTAAGATATCTTTATAAGAGACATGATTATACAGAAAATCCTAAGGAATCTAGAAAACAAATACAAAAACTATTAAGTGATTAGGAAGACTGTAGAATACAAGGTATATGGGTGTGTGTGTATAATATACTCATTATATTTTTATATCTATCAAAAAACAACTAGAAAGTTTTAAACATTTAAATACCATTTATAATAGCAATCAAAAACATGGAATACCTGGGTTTATCCCTAACAAAATATGTACAAGACCTGTAAAATGAAAGCTACAAAACACTGCCAGGACCAATTAAACTGAAATAAATGAAGAGATATACCATATTTATGGATTGGAAGATTCAGTATTATTAATAAGACTATTCTTCCCAAATTCATCGATACATTCAATTCAATTAAAATCAAAATCTCAGAGGTTTTTTGTAGAAATGTACAAACTAATTATAAAATGTGTATGAAAATCCAAATGAACAGGATGATCAAAATAATTTTGAAAATTAAGAACAAAGTAGGAATACTTAAAATACCTGATTTCTTTCTAGAATTTTTTCTCTTTTTTTTTAAAGTTTACTTGAGAAAGAAAGCACGTGCAAGAGGGGGAGGGGCAGACAGAGAGGATGAGGAGGCTCTGCAGAGACAGAAGGGGAGAGAGAATCCCAAGCAGGCTCCACGCTGCTAGCACAGAGCTGGTTGCAGGGCTCAATCTCACAAACCTCAAGACCATGATCTAAGCCAAAATTGAGTCGGATGCTTAATCAACTGAGCCACACAAGCACCCCTGATTTATAGAATTATTATTATTAAGCACAGCAATCAAGACAGTTTGGTAATAGCCCGAGGATAAACGTATAGAAAAATGGAATAGAATACAAAACCCAAAAATAGACCTATATATCAACTAATTCCTAAAGGTGCCAAGGTAATTCAATTGTTAGGAAGTTCAACAATTGGATATTCATATGGAATGAAAATGAATTTTGTCTTTACTTCACATATTTTGTATATGTACAAAAACTAACTCAAACATACCATAAACCTAAGAGAAAATGTAAAATCTTAAAACTTCAAAAAGAAAACACAGGAAGACATTTTATGGACCTTAGCCGCCTGATAAACTGTACTTTATCAAAATTAAAAACTTCTGCTATTTTAAAAACATCATTATAAAAACTAAGTGGTCAGTATGCACATAAAACAATTAAAACCACAGCAAGAACTTAATACTCATTGAAGAACTAAAATTTGAAAGACTGACAATTCTAAATATTGGTAAGGATATAGAGCTAATAGTGATGCACTATCCAATACAGTAACCACTAGGCACATACAGCCATTTAAATCTGACTTGATAACTGCAATAAAAATTCAGTCCCTCAGATGCACTAGCCATATTTTACCTGCTCAACAGCCACAAGTGGCTAGTGACTAAGGCATGGGAGAGTGCAGATACAGAACAGTTTCATCATTGCAGAAATGACTACAGGATGAATTAATGCAGAACATATGAAATGCTCACGCCATTGCTAGTAGGAATGTAAAATTTTGCCAGCAAGTTTAGCAGCCTCTTTGAAAGTCAAACAACTTACCATATAACCCAACAATTCGACCCTGCACTTATACTCTTACTTTGCAATAATGAGAAAACACCCTTTCACCCAGTCAGGACAATATCAAAAGAGGCCTGCTAAAACAGATGATTAAAATAAAATGCAAAGTCTCATGATATCATGCCCAAAATGTCCCGGATTTAACTGAAAACCACTTCTCATACCAAGATTCAGGAAAACCTCAACTTGAATGAGAAAAGACAATTAACTGATGCCAATACCAAAATGACACAGATTTAAGAATTATTTCACAAGGATTTTAAAGCAGTAATGATAAAAATGCTTCAATGAGTACTTATTAACACACTGGAAACAAATGGAAAATAGAAAATATAAAAAATAGTTTCAGCAAAGAAATAAAAGATACAAAGAATGAAATCTCAGAACTGAAATTATAACAACTGAAATAAAAAAGCCAATGGATGGGCTCAACAGCAGAATGGAGGAGAGGGAAAAGAAAGAATCAGTGAACTAAAAGATAAAATAAGAAAAGTTACCAAATCTGAACAACATAAAGGAAATATACTGAATACAAATGAACAGAGAGCCTCAGGTATCTATGAAACTATAACAAAAATTCTAACATTCATGTCTTCAGTCTTGGAAGTTGAAGAGAAATAGAGCAGGGTTGAAAAAGTATTTGAAAACAATATGGTTGAAAAGTTCTCATATTTGGGAATCTCAAACAGTGTAAACCCAAAGAAATTCACACAAAGAGAGAGCATAGACAAACGTATGAAAACTAAAGACAATGGAAAAATTCTTGAAAGTATCATGAAAGAAACCTTTACCTTGATCTATATAGGAGAAAAACAATTAGAATGTCAGTGTATTTCTCATCAAAACCCATAGAGGTCAAAAGGAACTGGTACAATATTTTTCAAATGCTGAAAGAAAAAGAACTGTCAACCTAGAATTCTTCAACCAGCAAAAATATCCTTGAGGAATGAAGAGAATATACAATGTAGTATCTACAGCAACCATTAAAAAGTCATACAAAGAGATACATCTAAAAACACTACAGTAAATTAACATGGAATTCTAAAAAGTATTCAAATAACCTACAAGAAAGTAGGAAAAAAAGAAATAAAAAACAGAGGAAACAAACAAAACAAAAAATAAAATGGCCCACTTATGTCCTATCATATCAATAATTACCTTTATCTGCAAGAGCCCCAAACTGGAAACTAAAATGTTCTATAATAAGTGAGTAGTTAAACATATTATAGTACATCCATACCATGGAATACTATACCAGTAATAAAACAGAATGAATGAACTACTGACATACACTACAACATGGATAAATCATTATGCTCAGTGAAAAAAGGCCCATGATTCTATTTATATAACATTCTATATTCTATTTATATGACATTCTCAAAATGATGAAATTGGAAAGACGGAGAATGGACTAGTGGTTGCCAGGGGTGGGGGATGAGGGATGGTAGAGAGTAGGGTGTGTGCGTGTGTGAGAGATTATAAAGGGGTTCAAGGAGGGAAATCTTTGTGGTGAGATTGCAGTCTTGATTACATGAATCCACACTTGATAAAAATGCCAAAGAACCATATACTAACTTTATACCAATATGTATCTCTTAGTTTTTACATTAATCTATAGTTATATAAGATCTAACTAATAGGGGAAACTGGGTAGATGGTACACAGAACCTCTCTGTACTATCTTTGCAACTTCCTGTGAACCAATAATTATTTCAAAGTAAAAAGTGAATTAACTTTGTGAATTATTTTAAGAGTTCACTATCAGCATTTCTATGATACACACAAGTAAATTTGCTCCCTTTTCTCAAAAACCCCCCAAAATGATCACAGCAGCTTTATTTATAATAGCTAAAAACTGCAAACAATTCAGTGTTCATTAACAGTGAGTGACAATAAAAAGAAGAATGAAGCATTCATATACACAACATGGATGAATCTCAAAAATATTAAACTGAAAGAAACCACACACAAGACCTCACAGCTCCATTTATATGACATTCTAGAATAGGCAAAACTAAAGTGATTAGTACAGATTAACAGTTGTTAGGAGCTGGATGTAGGGAGAGGTTCTGAACAAAAAGGGGCAATTTAAAACAGTTTTCCAGGGTGATAGGACTGACTGTACCCTACCTGTAGTGAGAGCTACACGAATCTGCACGTGTTAAAGCTCACAGAACAAGTAAAAAAGTCAATTTTACCATATGTAAAAGTTTTTAAATTGACAGCAACAATAATAACCATCATTTCCCATTACAATTTTTGAAATTCCATGGTCAATTATTTGATAGTTTAAAAACAATATTCTAGTTCTCCTACTGGCACTGCTTAGTTGATGCTGAGTAATTTAACCTCGTACTCTTAGTTTCTCTTTATAATATGAAAGGAAATAATTAAATGCTCTTCAAAGCTTCTTCCTATTCTAAAAGCTATTCCTATTCTGGGCTTCTGTTACATATTTATTGTCTCAAAATTAACAAGGAACACAAAATATTTCTGTACAGTCAAGTGGATTCTAAATTCTTGCTTCAAACAGTATGGGCTGGCTTTCAATAGTCTCTGCTATTGGTTTTATGTGATGTTTTTATGGGGCTCTGAACATTTGACCTTACTTATTAGTTTTGATTAGATGATCTTTAGATAACAGCACTCTCCCCTATTTGAAATAACCAGTCCTCAGCCTATAAGGATTATATAAGATTTCTATTCCCTTTATAACATCAGACATTCTCTACATTTTTCTATTAAAAAGTCTGTGAACCAGCATTCATGCTACCAAAATGATGCCTGTTATTTTTAATTTTATAAAACATGTGGTATTGGGATTACTGAAGAATAAAAAGTAAGCCAGTTTTAATGGCTTCACACATTATGATAAAGTACTTTCTTTTTAACCCTATATGGAAAATCTAGAGTTCCCCAAATCTTTTGCAATCTTTCACATCTCCTATAGAAGACCTGCAAACTAGCAACATTTCAGACTACATTATCTTTTACTGAAATGTTGTTTATCTATAAGGATGAGCAAAGCCAGCAATAGAGTTCATATAATTTTAATTTCAAACTCAGTGTTCACAGAAAACTCTGGTTGCAATTAACGGCCTTTGGTTTAAATTTTCTTCAGTGATGCCTTCTCTTAAAAAAAGACCAGAGAACAAATGATTATCCATTTTAACAATACTCTCAATTTCATACAGCAGAATAATTTTTGAATACTTATGAAAATCATCCAATCTTCTCACTTTGAGAAATGAAAAAAATGTGGCACATATATATGCCAACAAATATTCAATTAACTATACTGGTGTAATACTGTTTTTTTTTTTTTTTCTGATAAAAATTCAAATATCTAGGTAATGACAGATGGACTGATTTTACAAATGTAGGCCAACAGATTCAGTAACTCCCCTTTATCACCTATATTTCTGGTTTAAGAAACTATGAATCAATTCATTTAATTCTTTAAAATATAAATGATATAAAATTACAATACATTTGGAAAAGGAAAACTAATCAATATTTTCTTATAACTCCACTGCCATGTTAAACTTTGAGAAAGCTGCAAGTCAAATAAATTTCTTACATTTCCTTGTTGTTTAGATCACATATGCACACACACTCACATAAATACACACACAAATCAACATCTTTGTATTTTCCTCACTGCTGCCCTGAGATTTACTAAACATGACATTAAAAAGCATCTGAGGGGCTCCTGGGTGGCTCAGTCGGTTAAATACCTGACTCTTGATTTCAGTTCAGGTCATCATCTCACAGTTCATGAATTCAAGCTCCATGTCGGACTCTGAACTGACAGTGAGGAGCCTATTGGGATTCTCTCTCTCTCTCTCTCTCTCTCTCTCTCTCTCTCTCTCTCTCTCT
>NW_024412415.1:40119337-40178009 GCF_014898765.1 Herpailurus yagouaroundi | reverse complement strand
TCTCTCTCTCTCTCTCTCTCTCTCTCTCTCTCTCTCTCTCTCTCTCTCTCTTCCTCTCTCTCTCTCTCTCTTTCTCAATCTCTCACTCTCTCTCCCTTTCTCTCTAACTCTCCCTCTGTCTCTGCCCCTCCCTCGCTCTAGCTATCACTCTCTCTCTCAAAATAAATAAATAAACTTAAAAAATACACTTAAAAAAAGCATCTGAAAGTTCCTCGTATTTCCATACATCTATTAAGAACTGATCTTATATTAGAAAGCACCCTGGCACAGCAACTAAATTCCATAGAAAACTCAAATCTATATTAATATTAAATAAAAGCCATGGCAAAACACTTTTATTTAGTGGTATTAGATTTGTCAATAAGACTGAAAAAAAAAAGTATTTCAACTATCTCTTTATAGAAATAATTAGCTTAAAAATCAAAAGGCTTGGAGCACATGGGTGGCTCAGTCATTTAAATATCCCACTTCGGGGGCGCCTGGGTGGCTCAGTCGGTTAAGTGGCCGACTTCGGCTCAGGTCATGATCTCACGGTCAGTGAGTTCGAGCCCTGCGTCGGGCTCTGTGCTGACAGCTCAGAGCCTGGAGCCTGTTTCAGATTCTGTGTCTCCCTCTCTCTGACCCTCCCCCATTCATGCTCTGTCTCTTTCTGTCTCAAAAATAAATAAACATTAAAAAAAATTTTTTTTTAAATAATAAATATCCCACTTCAGCTCAGGTCATGATTGCTCAGTGCGTGGGTTTGAGCCCCACAATGGGGTCTCTGCTGACAGCTCAGAGCCTAGAGTCTGCTTTGGATTCTGTATCTCCCTCTCTCTCTCTCTCTCTGCCCCTCCCTTGCTCACACTCTGTCAAAAATAAACAAGCATTGAAAAAAAAAAAATCAGAAGACTTAATCTATTAAAACCAAGCCTTTAGAATCCCATGGACCATATGTGTATAAAGGGAATGTTTTAATATGAATGCGACACCAGCCTGGGAGCCTGGCTCTTTAGCTCTAATGCCAAACAAGGGAAACACAAATCAGGAAAAAACCCAGTCACCTTTAAAAATTCTAAGCCCTCAGCTAAATATCATAACTTTATTACGACCATTAAATCACAGCTGGCCAATGAGAAGCTAATTGTAGTCCTTAGTATAGTCTGGGCAAGTAAAACACAGTCATATTATATTAGGCACAATTTAATGAAAGTGTTTATGTCAGGTGTTGGAAGTTTCCAGGAGACTAGCTCCTGACTTACCATAAAACAATTAAGTATCCATTACTGTAAAGTGACCTTTTTGGTTTTTCCTTTAAAGAATCTTAAAGCAACAACTGAAAAAAAGCCCTTGCACACGTTTTGAGATCAGACACAAAACTGAAAATTAAAAACCAGACTATTCGGGGCGCCTGGGTGGCGCAGTCGGTTAAGCGTCCGACCTCAGCCAGGTCACGATCTCGCGGTCTGTGAGTACGAGCCCCGCGTCAGGCTCTGGGCTGATGGCTCAGAGCCTGGAGCCTGTCTCCGATTCTGTCTCCCTCTCTCTCTGCCCCTCCCCCGTTCATGCTCTGTCTCTCTCTGTCCCCAAAATAAATAAACGTTGAAAAAAAAAAAAAAAAAAGACCAGACTATTCAAGTCGTCCACAAATGCCATTTCTCTGAATTCCGTGGGTCTGCAATGGAGTGTGAATGGGAGTGGCCTGTAAGGCAGAACTCGGTAGGACAGGGCATGTGGAAAGAATATCAGCAGCTAGGCAAGAGAATCTTTAAAAGGACTCTCAGGGAAAAAAAGATCTCAAGAACATTCTTCCTCTCTAACTTAAGCCAAATCTTACACTGTTGCTTTCAAATTTTATAATACACTTACTCCATCCTTTATGGTTGTCCTTTTTGATTAGAACCATATGAGAGATCCTGCTCCAATTTATAAGTTCTATAGAACATAGTTTATAATTAAAAACAAATTTAGTATAGAATGAAAAATAGAAATTGTTAGTGATCAAATTTTCATATCCACAGAGAAAGCACCACGATACCATGCAATCTACAAATGGGCTTCTTTTAAAGGAAGAACAAATTGGTGAACAAAACTGTAAAAGAAAAACTAACATTCATATACTAGTTTTAAGACAATTTTCTTTCCAATTAAAAATATATATATATTGTTCATAGAAAGTTACAAATGTAAGCAGCATTATCTACAATAACCAAATTATGGAAATAGCCCAAGTGTCCACTGACTGATAAATGGATAAAGAAGATGTGGTATGTATATTTACAATGGAATATTACCCAGCCATAAAAAATAATGAAATCTTGTCATTTGTAACAACATGGATGGACCTAGAGAGTATTATGCTAAGTTAAATAAGTCAGAAAAAAACAAATACAATATGATTTCTTCACATGTGGAAGTTAAGAAACAAAACAAAAGAACAAAGGGGGGGGGAAGAGAGAGAGAGAGGCGCAAACCAAGAAAAAGACACTTACAGAGAACAAACTGATGGTTACCAGAGGGGAGGTAGGTTAAATAGATTTTATAGATTAAGGAGTGCACTTGTGATGAGCACCAGGTGTTGTTTATGGAAAGGTTGAATCATTAAATTGTACACCTGAGGGGCGCCTGGGTGGCGCAGTCGGTTAAGCGTCGACTTCAGCCAGGTCACGATCTCGCGGTCCGTGAGTTCGAGCCCCGTATCAGGCTCTGGGCTGATGGCTCAGAGCCTGGAGCCTGTTTCCGATTCTGTGTCTCCCTCTCTCTCTGCCCCTCCCCCGTTCATGCTCTGTCTCTCTCTGTCCCAAAAATAAATAAACGTTGAAAAAAAAAAATTAAAAAAAAAAATTGTACACCTGAAATTAACTAATCGGAATTTAAATAAAAACTTTAAATAAATAAAAAGAAGGAAGGGGAAGAAAAGGATAAGTAGGAACCAAGGTAAAGCAATTTGTTGTTTGGCACAGCCAGGTCAATAGCCTAGAAACAGGTAACATTTTGAAAGGATACCTCCACACTACAGAGCAGAAACAGGAAGAAAAGAAAAGAAAAAAAAAAAAAAACCCACATCACTAAAGGCAATGAAATAAATAACTGTGTATAAAGCTTAGTTTCCCACACTTACTTGTGCATTTGTTTTTTGGAGATACCCTTTTGAATGAACTGTTTTAAGTTCCTCTAGCTCACCTACAATATTTTTGAAAGTATGTTATTATAAAGTACAGTTTCTATTTGAGTTATTTTGTTAAGGATAAAGCAACTCAAATACTACACTACTGATAAACACAAGAATACTAAAAGTCAATTATGCTTACTCCTAATCCAGGAATAAATGAAAACTAAGATTAACTCAGATCATAGACCTTAGTTTTTGCCACCTCTTTCCCTCTTTATTTCTGCTATTTATACTGCTGAGTTCATTACCACTTTCATACTTGGAAATGTTTGCTTTTCCTGCTTGGACTTGCTTTACAAATCACTGAATTGTCACTTTTTCACACAACAGGATTTCATCACAGAGTATAATTAATCCCACTAAAGCAAACATGGTAAACTTTAGGCCCAGCTAAGGGACCATGGATGAATTAATCTCTACAATAATGATGATACAATTTAATACACAAGATTTTGGTGAGGTGAAAGAGCTCTAAATGTTTAAAGTGTCATACAGAGGTGAGGGTCTCCATTTCTTCATCTGTCATATGGGAGGATTCCAGTAGCTGACCACTAAAGACTTCCTTCCATCTCTAAAATTCCTTTAATATTTACATTTGAAACACATAAAAACTCTACTTACTGATAGGATAACATTACAGTTATAAGAGACTTAGGGAAATCAACTCAAACTTCTCATCTCATAAAAGGTGTCCAAAGGTAACCCAGGGAACCTGCTGACTGGAAAAGTCAGTAGGAAACTTGGGGCAGGCAAGACCTGACTACAGCAAAATCTCTTCCGGCATGTGATGCTGTTCGCCATTCTGTGAGCTTAAAACCTTTCTTCACCATAGCTTAAACAATTACCTTTCAAACTGGTGACAATGAAAAGCTCTTTAAAAATATGTAAATATTATTTTGGAAAAATGACCTAACTTCTAGTAGTTCAATTAAGAATGATACTAACAGCGACAAGATGGTGGAGCAGCATGGAGACCCTCAACTTGTCTCATCCCTGAAATGCAGCTATATCAGCACCAAACCATTTTGCACATTTAGGAAATTGATCAGAGGATTAACACAACAGTCTGCATAACTTTAGCCACAGAACTCAGCAGGTATGCAGTTCTGTACAGGTGAACTGGGGGAGAGAAAAGCCGTGGAGGGTAGGGAGCTGTTTTTGTGGAGGACAGAGAAAGGGGGAGAGTGCAAAAAAAAAAAACCACTCCCCGAAAGTTTCTGGAGAGAAAGACAAAGAGTGAAAACACTCACAGGGGACTGAACAAGAAATCTGTTCCCCAAAACACTGACGGAAAGGAGAGGGTTTCAATACCACCAGGATTCTATAAACTGTGGAATGCAGACTCTGAAGTTGCAAAGCTTGGTGCCTAGATGTGCTCTGGTGAGGAAACAGGGTGAAGTCCCAGAAGCTGGCAACGTGGTCTGAGGGGTCCATGTGCCACACAGGGAGAAGCAGTTCCCCTGCTAGGAGAGCATTTGGTAGAGGCTACATGACCTCCCCACAGGCAATGGTTCCAGTGGACCCTAGAGAGCAGCCACATTTGCTGGCATTGGGACAAAGATGCCAGAGTGCAGTGAAACGTGGCACTGGCTGTGTTGTGATTTGCCATCATCTCTGAACCTCTGCCACTGTGTGATGGCAGGAACGATTTGTGAGGCAAGCCGGCAGGGCCCATTGTTTGGTGAGACCCTCCCACAGAGAGTCTGCACAGATCCAAGCCACAGGGGTCTCTGAAGTGTGGGGTTTTAAACACAGCCCCAACTGAGATAAAACTCTGGCAGGTGGATGGCTTGGACACGAACAGAGTAAGAGGCTGGGAGTGGATGGAAACCTGAGACAAAGGACAGGTGCCAGAGGCTAGGGAGATGGGTGAAGCCATTTCCACCTCTCCCCGGCAGGCGCAGGCACACCACACTGACCCACCCCAGTGAGCTAAGCAGTGCCACCTATTGGAGAGCAGAGGCATTACAACAAGCCCCACCCAACTGCCCCCTCTGAGCACTTCCCCTAGAAAACCAGCACAAGTCCCTCTACCTGCTTAGTGTACAGACTATAGAGTGCTTCATAGTTTGAGTTCTAGGGGAAATGGGATGTAGTAACTTCATTCGCTTTTCATTCTGTTTGCTGGTTCATTTATTCATTTTTTATACTTCTGTTTTTGTTTAAATTTTTTTGTCTTTGTTTTTGTTGTTTTCCTTCTCTTTTTTTCGGATACAGAAAGAAAAAAATTATTTTTATTTTCTTTTTTTAAATTTTTTAAACATTTTTTTATTTTATTTTTAAAAATTGTTTATTCTTTCATTTTATTTCATTTTATCCTATTTTATTCTATACATTTTAAAATTGTTAAATGTTTTCTTAATTTTTTGTCTTTTCTTTCTTTTCTTTCCCTTTTTTCTCTATTCTATCAAGCTTCTTTCAACAAGCAGACCAAAATACACCTAGGATCTAGCTTCCTTTTTTGAATTTTTGTTTTGCTTTAAATTTTTTTAATTTTAATTTTATTTTTTTCTTCCTCCAAAATGACAAAACAAAGGAATTCACCCCAAAAGAACAGGAAGAAATCACTGCTAGGGGCTTAATCAACACAGATATAAGCAAGATGTCTGAATTGGAATTTAGAACCACAATAATAAGAATACTAGCTGGGGTTGAAAAAAACATAGAATCCTTTTCTGTGGAGATGAAAGAAGTAAAGTCTAGTCAGGATGGAATTAAAAATGTTATAACCAAGATCAAATGGATGCCTGGACAGCAAGGATGGATGAATAAGAGCAGTGAATCAGCAATATAGAAGACAAAATTATGGAGAATAATGAAGTAGAAAAAAAAGGGAAACAAAGGCAAAAGAGCACGTCACAAGACTGAGAGGACACAGTGACTTATTAAAAAGGAATAATCTCTGAATCACAGGAGTCCTAGAAGATGAAGAGAGAGAAAAAGGGGCAGAAGGTTTATAGCAGAAAAATTTCCTAATCTGGGGAAGGACACAGACATCAAAATCCATGAAGCACAGAGAACTCCCATTAGATTCAACAAAAACCAACCATCACCAAAACATATCATAGACAAATTCACAAAATACACACACACAGAAAGGATTATGAAAGCAGTAAGGGAAAAAAAAAGTCCTTAACGTATCAGAGAAGCCAGATCAGGTTTGCAGCAAACCCATCCACAGACACGTGGCAGGCCAGAAAGTAGTAACAGGATATATTCAAAGTTCTGAATCAGAAAAAGATGCAGCCAAGAATTCTTTATCCAGCAACGCTGTCATTCAAAATAGAAGTAGAGATAATGAGTTATCCAGACAAACAAAAACTAAAGGAGTTTGTAACCACTAAACCAGCCCTGCAAGAAATGTTAAGGGGGACCATTTGATGGGAGAAAAGACAAAAACAAACAAACAAACAAGCGAAAAAACACCAAAAGCAACAAAGACTAGAAACAACCAAAGAACGTCACCAGAAATACCAACTCTATAGGCAACACAATAGGACTAAATTCATATCTTTTAGTACTCACTCTAAATGTCAATGTACTAAACACTCCAATCAAATACAAATGGTATCAGCATGGATAAGAAAACAAGACCCAACTAGATGCTGCTTACAAGGGACCTATTTTAGACCTAAAGACATCTGCAAATTGAAAGTAAGGGGATAGAAAACCATCTATCAAGCTAGTGGTCATCAAAAGAAAGCTAGAGTAGCCATACTTACATCAGACAAACTAGATTTTAAAATAAAGACTGTAACAAGGGATGAAGAAGGGCATCATATCATAATTAAGGGTTATATCCACCAAGAAGATCTAACAATTAAAAATATTTGTGCTCCCAACGTGACACATCCAAATATGTAAATCAATCACGAAAATAAAGAAACTCACTGATAATAATACCATAATAGTAGGGGACTCAACACCCCACTTAGAGCAATGGACAGATCATCTAGGCAGAAAATCAATAAGGAAACAATGCTTTGAATGACACACTGGAACATATGGACTTAACAGATATATTCAGAACATTTCACCCTAAAGGAGCAGGATACACATTCTGCTTGAGTGCACATGGAACATTCTCCAAAACAGATCATATACTGGGACACAAATCAGCCCTCAACAAGTACAAAAAGACAGAAAACATACGTTGCATATTTTTGGACCACAACACTATGGAATGAAATCAACCACAAGAAAAAATTTGGAAAGATCATGAAAGATCTTGGAGATTAAAGACAACTACTAAAGAATGACTGGGTAAACCAAGAAATTAAAGAGGAAATTAAAAAGTACATGGAAGCCAATGAAAAAGGAAACATGACAATCCATAACCTCTGGGATGCAGCAAAGGTGGTCATAAGAGGGAGGTATATAACAATTTAGGCCTTCCTAAAGAAGGAAGAATGGTCTCAAATACACAGCCTAACCTTACAGCTAAAAGAGGTAGAAAAAGAACAGCAAATAAAGCCCAAAACCAGCAGAAGAAGGGAAATAATAAAGATGAGAGCAGAAATCAATGATATCGAAATAAAAAAAAAAAAAAAGGTAGAACAGATCAATGAAACCAGGAGCTGGTTCTTTGAAAGAATTAACAAAACTGATAAACCCCTAGCTAGACTGAAAAAAGAAAAAGGAAAGGACCCATAATAAATAAAATCATGAATGAAAGAGGAGAGATCACAACCAACACTGCAGAAATACAAACAATATTAAGAGAATAATATGAGCAATTATATGCCAATAAAATGGGCAGTCTGGAAGAAATGGACAAATTCCTAGAAAAATATAAACTACCAAAACAGAAACAGGAAGATATAGAAAATTGGAACAGGCACATAACCAGTAAAATCAAATCAGGAATCAAAAAATCTCCCAACAAACAAGAGTCCAGGGCCAGATGGCTTTCCAGGGGAATTCTACCAAACATTTAAAGAAAAGTTAACACCTGTTCTTTTAAAGCTGTTCCAAAAAATACAAATGGAAGGAAAACTTCCAGCCTCATTCCAGAGGCCAGCATTACCTTGATTCCAAAACCAGACAAAGACCCCACTAAAAAGGAGAACTACAAATTTCCCTGATGAACATGGATGCAAAAATTCTCAACAAGATACAAGAAAACCAGACCCAACAATACATTAAAAGAAGTACTGACCACAATCAAGTAGGATTTATTCCTGGGATGACAGCTGATACAATATCCACAAAACAATCAATGTGATACATCACATTAATAAATGAAAGGATAAGAACCACATGATCCTCTCAATAGATGCTAAAAAAGCATTTGACAAAATATAGCATCCTTTCTTGATTAAAAAAAAAAAAAAAAAACCCTGAAGAAAGTAGGGATAGAAGGATCATACCTCAAGGTCATAAAACCATATATGAAAGACCCACAGCTAATATCATTCTCAAAGCAGAAAAACTGAGAGCTTTTCCCTGAAGGTCAGAAACATGACAAGTCTATACACTCTCACCACTGTTATTCAACATAGTGTTGGAAGTCCTCACCTCAGCAACCAGACAACACAAAGAAATAAAAGGCATCCAAAATGGCAAGGAGGAAGTCAAACTTTTACTCTTTGCAGATGACATGATCCTCTATGTGGAAAACTCAAAAGACTCCACCAAAAAACTGCTAGACATGATACATGAATTCAGCAAAGTCACAAGATATAAAATGAATGTATAGAAATCGGTTGCATTTCTATATACCAATAACGAAGCAGCAGAAAGAGAAATCATGGAAGCTATCCCATTTACAATTGCACCAAAAACCATAAACCTATCCAAAGAGGTGAAAAATCTATACACTAAAAACTATAGAAAGCTTATAAAAGAAATTGAAGACACAAAGAAATGGGAAAAAAAACTCCATGCTCATGGATTGGAAGAACAAATACTGCTAAAATGTTGATACTACACAAAGCAATCTACATATTCAATGTAATCCCTATCAAAATAACACCAACAGTCTTCACAGAGCTAGAACAAACAATCCTAAAATTTGTTTGGAACCACAAAAGACCCTGAATAGCCAAAGAAATCTGGAAAAAGAAAACCAAAGCTGGAGGCATCACAATTCTAGACTTCAAGCTGTATTTCAAAGCTGGAATCATCAAGACAGTATGGTACTGGCACAAAAATGGACACAAAGATCAATGGAACAGAATAGAGAACCCAGAAATGAACCCACAAACATATGGCCAACTAATCTTTGACAAAGCAGGAAAGAATATCCTATGGAAAAAAGGCAGTCTCGTCAGCAAGTGGTGTGGGGAAAATTGGACAGCAACATGCAGAAGAATGAACCTGGACCACTTTCTTACACCATATATAAAAATAAACTCAAAATGGATGAAAGACCTAAATGTAAGACAGGAAACCATCAAAATCTTAGAGAAGAAAACAGGCAAAAACTACTTTGACCTCGGCCGCTCCAACTTCTTAGTTGACATATCTCCAGAGGCAAGGGAAGCAAAAGCAAAAGTGAACTATTGGGACTTCATCAAGAAAAAAAAGCTTCTGCACAGCAAAGGAAACAATTCGCAAAACTAAAAGGCAAGTGACAGAATGGGAGAACATATTTGCAAATGACACATCAGATAAAGGGTTAATATCCAAAATCTATGAAGAACTTATCAAACCCAACAGCCAAAAAACAAATAATCCAGTGTAGATATGGCAAAAGATATGAATAGACACTTTTCCAAAGAAGACATCAGGTAGCTAACAGATAAATGAAAAGATGCTCAACATCACTCATCATCAAGGAAATACAAATCAAAACCACAATGAGGTACCACCTCACACCTGTCAGAATGGCTAAAATCAACTCAGGCAACAAGAGATGTTGGCGAGGATGTGGAGAAAGGGGAACCCTTTTGCACTGGTGGTGGGAATGCAAACTGGTGCAGCCACTCCAGAAAACATACACAGGTTCCTCAAAAAATTAAAAATAGAACTACCCTACGACCCAGCAATTGCACTACTAGGTATTTATCCAAGGGATAAAGGTGTGCTGTTTCAAAGGGACACATGCACCTCAATGTTATAGCAGCACTATTGACAACAGCCAAAGTATGGGAAGAGCCCAATGTCCACTGAGTGATGGATGGATAAAGATGTGGTATATATATACAATGGGATATTACTCAGCGATCAAAAAGAATGAAATCTTGCAATTTGCCACAACTTGGATAGAACCAGAGTGCATTATGGTAAGTGAAATAAGTCAGAGAAAGACAAATATGATTTCATTCATATGTGGAATTTAAGACACAAAACAGATGAATATACAGGAAGGGAAGCAAAAAAAAAAAAAAAAAAAAAAACAAAAAAACAAACAGGGAGACAAACCGTAAGAGACTCTTACAAAGAACAAACTGAAGTTTGCTGGAGGGGTGTTGGGTGGGGAGGATGGGCTAAATGGGCAAGGGGCATTAAGGAGGACACTTGTTGGGATGAGTACTAGGTGTTATATGTAAGTGATGAATCACTAAATTCTATTCCTGAAATCATTATTACACTAAAAAAAAAAATGATACAAACAGCAAAAGGGGCTCCAGATTTAACTGTACAGCTATTCATCTGGCTTGTGTGATATTCAATTTAAAGTCAACAGGCGGGTGACTGGGTGGTGCAGTTGCTTAAATGTCCGACTCTGGGGGCGCCTGGGTGGCGCAGTCGGTTGAGCGTCCGACTTCAGCCAGGTCACGATCTCGCGGTCCGTGAGTTCGAGCCCCGTGTCGGGCTCTGGGCTGATGGCTCAGAGCCTGGAGCCTGTTTCCGATTCTGTGTCTCCCTCTCTCTCTGCCCCTCCCCCGTTCATGCTCTGTCTCTCTCTGTCCCAAAAATAAATAAACATTGAAAAAAAATAAAATAAAATAAATGTCCGACTCTGATTTTGGCTCAAGTCATGATCTCACAGTCCATGAGTTCAAGACCTGTGTTGGGCTCTGCACTGACCATGAGGACTCTGTTTGGGATTCTCTCTGCCCCTTCCTCTCTCTCTGGCCCTTTCCTGTGCGCGCGCTCTCTCTCTCTCTCTCTCTCTCTCTCTCTCTCTCAAAATAAACTTAAAAAAAAAAGTCTTTATAAAAAAAATAAAGTCAATAGGCATGATACAAACCCTATCTAAACTTTCCAAATTAAAGGGTTTCAATTCTGATTTTGTTACTTAACTAGATATGTGATCTTGGGCAATTTATTTATTTCTCTGATCCTCAGTCTCATCTTTAAAATAGGAATAATACCAAGTATATCACACCTGGTTACTGTGAATTAAAGGAGCTAGCTCATGTAAAGGCCCTTTGACGGTCTGGCATATACTTAGTTCCCTTCTCTAATCTCTTCAACTTCTGGGAAATAAAGAATGCTTTTTTCTCCTTTTACTTTATCAGAAAAATTCCTGAAATTAAATGCATGGGGTCCTGGTCCTCAAATTCATTTATCAGCAGTTGTGCAACAACTAAACTGAAATAAAATGAGGGGCATTGTGACCTAATGGAAGGCAAATGAGGTTTGGAGTCAACAAATCTGAATTTGAATCCCAGCCTATCTAAGAGCTTTAGACCTTGAGCAATTTACCAAACCTCTCAAAGCTTCTCATCTGAAAATGAGACTATTATCTAGCAATTTAGCATTCTGTCTTTCCTAGTCACAGAAACATGGCAAATACTTTGAAAAGGGCATGTCTTTGTCATCTTTGTCTCTTCCATACCAAGGTGAGTTTCAAAATTATAAGATTTGATGCTGGAATAAGACAAGACATTGATAAAAAGAGATTTAACACTGCAATAAATGTGTTACATCATGAAAAGAAAACGTACAAACCCAGTTTAACTGGTTCCAACTCTAGGCATTATGTCATTGCTTCCTTTTCTTTCCTTAGGAGTGGACCTCAAATATTCTTTTCCTACAGGAAGATGGAAAGTGGGAAATACATATTAGTGAAGGTTATCTGAGTCATACTTTAAAACTGAGCATTCTTTAACATACCTTTAGGCAGAGGCAAACTGTTACACATTCTATTTAGTGGACTTGTTTTTAAGTGATGACATAACTAAGAGGTATTTTAGTTTAGAAAGTACTATTGTTTAAGTAGCCAGAAAAGTAACCTTACCACAAAAAATTACTTTCAATGAACAACAATACCTTTGTTAAAGATAACTACACAGGATAGGATTGCATGAAGTACTGTAGTTCATTACATTATGCAAAAATATTTCTACAACTAAGTTCTTAATCTTCTGGGTAAAGGGTAAGCTGTGAGATATATAAAACTATGAGACTAGTGAAAGCTATGAACTGCATTTCCTGAAAAAGGCACATACATGAATCATATTTTACATATAATTTCAGTCGAGTCATTAAACCCAGTCATCTATCCTGAGAATCTCTAAAACCTGTTAGTAGACTCCAAGGAACCAGTTTTTGAGTTTTCAAAAATAATGGATTTACAAGATTTTAGAACCTGAAGCAACTTGGCAACCATGTAATACAAACTGCTAATAGAAAAATAAATACTGGCCCAGAAAGATGAAAAGAATTAAGTAAAGCCTTAGTCTACTCAGGAACAGAGGTGTCCAATTATTATGCTAATGTACATAAGACTGACCATGCAAAATTTAGTATATAGCAGTGCCTTTGGGTTAGAATAATTCTCACAATGGAACCCAAAGAGGAGACTTCCATATGGTCTTTTGGCCCAAACATTACTGATAGTTAAGAGAGTGAATTTTGGAGTTCTATATAAATGTGAAAAAGTTGATCAAGTCACTTAATCTGTCTCAAAAATAAATAAAAACATTAAGAAAAAAAAAATTTTTTTTTAAATAATAAATTTCCTGGTGCGCCTGGGTGGCTTAGTCCGTTAAGCATCCGATTCTTGATTTCAGCTCAGGTCATGATCTTGGGATCATGAGATCAAGTCCCAAGCCTAGGATTCTCTCTCTTTCTCTCTCTCTCTTTCTCTCTCTCTCTCTCTCTCTCTTTCTCTCTCTCTCTCTCCCTCCCTCCCTCCCTCCCTCTCCCACTTGTGCTTTCTCTAAAAAAAAAAAACATAAAAAAATAAAATAGATTAAATAAATAAATAAATAAAATTCTTGTCTGCAACAACATGGATGATCTAGAGTATAAAGCTAAGTGAAATAAGTCACTCAAGAGCGAAATGTCATATGATTTCACTCATGTGAAATTTATGAAATAAAACAAGCAAAGGGAAAAAGAGACAATCCAAGAAACAGACTCTTAACTAGAGAACAGATGGTTACCCTAAAGGGAGGTGGGTAGGGGGGAATGGGTAAAATTCATGATGGGGATTAAGGGTACACTTATCATGATGAGCACTGAGTAATGCACAGAATTGTTAAATCACTACAATGTATACCTGAAACTAATATAACACTGTATGCTAATTGTACTGCAATTAGAATGTTTAAAAAGTATTACTTAAAAAGTATTTCTTGTCAAGTCATGAAATTAGATATAATATGAAATAAATCTCTAAGTAAATGAGATGCTTTCCAGTTCAACAAAATAAGTGGCAAACATTTGCTGAGTATCTTCTACATAATGTACTATTAGGTGTTACTGAGGATATAGAAAAGATCAAATTGTCCTTCTTTAAGAGAAATTATGGCAAGATAGAGCTTTTCCTTCTCATTTCCATCTTGGGTTCCATTTTTTTCCTTCTTTCCTTAGGGTTCAGCTTTTTTGCCCACATTCTCAGAGTTCCCAGCAGGACTAGGAGGACCCTGCACATAACTCCTAATTTTGATCTTTCACCTGAGCCTCAGACCCCCATGTCCTGCTGGGTTTTTTGGATGTTTCCACCTGAATATACCATAGGTAAAAACTCAGTATGTTCAAAACTGAGCTTTTCATCTCTTCCTAAAATTGATCCCTTCTTTAAATTCCCTGTTTTGGTTAACAGCACCATAGCCACTTAGACACATGAAAAGTCCAGCAATTATTACATTTCACCAATCACCTTCAAGTCTCATTGATTCTTACTCTAAATGCTTTCTAAGACTACTTTCTCAACTCCATCCCAATCAATAGTACCCAAATCCAGGTCACTATCTCTCAATATAACCAATTCACTTATCTAACCAGTCCACTTTTATCCTACTTCAGAGTCAATTATTATACTGCTGCCAAAATGATCCCTCTAAAATGAAAATCCTGCCACATCATTCACCATCATATGTCAGACCTTTCAAAGACTTATCCATAGAATGAAGTTAAAGTTCACCCACAGAATAAATGGACAGTGTGGCATGTGAAGTACTCAATGACCTCGCTCATGCCTATCTCCTCAGCTTCACTTCCTATCTCCCACTTCATCACACCACAGCCACACTGAATCTCATGTGTTCTCACGCTGGTCTTTTGCCAATATATCCTTACAACCTTTGCACGCATAGGCAATTCCTACTTGTTCTTAAGATTCAGGTCCAGGATCACTTCCTCTGAGAAGCCTGTTCAGAGCATGCTTCCCTACCCGCCAAGCTGACACATCACCACAACAAGCAAGCGGGAGATATTTGTTACACTGAACAAAAATGAAACTAAGCAAACTAATGACACAGCAGCAAGTAAGTTATAAATATAAAGCCAGCAAGAAGGGAAACTAGATAGATTTCAGTGTTTCTTTGGAGAAAAAAGGTCTTGATCTGAGGAGTAATTGTTCAGAGTGTTGAAGAGAAGAAATGAAAGTATTTGAGTAAAAATAGAGATGGAAATGAACACATTTAGAAGTGAAATGTGGGGGCGCCTGGGTGGCGCGGTCGGTTAAGCGTCCGACTTCAGCCAGGTCACGATCTCGTGGTCCATGAGTTCGAGCCCCGCGTCGGGCTCTGGGCTGATGGCTCAGAGCCTGGAGCCTGTTTCCGATTCTGTGTCTCCCTCTCTCTCTGCCCCTCCCCTGTTCATGCTCTGTCTCTCTCTGTCCCAAAAAATAAATAAATGTTGAAAAAAAAAAAAAGAAGTGAAATGTGTATAGTAAGGCTGGAGGGATAGTAAACACCAAATATAAACTCGTGAATGTTACCATCCTTTAAAAAAAAAAGGTTTAGGGACCACAGCTGATAAATCACCAGACTTTTGAAACAATTTTCTCTGAAACTATATAGTTGCCATTTACAGACACTACTTTACACTTGCATTAGAGAGACATTAGTTTAGATATTTTCATTTTTTAGTTAATGCCCTGTAATCTTACAGGTTTAAGAAAATACTCATGCTTAATTAGCATGTACTGAAGAACTTTATATAAAATCCTGAAATTATAATCTTTATATTGCATGACAGTTTGCTGAAATTGGATAAGCTAACATAGACTCAGGTAGGTCAAGAGCTAGTCGACCTTATTAAATAATCTTTATTATTAGAACATTAGATTATTCCAAGTCAGCAGAAGAAACTGAAAAATATAGTGAGCTTAATGTTCATTTCACAGAGGAATTAAACTGTAAATGTTTTGTTCTCTGAATGAAGGATAATTAAAGAATATCAATCTTGCAACTTAAATACACTAGTCATAGTGCAGACGAAGAACAGATCTATGAGGTATTCCCATATGAAAAGTGAAGATTAAGGTCACCTACCAAGAATAAGAAGAGGGAAAGATAATTGTCATCCCTGAACCACACTTAATGACAAAATCTACTGTTTGCAGTGAAGATAGAGAACACTCACTCTGATACATTAGCTAGAAGGCCACACAATTAGTCAGAAGGGGATCAAGTTAGAAGCATAAGCAGCACAAGTAAATCAGTCAACCCAAACTGAATCATCTCTAAATGGAGTTCTGTATCATTTTTATTTTATATATTTAACTATATAGCTGCATAAGATAATAACAACCCAAGGCATATCTTCTTTATCAAAAAGAAAGATGATTAGGAAACAGATACCTGCTGACAAAGCACAGAAGTACTTGGAGTGTTAAAAGTCATTTGCATGGAGTTGTATGTCTTCTTGTCCTTGACTCTGTAAATGCCAATTCCTTGCTTTCAGGTTTGCAGACAGTAAAAAGCGAGATACAAAGCTGAATATTAATTCTCAAGATAACACTGATGTTATGTCAGAAGATATGGGTAATTCTCACTCTCACATAATACCTGTCATTTTAAAATGCCCCTACTGAAATGAACCAACATTCGTGAATGCAAGGCTAAAAACCCTTTTGAATGTTGTATTCAAGCAAACTGACAGATATGAACGCACAAACACTCGTCTTCGATTATGAAATCCCCTCACACATAAACATCATTGTAAAATAAATTTCTGTCAGAGAAGAGGGACTGAAAATGTTGCAAGCTTGCTAAAGAGAGTAACACCAAGCTATAAAAGAAGCTGGCAGCCCGAGAATATGACAACCACGTATGCTCAAGTGTGCTGCAGATGATCATTTAGATGCTGTCAGCCAATGTCAGCTGAATTTCTTCAATACTCCATTTTATGAAAAACCCCTCTGGCTTAGGGAAGGAATATAGACTCATCTATCTGATCTAAAACAGCAAACTGTTTTTGTCTGGTATGTATTCATTTTTCAACAAGAAGAGAGAGTTCTATATTTCTTGTGATCATAATCTTACCCATACATTGGGGCTAATGTCTGTACTGTACAAATGTAAAAATTATTCATTAAAAAAATAGCAGATTTTATATACATACACAGCCAATTCTCAATATTTGTGAGAATTTGTAGTAGTTATGTTCTATAGTTCCCACAAACAATGAATCAGTGAATACTGTGCTTCTATTGTTTCCAAGAAATGAAAAATACAGGGTTAAGTTCTTATAAGCCTCTGATTACATTTTCACCGACCGATCATTACACAAAGTTTGTTTTATGTGTATTTCTGTGTAAAAAACATCTTATTTAATATATATTGTTGATTCATTAAAATTGAACTCAACAGCATAATTCATGACTGAACAAAGTTTATCTAACACACATATAGTCTCCATAGGGCATATCACAACCCTGTTGTATTTAGTAACACTACACATCACTTCAGCACATTTGGAGGACAGCATAATCACCCCAAAAAGGCACAAAAATTATGAAAAATGTGACACTAAGGAGACTGCAAAAAGAACACTAGATTACAGTATGAGAGTTAAAACAAGAAGGCAAATGTCACCTTGTTCAACCTCAGCTAAAAATGTACACAGCAGGCAACTCATTTTTTTTTTTAAGTCATCTCTCTACCTAACGTGGGCCTTGAACAGGATCAAGAATCCACACACTCCACTGACTGAGCCAGCCAGGTGCCCCCAGGTAATTCACTTTTTCACCGCTCTTGAGTATATCTACAAATGACTGTGAAAGCACCATAATTATTGATTTGGGGGTTGCAAATAAACTTTAGCAAGCAGATAAATTTGCAAAAATGAAAGCCATGAATAAAGAGGATCAACTAGCGTGTGTGTGTGTGTGTGTGTGTGTGTGTGTGTGTGTGTATGAATGTGTATGTGTATATACACCTGTGGCATATGACATATGTGACAGGAAAGACAAGTTGTGGAACTCTCTAGTATGACACTCTCCTAAGGTCCATTCCTATATTTCCACTTGGCATACTGGATACCTCTACCTGAATGTACTATCAGCACTTCAAACTTAACAGACCAAGTTCACCTTCTGTGCTTATCCCAAACCTGCCTTCTGGTATGTCACTACTCAAGTCACTGCAACTCGGACTCCTTTCTCCATATCCCAGCCAGGCACCAAATCATGTTGTTTCATCCTCTAAAATAGCTCTTAAAGTTGATCTCTCCCTGACCCAAGCCCACTACAATTATCACTAAATGCCTTTCTATCATTTGAACCATTAGCACAGTTTTACCATCTTCTCTATCCCCTACTCCAAAATCAAAGGCTATATTACAGTCAGTGTTATTTTTCCAAGACTTAATCATACTTTCACTTCTTGGTACCTATATAATGAGTTTCAAATTTCTTGGTTGTGATACACAATGCTTTTTCTGGCACCAAATCATCCCTGTAGATTCATCTACTGTCACTCATCTCTCATAAACTCTATAGCCACAATAATCTATTTTCCATTCTTTGAATATATCATGTTTTTTAAAGACCCTTTATACATGTTAGAAATGCCACTAACAATGCTCTTTCTTCCATTCTTTACCTGCCCTTAAAGCCTCTGCTGATGTCACTTCCTTTATGAAGACTTTCCTGATCAGCCTCTACTTCCACTTCAGGCCAAGTTAGTCACTATATTCCCTGTGCTTCCATAATATCTTCACATACTTCTATTATAGAATTCCTTAACTTGGTAAGGGAGGAAGTACAAGAACGTACAAGGTTGGCCAAATACTGATTACTAATGTAGCTGAGTGATGCAGATTCATTATACTATCATTCCTTTAGTGTGTATGCTAAATTTCCATTAAAGGAAAGTTAAAAAAAAAAAAAGTCAAGAGAGACAGAGACAGAAGGAGAGAAAAAATATTTTACTATAAGTAATTGAAAATCTGACTTGTGTGTGACTTAAACAAATATGGCATTAACTTTTTTCCCCAGATAAGAAGTCTAGAAGTACTAGTCTAGGGTCATTACTGAGGCTCAAGAAGATCATCAAAGACAAAGTCTCTATCTTTTTCCTCCATTAAGTGTGTTGATTTGTTGCTTCAAAGCCACTTGTAATAGATGCTGACATTCTCTTTGTATTCAAGGCAGGAAAAAGGATAGTGCAAAGTCACATCTTTACCTCTTTAACAGGAAAAACAAAAATGTTTTTCAGTGCCCTCAGCAAACAGCTTGTAATACATTTCCCACAAGCTGTTAAGTCATCCAACAGTGCCTTATGGCCTGATCCTCTTTGAAGGCAGAGACTATTTTTGTACTTCGGTAAGCAATCCAGTACCTAGCATACAGAGGTACTTTGTATCTAATTAATGTATGAATCTAATAAAGGAAACAATAATATGTATAATAACACAAGAACTCCACTTTGCTAATTTTCTTTATAAAAGCAATATAACAAAAAGTGCTCTAACACTTGCCAATGCTGTACAAATAAGGAACTACTAGTATAGTAGTTTGACATCCACTATCATGGATGTCTCTTTTTACTGTTCTCTTTGTAGAGGACCCAGACAGAGGATTAACAAAAAATCAAGAGACCTGAATTTCTGTCTACACAAAACAATCTTGATGAAACTCAATTACTTAGAGGTAATGTTTATTAATTTCTCAGGGTTGTTCTGAAGATAAGAGAAATATAAACAATATGAAAGCACAGTGAAATGTATAAAACAGTATAAACACATGCATTAAAAATGCACTGAAAAAAATAAATAAAAATAAATGCAATGGTTCTATTAAGTCTTGAGAGGAAACTTAGTTATGTACCATGCATAAAGATATATGCCATCTGGCACATCAACAATAAGAATTAAAAATTAAACACTATTAATATCTAGTATGGATGCTAAACATAGTTAGATGAGTTTCTGCATTTGGCCCTGGTTCTTTCATGGCTATGGAGAAGTAAACTAACTGTACCTTACATTTACACCTCACTAAGGAAAAATGCTTTACAAAATAAAATTGGTGCCTTGATGCAATTATATATCCACAAACTGAAAAGTAGGATATGATAAACAAACTGGTTAACACAGAATAGTTGACACCAAATCCCAATTAATCAGTTAATAATTAACTACCAATAAATGAACAGTACTAAAGTAGGCCAAGGTCCTAAAGCACTTCTAAGTTAAATCAAGTGAGAAATAAAAGAGTAGAAGCATTGAATATTAATTTTCCTCTGACTTTAATAACCTTGATTGAGCTTATAAATATTTTTCAGGGTTACCTTATGGCTCATACATACAGAGGCAACACTGATGGTCAGAAATATTTCTGATAAATGATAATTTCAATGGCCTGTTTTCTAAATTTGTACTAAGTTGTATATTTCCTAACCTATAAGAGTGTTGTATCAAAATAAGCAGTATGTATATACAACAAAACACAGTAGCCAATACTAAGGAAGAGAAAAATGACAGTTCTAAGTCAAGAGAATCTCTACAGATGTTATATTAAGAACTGATGTGTCTTCACTTTTATTAGATTTGCAGACAATAGTTTCATTAGTTTCAATAGTTTCATTTAAGCAGAAACTATTCTCCATGTAGCTTACCATGGAATTATTAATGCTGAAAACTGACTCATCTTAATACAAAAAACTACACATCAAGACTGTAGGCCAGTAAATTCCAGGAGAACACTGCATAAAGCATCATTAGGTCATAAATAGAACTGAAAATTTTCAGCAGATCAGACTTATCTCACAGTTATTTTCTAAAGGAGGAACAACCAATAAGAAACCAAAATGTTAGAATAGTGAGAATGAGCTTATGCTTTATAGTTGTAGCCACCCAGTTTCAAGTAAATCAATATTTGTTTTTAAAAGGGAAGAACAGAATGTTTCTCTTCCTGTTTTATTTGCATATACAGCTTTAACAGCTAAAACTTCAACAGTGGGTATTTCTCCTACAAAGAATTTGGCATACCTGAAGTAAGAAATAAATTATTTGTCAATGTTAGAAAAATAAAAGTCATAAACGATACGTTTACATAAACGATACGCTATTTTAATTTTTTTTTAATTTTAGGGAGAGAGTTGCACACACGTGTGAGCGGGGGGGGGAGGGATATCATTGAGATATTGATAGGATTGCTTTGATCATCTGTTGTTATGATATCCATTAAACTCAAAGTGATCCACAGATAATCAAAGCAATCCTATCAATATCTCAATGGTATCTTTTGTAGAAACAGAAAAATTCATCCTAAAATTTGTATCAGATTTCAAGGGACCCTAAACAGCCAAAACAAGCACGAAAAAGAAGAATAAAACTGGAGAACTAATACTTAATGACTTCAAAACACTATAAATTAAAAAAAAAAAAAAAAAAAAGACAGAACGGCAACAGAATAGAGAGCCCAGAAATAAAGTTTCACATAAATGGTCAAATAATTTTTGACAAGGGTGCCAAGACTGTTCAACGGACAAAGGAAAGTCTTTTCAAAAAATGGTGCTAGGAAAACCAGATATCCACATACAAAAGAATGAAGATGGAGCTTTACCTAACACCATAGACAAAACCTAACTCAAAATAGGTCAAAGACCTAAATGTAAAGCCTAAACCCATAAAATTCTTAAAAGAAAACATAGGTTAAAGGCTTCACAACATTGGATTTGGCACTGATTTCTTAGATATAACATCAAAGGCACAGGTAACAAAGTGAAAACAATGAATTGGACTCCATGAAAATTTTAAAACTTTTGTGCAGCAAAACACACTATGCACAAAGTCGCAACATTGGAGAAAATATTTGTGAACGATATATCTGGTAAGGGATTAACATCATAATACATAGAGAACTCCTAAAACTCAACAAAAAGAAATAACCCAATTCAAAACTGGGCAGAGGACTTGACTAGACATTTCCCCAAAGATATACAGACAGCCAGTAAGTACATGAAAATAAGTTATCATCACTGATTATTATGAAAATGCAAATCAAAACGACAATGAGATACCACTTCACACCCATTAAGATGGCTACTATGAGAGAGAGAGAGAGGGAGAGAGGGAGAGAGGGAGGGAGGGAGGGAGGGAGGGAGGAACGAAGGAAGGAAGGAAGGAAGGAAGGAAGGAAGGAAGGAAGGAAGGAAGAAATAAGTTCTGGTGATGATGTGAAAAAGGAAGGAAGGAAGGAAATAAGTTCTGATGATGATGTGAAAAAACTGGAACACTTGTGCACTGCTGGTAGTAATTTAAAATGGTACATGCTGCTATGGAAAACAGAACAGTGATTCCTTAAAAATTAAAAATAGAATTAGCATATTATCCAGCAATTTACTTCTAACTATATACCCAAAAGAAGAGAAAGCAATGTCTTGAAGAGATATTGGTACAATGACAATTTACAGCAGCACGACTCACCAATGATAAATTGTGAAAGCCACTCAAGTGTCTGTTGACAGACAAATGAATACAGTGGAATATTATTCAGCCACAAAAAGGAAGGAAATTCTGCCATATGCTACCAACACAGATGAACAACCCTGAAGACATTATCCTAAGTGAAATGAGCCAATCACAAAAAGACAAATATTGCACAATTCCATTTATACAAGGTGCTTAAAGTAGAAAGAATCATAGAGACAGAAAGAAGAATGCTGGATGTCAAGGGGAATGGGGAGTATTAGAAGGTGGAAGAGGGACTATATAAAGTATCCTCCAAAATGAGAAGGCATTTGGGGACCAAAAAAACAAAGCAGGCAATGCATACAATTCCCACAGAGTTTTATGCAGGGTAACTTACTGACAGGGAGGATTGGGCAGATGATGATCCAGAGCTGCAGTTATTTCCCAAAAAGTCTGGACCTCAGCCTACAGATTCTATACAGCAAGGGGACCCTGGGGACACTGTAGTGAAGTCAAGGGTTCATGTACATTTCAGAAGGTTTGCATGCACCTGACAGACCTTGTGATGACATCTGTGTGTCAGGAAAGGGAAAAACTATTTTATCTTTAACAAATTTACAGAGCACCAGAGTAAAGCCTTCCCACATTCCAGATGTGGTGGGAATTTTTAAGGCATGTATACTAATCTCCAAAGGGCCTGGGACACGTAGCCCCAAGAGAGGTCACAGAGCAGACGTAAACAAGATGAAAGACCAAAGATGGAATCAGTATTGTCATCACTCCAGCAGAGAGTTACTGTTTAGTAAGTACAGAGCAGTTCTACAACATGAAAAGAGTTACAGAGATGGAAGGTGCTGATGGTTCCACATTATGAATGTATACAATGCCAATTATATACCTAAAATGGTTAAGATGGTAAAATTTATGCTAAATGTATTTTACCGCAATAAAAAAATTAAGAAGGGGTAAGGGGTGGAGTAAATGGGCCATTGGGGAGTAAGAGGAAAATCTAAATGTCATGAGTAAGGGAGAAATATAATAAAGAGGGAAGAAAATAAAAAAGGAAGGTAGACAGGGATAAAGAGTAGAATGGAGGGAGGGATTCTCTCTCTCTCTCTCTCTCTCTCTCTCACACACACACACACACACACACACACACACACACACACACACGCATACTTTGAACTTTGACCCAAATCACCAAGTACTAACTACAGCATAGAGAATGCCTCCAGGATATCAATCACTGTCACATTCTGATATCAAAGATAAAAATTTCAACTTGGTCTAAAATGACCAAATTGGGCTTAATCAGAAGTAATCAGCTGTAAATAATGCAAATCCAAAAGGTCCAGATCATGTTCCACTGTCATTCCCTATTAGGATATCAAATTCAATTTGGAAGATTTCAGTATGATTCGCTAAAGTTACGTCTCAGGATACACACAGAATGTGAGTGTTCCTTGGAGCACCTGACTTGATGGATACAATGGGCAAGTACTACTGCCATTCACAGAAATAAGCATATATTTCACAGTAGCTACTGAAAATCAATGTTTTCACCGCTTCAAATGGTAACAGAAGTAAAATATTCTAATTTCAAAATCACTCCAAGCTGCAAATTAAAAAAATGTATGTTCTTATAAACTTCTATTAATCATAAAGCTAAGTAATGTGTTACTAACAGCTGTGACTGCCTCTTCACTAAAGCCTGTGTCACTTTAGCTGACCTAACAGCTCATTCTTCTTGGAGCAATTCAATCAATCACCCCATCAAATAGTCCCAGGTCAAGCAGGTGAAAATACTTTTAGTGTAGTAGGATGTCCCTACAGCTCTTTAAAATCTATAGGCACGCTCCACCGCAGCTGCCTCCTTCTGCCACTCTTGTGGTGCTGCTTGTATGCTCTCTCTTGGTGTGGACCCGGTACCTCTTTTGTGAAGCAGCAGCTGGGGAGACTCTGGTACTTGCCATGGCTGACAAAAAGCCCAAGGAAAGAGTCAAGACTGAGAACAACGATCATATTTGAAGGTGATAGGGCAGGATGGTTGTGTGGCACAGTGTAAGATTAAGAGGCATATACTGGGGCGCCTGGGTGGCGCAGTCGGTTAAGCGTCCGACTTCAGCCAGGTCACGATCTCACGGCCCGTGAGTTCGAGCCCCGCGTCAGGCTCTGGGCTGATGGCTCAGAGCCTGGAGCCTGTTTCTGATTCTGTGTCTCCTTCTCTCTCTGCCCCTCCCCCGTTCATGCTCTGTCTCTTTCTGTCCCAAAAATAAATAAACGTTGAAAAAAAAAAAAAGAGAAAAAAAAGAGGCATATACCACTTAGTAAACTAATGAAAGCCTATTGTAAACAACAGGGTGTGTCATTGAGGCAGAGCAGATTCTGATCTGATGGGCAGCCAATCAACAAAACAAACACACCTACACTGTTGTAAATGGAGGATGAAGATACAATTGGTGTGTTCCAGCAGCAGACAGGAGGCATCTACAAAAATGGGAACATGCTACGTTAATCCAGAACTCTGTTCCTCCAGACCAAGAAGACATTCTCCATTAGAAAACTGCAATTTGAGGGGTACCTGGGTGGTTCAGTCAGTTAAGCCTCTGACTTTGGCTCAGGTCAGGATCTCACAGTTAGTGGGTTTGAGCCCCACGTTGGGCTCTGTGCTGACAGCTCAGAGCCTGGAGCCTGCTTCAGATTCTGTGTCTCCCTCTCTCTCTGTTCCTCCCCCGCTATCACTCTGTCTCTCTCGTTCTCAAAAATAAACATATAGGGTGCCTGGGTGGCTCAGTCGGTTAAGCGTCCGACTTCAGCTCAGGTCACAATCTCATGGTCCGTGAGTTCAAGCCCCGCGTTGGGCTCTGGGCTGATGGCTCAGAGCCTGGAGCCTGCTTCCGATTCTGTGTCTCCCTCTCTCTCTAACCCTCCCCTGTTCATGCTCTGTCTCTCTCTGTCTCAAAAATAAATAAACGTTAAAAAAAAATTAAAAAATAAATAAACATAAAAATTAAAAAAAAAAAGAAAATCGCAATTTGGTTCCACCACATCCTAGTATAGTTTTCTCTATTCTTTCATTTTCCCCTTCCCCATTTCTTTACTGTACATAAAGTAACTGTGTATGTGCACAAGCATACTGCATGTTTTGAACTAAATGGCCAATGGTATGTTTTGAGTAACATCAAATGGAGATGGGATAAGGGAAAATACTGGTCCTGTGAAAATACCTCCTTTCTCCATTAGTGGCATGCTCATTCATCTCTTATCTTTATATTCCAGTTATTTTGCTCTTACTCTTTAACAATAAAAGAACATGAAATCATTCTGTACTTTGTTTTATTGGAGAATTTTAATTTATTTCATTTGCTATTATAAAACCAAGGACAATTTTATAACTTTTTTGTACATGTTACATGTAGGACAATATTTTTTTTTAAGTTTATTTATTTATTTTGAGAGAGGAGTCGAGAATCTGAAGCAGGCTCCATGCTGTCAGAGCAGAGCCTGATGTCAGGCTCAATCTCATGAACCATGAGATCATAACCTGAGCAGAATCCTAGATAGCTTTCCCTTCAAGTCAAGTACGTTGTTGTTTAAATAAACTTGTTTAAAAACAATTAAATTTAATTTTAAAAACAAAATCTGTAGGCACATGAATTCTGAGGATAGGATGAAAAAAAAGGAATGGACTAGGTTTTTACCTCAAAGGTCCCAGTGCTACTGCTTTACAAAAATCACTGGATTCTAAGAATCCATGCTTTTTGAATTACAACAGATAAACAAATATTTGTGGGTATCACTATAGCCAATGGTATTGACAAAACTAAGTATACCCCAAATTTCAATTACAGGCATACTTCGGAAATAATGTGGGTTTGGTGCTGACCACCACAATAAATATCACAAAAAAGCAAGTCAAGTGACTTTTTTTGGTTTCCCAGTGCATAAAAAAGTTAGGTTTACCCAATACTATATAGTCTATTAAGTGTGCAATGGCATTATGTCTAAAAACGAATAATACCTTATTGCTAGAAAAGGCTAACCATCATCTGAAGTTTCAACAAGTTGTAACCACTGATCACAGATCACCATAACAAATATAATAATGAAAACGTTCGAAATATTGCAAGAATAAATAAAATGTGACACACAGACAGGAAGTGAACAAATGCTGTTGGAAAAATGGCACCGATGGACTTGCTTAATGCAAGGTGTCACAAACCTTCAATTTGTAAAAAACGTAGTTATCTGCAAAGTGCAACAAAGCAATTGCAGTACGTTGAATGGTGATATCCTCCCAAAATATGCCCTGTATTCCTGGCCCTTATTTTGTTTCTGTGCTGTTTCAGGTAATTATTATTTGTGAGGAAAACAAATGGCTTGAATTAAGATGATTAAAGGAAAAAATGGTCCTTCAATTAAAAATTTTTTAAAACCCTAGAGTTGCTGATTTATTAATATTTAATGATTAAAGGTTACCCTCTTTTTCTCAACTATGCCTTTAAATAAAAACAAAATTTGATAGATTATACAGATGTCCTCATAAGTTTTGCACAACTTTTGTTTACCAATATCTTAATCACAAACTGGGACAATCGCAGAATATTTAAAGTAGGTCACCTAGCTGAAAATCACAAAGAATCCTAGCACAAAATTTAGCAGAAGAGTACTTGCTGCCTCTTTTCCTTTGAGTACTTTGATGATTGACCTCTTAAGATAAAGAAGTCTTTTCTTGGAAAACAAAAACTTATCTGCTATATTCTTCTTCATACATTGCACACTGTCCTACTTTGCTATATTTCAGCTCCTACAGGAAATCAGTACATGACATAACTCTCATTTCCTATAACCAAGACATCTGTACATCTGTATGGGCCAAAGCAAAGAATTCAGATTTTAGAAGTTCAGATGTACCAATCTTGGCTTTGGGTGGAGTTGGGAGAAGATAGCTTGAATAAAAAGAAAATTGGTTGCAAAGGAGGAATTCTGCTAAAAACAGGCAGAATTTTCTATTTTTCTGCCAGCCACAGGACTTAACAATATTTTTAAAAATCTATGAGCTGAAAAGGATTTCTCGTATGAATTATACTAGGCAATGTACCATGTCAGTCACTCTCAGTTCGCCCCCAGCTACTGGCAGCATAGTGGATTTAGTATCTGAGTTTTTCAAATGGTAATAGATTTCAAGAGTCCTTTTTAAAAGTGGGTAGTGACTGGGGCACCTGGGTGGCTCAGTTGGTTAAGTGTGTGACTTCGGCTTCGGCTCAGGTCATGATTTCACAGCTCGTGAGTTCGAGCCCCTCAACGGGCTCTGTGCTGACAGCTCAGAGCCTGGAGCCTGCTTTGGATTCTGTGTCTCCCTCTCTCTCTGCCCCTCCCCACCCCCCTCAAGAAATGAATGAACACTAAAATTTTTTTAAAATAAATAAATAATAAAAGTGGGCAGTGATCACTGCAGCTATGTAATGTATGCTACATTTTTTAAACTGCAGCAAAGAAAATGATATTGATTTTGCTATTTAATGATTAGGTTTCCTCCTTACTGTGTGATTTTAATCCAAGATTAACACGGGTAGCTTTCATTTACATTACATCCCAAATTCTCTATTAAGTAGAGAACAGGAATTGAGTAATATAGGCAAGACATTTACTTCTCACTCAAAGAGAAATTAATGCCAATAGTTTCCAATCTTTTTAGGATTATTCAACATTCATTTCACATCAAATATTTACTGAAACTAATGTATTACAGGTACTTTAATCAATTCCTGTTTTTAAACGTTTATTTATTTTGAGAGAGAGAGAGACAGAGAGAGAGAGAGAGAGAGAGAGAGAGAGAGAGAGAGAGAAAGAGGAAGGGAGAGAAAGAATCCCAACCAGGCTCTGTGCAGTCACAGGTAGTGCTCGATCCCACAAACCTTGAGATCATGACCTGAGCCAAAATCAAGAGTCAGACACTTAACTCACTGAGCCACCCAGACGCCCCAGGTATTTTAATCAATTCTCCCATCATCCAAAGAACATAGCACTGTATTCAAAAAATATTAAGGTACTCTTCATCACATGGTTTTCAAAGAGGTAGATGTTAGTCTTATTGTTACGTTTTAGGCTTTCAACTTTTAAATGAAGAAAACTCAGCCATTTTAAAATAGTTTAACAACTGTACTACTGTAATTGTTGAAGATTCTAGCTATCTTCAATTTTAAACTAGACTAATACAGACCAAAGCTGTATTGTTGGTTTACTAATGGTTATATATGTAACTAGCAACATAGGAGACAACAGTCATTTTCAGCAATTTTTTTGAAATTAAAAAACAGTTATTTCAGGTTGATCACAACCATAAATCTACCCTTTGACTGAATTTATTAATGAAGAAACAGTCCTACAGCTTCCATTCTTTGATATGTTTACTCCAACATTGAGAAGACCCAATAACTCCCTTATCATATTTCTTACTTAGATATTGATTGCTGGGTGGAATACAATGGGTTGACTGGTCCTTTAAAATTATCCTTTCTAAAATTCTTAATTCAAAAAGTATAAGGAGACCATATGCCTTAAGAGGTCAAGGATCATAGCCTAGGATAGCAGAATGGTATAGTCTAAATTCCATCATAAGATTCACCCTTTTCCTCATTATTGGTAGTTTCTCCTCAGTCAATGTTCTTGACTGTCCCTCCTATGTGCTTCTCTGGTGTTAGCAGGGCCCACAGGGAGCTAAATGTCAACCCTTCCGGGCAACACCTAGACAGGACAAGATGATACAAAGTGGTAACAGTTGGCACTTCTTTTCCTTTCTTTCCCTACCCATCCCCCCTCCCCGCCCCGCCCCCCCCCCCCAGCATGACCCAGCAAGGAGCTGAACTTCCACTCCCACCTTTGGCAATGAGGCAAGTCAAGGAAAACATTAATACCAAATGCACTCAATACAAAGTTTCCAATACTATTTACAAGATTATTTTTTCATTATGAAAAAATTCTTTCCACGAATTCTTTCTCCTAGCATTAATATTTGATCTTAGTGTTTCCCTTTAATGTATCCAATTTTCCTCAAGGTCTGGGGATCTTTAGTTGATCAGAGCTATTCTGAATACATTCTCCCTCTCATCCTCTCACCCCCATAGTGTCTTTTATTTAAAATTTTTAAAGATAAACTTAAAATCTTAAACATAATTTCAAACTTACAGAAAAGTTCAAGAATAGTATGAAGAATCTTTTTTTTAATCATTTGAGAGTAAATTGCTGACATTATGTCCCATCATCCCTGAAAACTTAGGTTTGTAATTCCTTTAATGAAGACATTCTCCCAAATAACCATGATACAATCGTCAAAATCAACAAATCAACAATGATACCAGGTAATCTCTAAGCCCTATTTAAGTTTCACCAGTCATCTCACTAATGTCTTTTGTAGCAAAGGGAACAGATCTAGTATCATGGGTTGCATTTAATTGTCATGTTTCTATAATCTCTTTAACCCTGAAACAGTTAGTTATCAAGTTTTTCCTTTACTTTCATGATCTTTAAAATTTTGTAAGTTACAGGCCAGGTATCTTCTAAAAAGTCTCTCAATTTGGGATTCTCTGCTGTTTCCTCAAGATTAGATTTAGGTTATATAGATTTTGGTAGATGAATCACAGAAATGATGCCCTGGTCCTCACACTGCATCCTATCAGGCAGTGCTTGATTTTATTTTGTCCCATTACTATTAACATTAGCTTTCATCACCCGATTAAGGTTAGAATCTGCCAGGTTTCCTTCTGTGAAATTCCTTTTCTTTCCTTTGTAAGTAATAGATATTTTGTGAGGAGACATTTTGAGACTACATAAACAGCATTCCTTATTAAACTTTCACCCATTAGTTTTGGCATCTACTGACATTTCATGGATAACTGATTATCCATGGATAACTACACTGGTTCCCAAACTGATTTTTCTAATTCCATTCTTCCTTTTCTTCTCTCCATTCATTTATTATGTCACTGCAAACTCATGAATTCCTATTTTATTCAGTGGGCTATAATTTGATAATGAGTATTATTTGATGTTCAAACTGTTCAAAAATTGGCCAGTGAGTGCTTGCTCCTTCAAGGTCACTTCTGTATCCTTTAGATATAATACCTCTTTGAGCGATTCCTTACTTTCTTGTTTCCAGCATATCTTGTCCTTTTCTTTCTCTACCCCAGCCCTAGAATCAGCCATTTCTCCAAGGAGTCCTAGCACAGGCACCTATGTTTCTAGGCCCCATCCTATGATTTCTGGACTGAATTACTCAGGGAGCAAAGAAAGCAGTAAGAAAGCCAAAGTGCTACTTTGTTTAGAATGTGTTGTGACTTGCCCTGATTTCCTCTGTACCTGAATACATCTGTTTCCCCAACGGCTTATCTGCCTTGAACAGCAAGGCTGACTACACACTGCTTAAAGAACAGAGGAGACCTGTAAAATAGACAAACCTCCCCCAAAACATAGTTGCAAAAGTTAGGAAATACTTGCTCTGGGGGTGGATATTCTGAGGTCATTTTATTCCTAGAAAAGGTACCTTTTTCCTTTTCTTTCTTTTTTACTACATCTTTTATTTTGTAACAGTTTTAGATGTGTACACAAACTGTGAGGATAGCTCGAGTTCCTATGTATCCCACACCCAATTTCCCTTAACAGCTTGTATTAGTGTGATACATTGTCACACTTTTTTTCTCTTCCCCCTGCCCTCATTTGTCACAACTAATGAACCAATACAAATAAATTCTTATTAATGCAAGTTCATACTTTATTCAGATATCCTCAGTTTTCCTCCAATGTCCAATTTCTGTGTGAGGATCCCATCCAGAATATCATACTACACTTAGTAATTAAGTATTGTTAAGCTATTCTTGCTTGTGACAGTTTCTCAGAGCTTCCTTGTCTTTGATGAATGTATTAATTTACTGTAGCTGCTGTAACAAATTAGACAAACTTAGGTCTTTTAAAAAAATCCCAAAGGGGCACCCAGGTGGCTCAGTTGGTTGAGCGTCCAGATGAGTCCTGATTTCAGTTCAGGTCATGATCGCACGGTTCATGACATAGAGTCCCGCATTGGGCTCTGCGCTGGCAATGTCCACCTGCTTGGGATTCTCTCTCTCCCTCTCTCTCTGCTCCTCCCCTGCTCATGCTCTCTCTCTCAAAAATAAATAAATAAACATGAAAAATAAAATTAAAAAACAAAACAAAACAGGAATTTACCATGTGACCCAGTAACTCCACCACTGGGTATTTACCCAAAGAAAATGAAAACACGAATTCAAAAATATATATGCACACCTATGTTTATTCCAACACTATTTACAACAGCCAAGATATGGAAGCAACCCAAGTGTCCATCCACAGATATATGGATAAAGATGTGGGGGGGGAGGGCGGGTGGGAGGTGCACGCACGCGCGCGTGCACACACACACACACACACACACACACACACACACACACACACAATGGAATACTACTCGGCCATAAAACAGAATGAGATCTTGCCATTTGCAACAACATGGATAGATCTAGAGGGTATAATGCTAAGTGAAATATATCAAAGAAAGACAAATACTGTATGATTTCACTCATGTAGAATTTAAGAAACAAAACAAATGAATGAAGAATAAAAGAAACTAACCAAAAAAGAGAGTCTTAACTGTAGAGAACAAACTGATAGCTACCTGAGGGGAGGTGGGGGTGGGGATGGGTGAAACAGGTAAAGGTGATTAAAGCACAGTTATCATAATGAGCACTGAGTAATACAGAGTTGATGAATCACTATAATGTACACCTGAAACTGGTATAACAGTTTCAGGTATATTAACTATCCTGGAAACCAGAAGTTTATTCTCTTTCAGTTTTAGGAGTCATAAACTCTAAAATCAAGATTTCAGTAGGGCCACACTCTCTGAAAAGTCTTAGAACCATTCCTTGTCTCCTCCAGCTTCTGGTGGCCATAGGCATCCCTTGGTTTACAGGTACATCACTCCAGTCTCTGCTTCTGTCTCTTCTGTGTCTGTGCCTTCCCTGTTTTATAAGGGACATGTCATTGGATTTAGAGCCTACTAAATAATCCAGATAATCTGATAATCCAGGATGATCTCTCAAGATTCTTAAATGCATCTGCAAAGACTCTGTGTCCGAGAGAGAGGTTCTGGAGGTTAGGACATGGGCATACTTTTGGGGGGATATTACCATTTAACCTACTACAATGACCTTGACAGTTTTAAAGATTACTGTTCAGATATTTCAGAGAATTGTGATTTGATTTCTCATGATTAGACTGGGATAATGTGTTGGAGGGAGGAAAACAGCACAGGTAAAGTATCATTTTTATCCTATCAAGGATACAACTTATCAACATGACTTATCACTATTGATGGTGACCTTGGTAACCTGGCACGAGGCAGTGTTTGTCAGGTTTTTCCATGATATTGTACTCTTTGGAGAAAAGTCACTATCAACAGTTCAACTTGAGAGGTGGGGAGTTACACTTCCTTGCAGGTGGAGTATCTAAATAATACTGAAATTCTTCTGCATGGGAGATGTGCCTATTTTCCTTGGGGTCAACATCAATTGTTTGTTTATATCAGTATGGATATATGAATATTTCTTTATATTTTGGCTTTTAACCCAACACTATTTTATTTATTTTATTGCTCACAGTGTTCCAGTTTTGCATGTTGGGAGATCTTTTAGTTAGCTCTTCTATCCCTATGGCATACTCCTGTTACCGTGTGTGTGTGTGTGTGTGTGTGTGTGTGTGTGTGTGTGTGTGTGTATTTAAAGCACTTTGTTAGTTTTGGGCACTACAAGATGCTCTGGGCTCACCCTATATATTTCCTGCCCCAACACAAGAATTAGTCACTTCTCCAAGAAACTTTCATTCCTCTTATAGGATAATGGTATTAGAAACCAAGATCTGGGCACAAGGTGTGGTCATTGCTACTGGGGTTTCATTGCTTCTAGACCCTCTCAGCTGACAGAGCAATCTAACTATGTTTACTAACCTATGTATATACACATTATCTATAAACATTTTTATATGCAATCACCTGCATCTATATTAAGCTAAACATGAGTTCATACTAAGTCTCCAACTCCAGTCCATTATCACATGGATCATATTAGCTTCTTCCCCTTGCTTACTGTAACCCCACTACAATAGCAGAAACATGTATAGCAGCTGCAGAATTGTTAACCCATATACCCTGTCCCCCTGTAAGAGAGTAGTGTTTACATATACAGTTCCTTTTGCTTTTAGTCTTACAGATTCTACTCATTTCCCAAATTACTTAGATCAGTACCTCATTCCTACACCCCCTTCAGTGACATTAATATATTTGTAATACATTTACATTCTTTTGTCACACTTTACATTCTACCCTGAGATCCCTGACTTCCTAAATGAGGTTTTTAAAATTAGTATATATTAATATCCACTCTTTCTGCTATAAAGTTCCACAGATTTTAACAAATACTTAATGTCCTATATTCATCATTACAGCATTACACAAAATACTTTCACTATCCTAAAAAAGCCCCTGCGTTTCACCTAACCAACCTTCCCCACAACTTGTTACTCCCCTTGGCTTCTGGCAACTACTTATCCTTTAACTGACTCTTATTTTTGCCTTTTCCAGATGCCATATAATGGGACTTACACAGTATGTAGAATTTTCAGACTGACTTCTTTAACTCAGCAGCATGCATTTAAGATTCATCTATATCTTTCCATGGTTTGATAGTTCTTTTTTATCACCGAATAATATTCCACTTATGGATGTACCAAAGTTTATTCATTCAACCTACTGAAGGATATCTTGGCTGCTTCTGGTTTAGCGGGGGAGATTATGAACAAAGCTACTATAAACGTTTGCATGCAGGTTTGGTTGTAAGTTTTCAAATTAGTTGTGTGACTACTTAGGAAGGTGTTTGCTGATTTACATGGTGAGACCACATTTAGCTTTGCAGGCAACAATTAGCCATACTATTTTGCACTCTCACCAGCAAGGAATGAAAATTACCGTTCCTCCACATCCTTGTCAAAATTTGCTTTTGTCAGTGTTTGGAATTTTAGCCATTCTAATAGTATGTAATGGTATCTCATCATTGTTTTAACCTTTTATATGCTTACTTGCCATCTATATACCTTCTTTGATGAAGTGTCTCTTCAAATTTTTTGTCCATTTTTTGATTGAGTTGATTTGTTTATTGCTGAGTTTTAAGAGTTTCCTACGTATTTTGGATACAAGTCCTTTATCATATGTGTTTTGCAAATATTTTCTCCCCAACTGTGGCTTGTCTTTTTATTCTCTCAACAGTATCTTGCATTGAGAAGAAGTTTTCAATTTTAACTAAGCCCAACTTCACCCATTTTTTTCTTGCATGGATCACATTACTAATGTATTTTAAAACTCACTGCCAAACCCAAGATTCATATCAGTTTTCTCCTATATGTTCTTCAATATAGTTTTACATTTTAAATTTAGGCCAACGATCCACTTTGCATTAATTGTTGTATAAATCATAAGGCCTATGCCTAGGTTCACTTCTTGCAAATGTTCACTTGTTGCCTCATTTATTGAAAAGACTATCGCTTCTCCATTGAACTGTCTTTGCTTTTTTGTCAAAGACCAGTTGACTGTATTTGTGTGGATTTATTTTGTTTATTTATTGCGTGGACTCTCCATTCTGTTAATTTATGTGTTTATTCTTTTGCCAATACCACTGTGTCTTGATTACTGTACCCTTTACATTAAGTCTTGAAATCAGGTGGTGTGAGTACTCTAACTGTTCATTTTCTTTGTTCGTTTTCAGTATTGCGTTGACCTTACTAAGTCTTTTGTTTCCCATACAAACTTTAGATTTAGTATGATGATAGCCACAAAATAGCTTACTGGGATTTTGACTGGGATCGTGTTGAGTCTATACATAAACTGGAAAAAACTGAGGCTTTAACAATATTGGGTATTCCAATCCATGAACACAGAATACCTCATTTATATAGATCTTTTTTGACTTTTTAAAATCACTGTTTTATAGTTTTCCACTTATAGATCTACATTTATTTTCTTAGATCTATACCTTAAGCATTTCATTTTGGGGGATACTTTTTAAATGGGATTTTTTCTGACACTACCAAGTTTGAGAACAACTGTCATACAAATCACCTAACCTACTTGGACTTGGTGCTTATTTGTACATGTGTATAGTAATTCCTGCACTTATCACTGTAAAGCATTGTTATAATGATAAAATAGCAATCATTGAAAAATTATATGTAAATTAGAAATCACAAAAGTATAAGGGTCATTAAATCCATTATCCTTCCTATAAGGGTGAAGAAACAACTCCAGAGAAATTAAGTCACTTGACAAAGTTTTAATAGGGGCATGGAACAACTTAGAGTGCACACAGGGGAGCTGAAGAGTATTAAATAAACAGTGTTGACCAGAAGATTCATAAAAATGGGTAGGAAAGATAGGCCCAGAATTTGTACTCAATTATATATTTAATGAGGATCCACTAAATGACAAAGGAGTAAATAATTAATGTACGGTCTTCTGGAAATTAATCCGACTGATAGGATATAATACAAAGGAGAATGGGTAGGACTTAGAATAATGCAATAGAGTCTTGGTTAGGATTTTAGAACAAGAAAGGACTTAGAAATAATCTAATCTAACATCTTCATTTTATATACACTGTAGGTATTTCTCACTAGCAAAGATTAGTACATATGGTAAATTGTAATGGCAGTCAACACGCACATTTTTGTTTAGCCATTTTCTCCTTTTGGTCTTGGATTTCTTTCAAGTATTTTAAGAAAGGTGAAAGAAGGGTAATTAGTAAGACTTTAAAGGAATGAATGATGTAATCAGTAAGACTTCTTAAACACTCCAAGTCTAAACCCTTCATTGGACTTAACCATGGAAATTCTGAGGATACCTTTTATCCTTTGCTTTCACATCATTTACATCGTTCTTCAAAAATTATTTGGCTTTTGCACACATTATCTCCTGGGTAAAGCAACTAGAAAAAGGCTGACAGTAGGCCCCAAATACTTTCTTATGCCATTCAGAATAGAATTGCATTTCTGGATCCAGAAAAAGAAGAGTTATGATCATTTCAAATCCCCGGAAATGGCTGTATGATAGAATATGGCATTTACATTTTGAACTGCTTAATCATTCTTTTATAGACTAGCTGAAGGTTATTTTGTCTCTCTGGCATTTTCTTATGTCTAAGCTGCCTTCCTTTGTCATCCAGGGCTCAGTTTCAAGGTTGAAATACATTATAGTAATCACAGTCAACCAAAGGCATCCCTATTGCAAACTCTCCATAACTTCATGCTTTTCCCATCAATTTCACTTCAGTTAAAAGGCCAGTTAAGAGAAGAATGTATGAATAAATCTGAGCTTACAATTTCTATTGCCACTATTACCTCATACACTCAGGCTTTTTATTAAATTTGCTATCTTCACACTATTTTATACATTATAAAGATGGCATGTACATAAACACCTTGCGAAATTAAGTGACTCCACTTTAGAAAGCTGAACTTTCTGAAGTAAAGCTTCCCCATGCTTTACCTAAATAAATTATCATCCACATTCCATCTAGGATACTTCCATTACTTCACATTTCTTCAATCACTTCTCTCCCAACGCCAATGAAGAAAAACAATAAAAGGAAATATAAATCATTTTTTATTATTAAACCATCACTAACCTCATGCATTTTTCAACTAGAGCTTTAGCTACAGGACAAAACCATGACTATAACCCAAGCCAAGTCCCAGGTCTGATGTTTACAAGTACTTGATATTAAGCACTTCACAGTTTATCTGGGCCTTGGATTCTTTGTGTGCAAAGTGAGGGGACTGGACACGATGATCAGCAAATTTTCTTATACAAACATCAACAATCCAAACTTTTTAACTTCTACTGCTGACATTTTCATAAAGAATGTAGGGTCTTTTTGAAAACATTACTGGTGTAAAAGAATACGAAATCATAGTACATAGTACTATGTACATACAGAGTACATAGTACACACAAAAAAATTAACATTTGGGTTAATGAAATGTTAGAATCCTAACAAAAGCCTTCCCTTAGATTCTGTATTGACCAGCTTTCTTTGTTGTTGTTGTTTTGGCTCCAAAGATAATGTTTCTATAAAACCTTTCCTGCTTCAGGAGTTCTTATGCTAACTACCTCTTGTAGATTCTCATTGCACACGATTTCCCCTCTATCAAAGCATTTCAACCAGACTATGAACTCCTTCCTTAGTTGTCCTTGTAAACTGGATCGTACATACACCAATTGGATTGAATTTTAGCTTTTATGTGCACTTCCCTACTTAAACAGAAGGGGAATAATTTGGAAGGGGTCTCGCCAACAGTCACAAAATACTGGAAAAAAGAACCTTGCTCTCTTGATTGTACTTTAAAATTTTTGTATACAAGGCTGGAATATTTATCAGTTTGTAAACTCTGAAGGGGGAAGACAAGGTCTTCACATATGGTTACAACCCTCATAATACTTATTAAATGTTAGGAATATACTAGCTGCTTAATAAATGTTGAATATGGAAAAATAAAAGGTTAAAAAATCTAAGAAGTAACATAGCACAGCTTAACTTTTCCAGTATACTAATGGGTATTCAGCAGAATGAATTTGAAAAAAAATGACTATTTAAATGCAGGCTTTCTTTTGATAAGCAGTTTGAAGTAATGGAGTGTAATCAGACACAACCATGTGACAACTTCTCTGAGCTTGTGTCCTTATTCTAAAACTAGACCCAACTTAGTTTACAGGGCTGCTATAATAATTAAAAAAATAATGGATGGAAAGCATCTATTAGCCCATGCCCCATAGTAGTGCTCAATAAATACATGGCAAATATTATGTGACTTATTCCTCAACATAACTTCAGCCTTAACAGCGATAGCCTTTCCTCCTTGCTTTATTGTCAACATATCCCTCATTTGTATTTAAGTCCCTTCTAATGACATTTCAGTTAAGAATTTCAAGTATGTATGCTTTTCCAAACTATTAGCTTCATTACATAATTCTGTTAGGAAGAAAACCTTCCATATTTTAACTATAGAAAAAAAAAATCAGTTTTGCTATTTCACTGCTTTTCTGAAGTCCTAGCACAGTAATAATATTTATGACACTGAGCACTGAAGTTTACGAAGCAGTAAATAGCTTTTGAGGCTGATTAAACACCTCTATTTCACTTCACATACTCCAGTACCATAGGCTTATGTTACGTAAGGACCTTTTCCGGTCCTACACCTTTCAATAAATATTAGACTGAGAAAGAAGGAAGAGAAGCTAAATTATTGGAGGAGATGCTATTAATACTAAAACTTCTGTTCAAAGCTGGTCACCAAGACGACATCATGCACAAGTTTTAGTATTTAAAAAACAATTATCAAGGAGCACCTTGGCTGGCTCAGTTGGTAGGGCATGTGACTCGATCTCAGGGTTATAAGTTTGAGCCCCATATGTTGGGTGTACAGATTAAAAATAAAACCTTAAAAAAAAAAAATCAAGGGACGCCTGGGTGGCTCAATCAGTAAAGCATCTGACTTCAGCTCAGGTCATGATCTCATGGTTCGTGAGTTCGAGCCCCAATGTGGGCTTTGCACTGACAGTGTGGAGCCTGCTTGGGATCCTCTCTCTCCCTCTCTCTCTGCCCCTGTTCTGCTCTACCGCTCACACTCTCTCAAAATAAATAAATAAACTTTAAAAAAATAAAAATGAAAACCACCCAGATAAAGCTGTCCTTTGGAAAGAGATCAATTCCATTTGAAATGTTGGAGTTCAGGTAAAATCATAAATATCCAGACAATGCTCCTTTTCAATTTTTGTTGAAAACAATTATAAAAAGTCATTTTATAATTTTCACTTGATATTAATTCAGTACTTGAGTGGCAAAAGATCAGAAAAGCTCAAGTTTCTGTGTCATTACCAAAGATGAATGTGTCTTCTCTCATTTGTGTGGGTTTTCTCCCAGGGTAAGATAAAGGCAAAGTTAAAAGAGAAACCTTAGACATCCCTGACAAGTTATCTCAGGGCTTTGCAGTTCATAGGAAGTTCAGCTGCCACCACCACTTCTAACTCTCTTAATTCAGGCAGCAAGTGGTAAATCCGTAATTTTGCACAGATAGGAGGAATGACCTGTAAGGCTGCCACAAGTTATAATTCATAATAAAATGTGTGTTTTTCAGCAGGGGAATAAACATCTTTACAGCTCCAAAAAAAAAGTAATAATAATAAATAAATAACAGTCTGTAATGTCCTGAGTGGCAAAATGCTGGATACACTGTATTTATGAAATTGAGCAGCTGATCACAGATTGAAAATGATAGTGATATGCAAATGTAATGATGTAGTAAAATGAAGGAAGTGGTCATTCATCAGATAAATCATCCCCTATACCAGTTTCTATTACCCAAATGTCCTCTGTCTCCACCCCCTATTTAATCCAAAAAAGTCTGGATAAATAACTTTTTCTGATCTGTAAGCTAAACACCAAATTGTATTTCACAGGTTCCCTCAACTAAGTTGTTCTTGTATATTTTGCATGTGCCATTAAACCTATCAACTTATTTCATTTGCAATCATCTTTATTATTTACACTAATAGAAAAGGGACAGAGTGATAAATAATCCAAAACATTCAAAAATCAAAATTGCAGAAATTCAAAGAAGATGATAAAAGAACTTTAAGCCAGGATATAGAAGGAACTGAGACTATTCTTCCCGGAGAAAAGCTACCTAGAAAAGACATGATGGCTGTCTTTACATACAAAAGTTGTCACTCCACAGACAGTGCTAAGAGTTAAAAGCCAGTGGATGAAAATTTTAAGGAGGCAGGTTTGAGTTCACTGTATGAAAGACCAACTCTTACATGTGGGTGGCACAGAACACTCAGGAACAAACAACCCTGAATAGAGAGGTGGCTGGACTAAAACTAAATGGCCTCTAAAACCTCTTTCCACTCTTGAGTCTATGAATTGGCAGTATATGTTTAAAATCGGGACTAACTCTGGATATTTGTCAGCAGATCATGAAATTACACAAAATTCTAAGTGTGAGGTCTGAGTCTGGGGGTTAGGGAAGTGAGGAACAGAATGCTCACCCTGAATCACTCTTTTTAAAGTCTCTTATGTTCCTAGTGTGGTCAGAGTACCCATTTAAGTGCAGCTTATATTACTCAGAACTTTTCTGAACAAAGTAAACAACTGTTAACTTTCTCTGTGGGTTCTGTACCAAAAATTGACAAACAAAACAAACAAAACTAAAAATTGGGAGAGAAAAATGGTTACACTGTAAAAAAGATTTAGAGCCAAAGAATCTAGGGTGCTGACAAGACCTCTATTTAAGGAATTTATCAAGAAGTCCAGACAGGACAAGAATCTAACGGAATGAGTGAAATGAGCAGTTTGTATACAAGGAATGAAGCTTTTCCAGAGGAGTGAATGCAGAAAAGCTACTTTTTTTTTTTTTAATTTTTTTTTCAACGTTTATTTATTTTTGGGACAGAGAGAGACAGAGCATGAACGGGGGAGGGGCAGAGAGAGAGGGAGACACAGAATCGGAAACAGGCTCCAGGCTCTGAGCCATCATCCCAGAGCCTGACGCGGGGCTCGAATTCACGGACCGCGAGATCGTGACCTGGCTGAAGTCAGACGCTTAACCGACTGCGCCACCCAGGCGCCCCGAAAAGCTACTTTTAAAGATAGGAGCTACAATCATTTTTGAAAATTAAATGCAACTATATGCTCTCCACCTTGCTCAACTCCACAAGTTTATGCAGAATAAGTGAAACCTGTAACAAAAAAATCTGCTATAGATAGCTCTGGGTGGGGATATCCTGAGGAAGTGCTGAGAGTTGAAGGTATCTACATGATAAATGTTTCAGACAGGAGAAACCTGTGCAAAGGTCCAGAGATACTAGGGAGCAGAGCATGTTTAAAGAGTTAAAAGAAAACAAGTGAGGCTAGAAAAGTGGACACACAGGAACCAATGCATGCAGTACACTACAGGCCACATTAGGATTTAGTCTGTAGCCTAAGCTCATTGGTCAACCAGAGAAGAAGGATTTTTAAACACAGTGCCATAATGATCAGATGTGGAGTTTGAAAGATCACTGGATACTGGGTAAAGCAGGTACTTTACAAGTTGCCAAAGCAGAAGCAGAAAGACCATTTAAATACGTCATAATGATGACAGTCTAGAACAAAGTGTAAAGTTGATGGAAAGTATATGAATTCAAGAGGTATTTCAAGTTGTGAAACTGAATAAAGGAAACTTCGTTTATTTATTTATTTTTTTAATTTTTTTTTTCAACGTTTATTTTATTTTTGGGACAGAGAGAGACAGAGCATGAACGGGGGAGGGTCAGAGAGAGAGGGAGACACAGAATCGAAAACAGGCTCCAGGCTCCGAGCCATCAGCCCAGAGCCCGACGCGGGGCTCGAACTCACGGACCGCGAGATCGTGACCTGGCTGAAGTCGGACGCTTAACCGACTGCGCCACCCAGGCGCCCCAAGGAAACTTCGTTTAAAATTGAGTCTAGAGGCCAGAAAGAAGAGCTCTCCTTCCTATTACTCATCACTAACTATACCCCAATAGGAAGAGACACACTTTGCATCCCCAACAAGAAACCTACTTTGCTGCTTCAACAGAAAGTGGAAAATTTTTTCCTTGCCCAGCAACAAGCTCAGCCAGTAAGAAAACACCACAACTTAGCCAATGAGAAACTGTCAACACCCGGAACATACACAGACTTTCCTTCAAAGCAGTCCCTCCCAACCAACTTCCTCCTTTTCTCTATAAAGTAACATTCCTCTCTTTGGACATCCAGACTTGTCTAGGGTTTGTCATAACTTCCATATCACAAATTGTAATTCTTCTGCTATTCCTGAATAAACCCATTTTGCTGATAAAATAACTGGCTGCTTTATTGTTAAGGTCAACAAATATAACAGCCAGTTATGTGACAACAGAGGTTGAGTATAGAGATCCTTGAGAATGATAGTGTGAGAATTAGGGAAGGTCTTCTGAAAGACCAGCTCTGTCTTTAAGGATTAAAAGGCATTGGGAGTACCAAGAATTTCAGGCTGAGGAAATGTTCTGAGATAAGAACACAGTAAACTAAAGAAGAATTAGTTAAATGTTTGGAATGAAGTCAGGGGTGTGTCCTGCAGAGTGGTTTTGTGTGAGGACACTGCCACGAAACAAGACTGGACAGCCAGGCAGGGTGAGATTCTGCAAGACTTTCAAGAGGAAAAATTTGAACTTTATACTCGAAACAATGCAAAGCCAACACATAATTTTACTGAAGAGAGAAACAAGATTTCATCTGCCTCTTAGAAAGACTGCTTTGCCTGTAGGGTGAGGAGAATGAATTGGAGGCATGGGGACTAGCATTGTAATGTTATATATGAGAGAAATTTCTAAGGGTCAGAACTAGTAGAGGAGTAAAGGAATTAAATAAGATGGGATAAAAAATATTTACAAGGTAAGAAAACAGGCTACCAAATGGTAAGCAAATGGATGTGGAGAGTTAGAGAAAAGTAAGGGACTAGGATCACGCTTAGGTTTCTGTCCTGGAACTAGCTAAACTGCCAAGCCAGTTTCAGATACAAAGAATGCAGTAAGATAAAGTGACATGATGAGTAATCATGACCAAGCAAATGACAAAGGTATACTACATTCTGTTTTTAATCACAGTCACTCATGTAATTATCCTATTCTGCATATCATTATTAAAACTGGGGCCAGTGGGAACAGGGATGATATCAACAGAGTTCCTCTCTTTTTGCCCCTATTATGAAGCCATACACATGGTAGGTCTTTAAATATTTTTTTTTATTTTTTTTATTTTTTAAGATTTTTTTTTTCAACGTTTATTTATTTTTGGGACAGAGAGAGACAGAGCATGAACGGGCGAGGGGCAGAGAGAGAGGGAGACACAGAATCGGAAACAGGCTCCAGGCTCTGAGCCATCAGCCCAGAGCCCGACACGGGGCTCGAACTCACGGACCGCGAGATCGTGACCTGGCTGAAGTCGGACGCTTAACCGACTGCGCCACCCAGGCGCCCCTTTAAATATTTCTTAAGTAAACTAATGGTAATTTTGCCAACCAAACTGATATCTGAATTGGCTAAGACTTTGTGCTCAGCTGCTGCAATTACCGAAAAACCAAGGAACAATAGTTAACACATGGGAGTTTATCTTATTTTAGAAGTCTGGAGCTGGGCAAACCAGGGATGGTTCAACCATATAGGTCACCAATGACATCACAAAACAAAGTCCCTTCTATCTCTCTACTGTGCATTCCCTAGCATTTGCTTTCATACTCATGCCGAACATCCAGGTATCAATTCCATTTTGACGGGACGAAGGCTGAAAGTCCCCAAAATATATCCCTCCATGTTTTGACTTGATTTTGGAAAGAAACCCTTTCCCAGGAGGTTTGTATTTAGTATCTCTCTGGCCATCACTGTGTCACAAGGTCACCCCTGGCTGAAAGATGTCTAAGAAAGAAGGAAAGGACGGAAAGGTAGTAGGAAATGAATATTTAATGAGCTAACCTAAATTTGCCATGGTAAAATTCATATTTGGTTTACCAGAGATCTTAAGGGGGAAAAAAGGAGGGGGGGGGACCAGAACTAAGAAAAAAAAAATAGAGAAAAATACAATAGCACCCAAGATTTTAGTTTTTAATACTATCCTCCAATGAAAGGAAACAAGGCTCCTTGAAAAATGGGTGATTGTAGGTCTGTGACAGACAACACACAATAGGCCTAGAGCATCTTGCAGTGTCAGAAAATAAGGAAACACTTAGAAAACAAAAACAAGCACAAAACCTTGTTGATGGGGTATGTCCGAAAGGCAAGTGAAAGAGCTCCTAATAGCCAAAGCTGGAATCATTTGAACAATAAAATATACTATTGGGTTAAAACCTAAAGGATAAATCTCCATGAGTTCATTCTCATGATTAAATACATAAATAAACTGAGGAGAAAAGACAAATCTCCTGTGCAGAAGAATTCCTAATAATTTATGTAAATACTCTACCCTCAAGGAAGTGAAGCATAACTCTGATTCTTTAAGTAGAGACTTTGCATAAAGACTTCCTTCTAAAGAGCAGTGTATGAAATGGAGGAAGTAAAGTAACTTTACAATACAGAAGAAATCTGACAAACACCAACTACTTCAGCCAGGTAATCAAGGTTAATATCAACGTGATAATTCATGTTGATAGTAGGTACCTCTTGATATGATGTGATGAGGCTGGCACTACCTCTGTGGGCACTTTACCAAAAACCCACCACACTGCAGTATAATCATGAGATAAACATCAGATAAATTCCAAAAGAGGGATATTCTACAATATACCAGTACTTCTCAAAACTGTCAAAGACATCGGGGCGTCTGGGTGGCTCAGTCGGTTAAGTGTCTGACTTCAGCTCAGGTCATGATCTCGTGGTTTGTGGGTTCGAGCCCTGTGTCAGGCTCTGTGCTGACAGCTCAGAGCCTGGAACCTGCTTTGGGTTCTGTGTCTGCCCCTTTCTCTGCCCCTCCCCTGCTCACACTCTGTGTCTGTCTCTCAATAATAAATAAACGTTTGAAAAAAATGCAAAAAAAAACCTGTCAAAGGCATCAAAAATAAAGAAAATATAAGAAACTGTCACAGCCAAAAGGAAGCTAAAGAAACTTGAATAAACAATGGGTAGTTAATAATAATGTATCAATATTAAAATACCAACTGTAACAAATGTACCAAATTAATGTAAGATATGAATAGATGAACCTGTGTGGGGGGGGGAAGGTGTATGTGTGTGTTGGGGGGGAGGGCATATGGCAACTCTGTATCATATTAATTTTTCTATAAAGCTGATACTACTCTTAAAAAGTTTTGTTAAAATGGGGCGCCTGGGTGGCTCAGTCGGTGAAGCGTCCAACTTCAGCCAGGTCACGATCTCGCGGTCCGTGAGTTCGAGCCCCGCGTCGGGCTCTGTGCTGCCAGCTCAGAGCCTGGAGCCTGTTTCGGATTCTGTGTCTCCCTCTCTCTCTGCCCCTCCCCTGCTCATGCTCTCTCTCTGTCTCTCAAAAATAAATAAAGGTTAAAAAAAATTAAAAAAAAAAAAGTTTTGTTAAAAATATAGCAGCTACCTATAACGCCACCACAGTATTAATACACTGAGAAAGATTTTATTAGTTTTTTTCCCCTATGAGTATATGTATTTGTACATCAAACAGGTTTATGGTTTTTCTTTTTTTTATTTACTGCACCCACTTATTTTTTTTTAAAGCTTTTAATTCTAGTTAGTTAATACACAGTGATATATTAGTTTCAGGTGTACAATATAGTGATTCAACACTTCTGGTTTTTCTTTTTATTTTAGTTACATGATAAATACATGTTCACTAGACAAATAAGAATGTAGATTTAAAAAAAAAAAACTTCTGTAATGCTATACCAAAAAATAAAAAAAAAAGGTTGCCATTGTGACGTACAGCTTTCCATGTATGGAATATCTAGATGAGTTTCTATTCATCTATGCACTATTCTTTCATCAGTTACTTCCTAATTCATACATAACCATCCCTAGATTTCAGCTCAGAAGTCACTTTCTCTGGTAGCTCCTCCCTGGTTCCTAGTCCAGGCTGAGTGACCTGACAGACACTTACTTGCACAGCTCTCTGTACTGCTTTTTCCTAGTCAATATCACATTTGTAATCAAATAGTCAATTGAGGAATTAATCATTACTAATGTCTATCTTCCCTCTAAAATAGAAGTTTCATGTATTATTTATTGCAGTTTCCCCAGCATGGTGCCTTGAACACAGCAGGCATTCAATGAGGAGTAACTGAGTAAATGAATGAATAGTACATGTACATAGTGAAGTAACCATATAGCTAGTAAAGTCATGGGTACAGACATGAAAAAATATTCAAGATAACTTAGTAAAAGAGAGGCAAAACAATGTGCACAGCAAATCCCTGGTTCGTTTTCATAATAATAACAAAAACTTAATGTATGTATAAAAAAACATACAATAGTTCATAATAATTAACTTTAGGGGGGAGATTTCTGTAGGTTTTCACTATCTAGTGTATGTATTTTTATCACGTTTCCACTTTTAATAAGTATGCATTATTTTTATAAATAGAAAAACAAAGATAAAATATGCATTCATTATAGACAAGATGGAAAATAAAGACAAGTTCTTTAAAAAAAAAAAAACAACAAAATCTCTAATTGTCAATCTCATTATACCAGACATAACCATAGGTTACATTTGTACCTTACATATTTATTTTGGTTTGACATGGTATAGAAAAATTCGTATTTTGACTTTATGTCTCATTTCATCCACATAATCATCCCTTCAGATAGACAACCCGTGGCCACAAAGGAAGTAGCACAAATGGGGTGATTGGATGATGAGCGTGTGACACTCTTGCACTCCCACTAGCCCTAACAGTTCAGCAAGAAATGGTCAAAGTTGAGATTTCTTATGTATCATGTAATAGGTGAATTCAAATTTAATGGCTCTATAAATGTGAATTCACCACTTTTATAATACTTTAAAAGTTGTTTATATAGACAAATATTTATTGTGGCCTTAAGGAAAAACATTAATAATGATACAAAAAAATAGAATAACTATTGATACATGTAATCAACTTGGATAGATATCAAGAGAATTAAACTGGGTGGGAAAAAAGCCAATCTCAAAGGTTGTACTATATGATTCCATTTATATAAAATTCTCAAAAAGACAAAATTTCAGAGATGGATAGCAGATTAGTGGTTGCCATGGATGAGGAATAGGGGTGAGGACTGGGAATGACTATAAAGTGGTAAGTAGGAAGGAGCTCTTTGGGGGTATGGAACAGTATTGTATCTTAACTATGGTGGCAATTGGCCAAATCTACATATATGATAAAATTACACAGGACCACACACACACACACACAAATGCATACACACAAAAACATGTAAAACTGGTGAAATCTGAATAAGGTTGGTGGACTGTACCAACATCAATTTCCTGATTTTGTTATTGTACTACAGTTTTGTAAGATGTTACCATTGGAGAAAACAGCGTGAAAAGGACACAGCAACCCTCTATACCATTTAGGCAACTTCTTATGAATATTTATTTTGAAATTAAAGTTCTTTGAAATGGACAAAAAGGCAGCTGGTAAATGATACCAAAACAAACAAACACCTCATAATTTACCCTTGTCAGAAACCCTTTATATTAGGTTTTCATGAACTTTCAATACAGAGTAACAACTAAATGGAAGGGCATATGAATACTACAGGGGGTAATTTCTAACAGAGCTGTCCAACAACAGAATGGGAACTCAGGGAGGTAGTCAGCTCCCCACTGGAGGTATCTGAACAAAGATGGGAGGATTTTCTGACAAGGGATATGGTAAGAATGACTTTTTACTCTACATGTGGGAGTAAATCCCTACTCTAAGGCCCCTTTATGGATTTGGCAAACACATGGTGTAAGTAACACAAATCCTACTCCATCCCTTCCCAATTTGTGATCATGTCAGACATTATTAGACTGTACCACTCCATCACAAATGTCCCCGCAAGCCTCCTAGTTGTCAACAGGTTCTCCAGGCAGTTACTACCAAGCAGTCTGAGTTGGCACCTCCTAACAATGTGGTCAACATTCTGTAAACTCTATGATGATGGCAAAACTATAAACTTTAACTCAAAAGGAAAGCTTTGCAGAACCTTGCACTAGAACCAAGAAGACTAATAACATAGATTCCAGAGAAGACTGCCTGCAGCTCAGTAATAATCATAATCACTATGATAATGCTTTGAAATTTAATAGCCATTCTGATCTAATGACCAATATCACTCAAAATAAATTAGACTTACCTTTTAAACTACTCTTACAGAAAAGGTGAGGAATATTCTTGGTCTACATCAGGGGAAATTCTAGCACATGGAGTGAGCAATAATTTGCCCCAAATACAGTTAAAAACAAAAAAGCATACCCAAATACCACTTACGAAACTCAAGGCTTTGAATCTTTTGAGTGGTCTACAAACACCTTTAATTTCAAAAGTAGTATAATAAAGAAAATCTCAAATAGAAAAAATAAGTGTATACTTAATAATAATTAAAACTATTATCTCTGAAGTAATAAAAAAGTTAATAACCAATTTTGAAAGTTCCTAAATGAAAGTAAAGGGAACCAAAACTGGCTGTCATTTCCAAAAAGGAAACTTTTGTTGGATACACATAGGATTCTAGGAGTAGCTCAAGATTCTAATGGAAAAGAGCATGCCAGCTCATAAACAGAACTAAAGCACAGAGAGATAAAAGGTTCTTTGAAGTGTTTCATTTTTTTATAAGATGTTTTAAAGAATAAAGGATAATACCAACCACTTCAACTAGCCAAGAAATGAAATAAAAACAGCAAATGTGTATCTCCTATAGGCCTCTGTTTTCTAATTTTGTGCATCATCAAAGCCCTCTCAAGTAAGTTCTGTTGCACAAGGCTATTTGTCCTAATGTTATGGACTTTCCAACACCAAATTTATAGATGCACCCAATTAGAGCAGAGCAAACTGACTGCCATTGGTAGTACCACTACAGAGGGCCCTTTACTCTTTCCTTATTTACTTTCTTTATTTGCAAAATGGGAAGTTGCTCCCAATAGAAAACTCTTTAGAAGGTTAGCCATAAAGCAGCACCAATATACGAGGTTTTGTTATGATAACCAAAATGCCTCTTTGTAACAAAAATATTCTCTTGTCTTATGACATATTTTGATTTTACTCTTGGTTATCATCATTGAAAATGCTGATACATGGTGTAAGAAATAAGAGGAGTTTCTGAAAGATTCTCCTAAGAAGGAATGGCTGCTTCCCTCAGCCATGTGGTGACTTTTGGCTTTCTGACCTTGGTCTCTCTTTATTCCCTAGTGTCATTGCAACCAAGAGAAATCACCTGCTACAAAAGCTGGTAATAAAATGTCTACCCCTATCATATGGCAATTATTCATACAGCTCTCTCTCCCATGGTCTTCTTCAAGAATAAAACACTTCATCTCATGCATTTATATCCCTAGTGTTGAGCATGATGCTTGCACAAAGTAGGCCCTGGGGAAATGTTTATTAAAACATTCAATAATCGGGGCGCCTGGGTGGCGCAGTCGGTTAAGCGTCCGACTTCAGCCAGGTCACGATCTCGCGGTCCGTGAGTTCGAGCCCCGCGTCGGGCTCTGGGCTGATGGCTCGGAGCCTGGAGCCTGTTTCCGATTCTGTGTCTCCCTCTCTCTCCGCCCCTCCCCCGTTCATGTTCTGTCTCTCTCTGTCCCAAAAATAAATAAACGTTGAAAAAAAAAATTAAAAAAAAAAAAAAAAACATTCAATAATCACTGCAAAACCCTCTGAAGAACAACTCTACTGTTTACTAGAATTTTATTTTTCAAGTTTTTCTAGACAAATAAAACAGCAGCACCCAACAATTTGTGCTTTGTCTCTCTGCAGTTCATTATTTTTCATATCCAAGAGTCAAACAACCTTATCTAGACCAGCTAAGTTGAGCCTCCTTTGTTTCAAAGAATAGATTAAGATAAAAAAAAAAAAAACCCGTTACAAATATAAGGTAATATGAATGTAACACAAAATTAGCACTAATTATAATTTTACAAAATAAACCATAACTGTAGACTAAAACTAACTTCTATAATTTAGAAATCTAATGCAATATAGTTTGAATCTATTAAATTTCTAAATTGTAAGAGAAATATGATCTCAGGGTGCCTGGGTGACTCAGTAGGTTAAGTAACCAACTCTTGATTTTGGCTCAGGTCATGATCTCGTGGTTTCTGAGATCAAGCCCCACATTCAGCTGGAGCTGTCACTGGGAACCTGCTTAGGATTCTCTCTCTTCTCTCTCTCTCTCTCTGCCCCTCCCCTTGCTCATGTGCTCTGTCTCTGTCTCTCTCAAAATAAATAATTAAAAAAAGAATTTGATCTCAAAATATTCCCCATAGACTATAAGAGATAAAATCTCCCCATTTGCTCTGCCATTCCAGCCTTCTATGTTGAACATTTAACATCTTCCTCCTCCTGCTTCCCTGTCCCCCATCTCTACTCAGAGTCATCTTTGGATTTAGAGAAAATAACATAATGAACTTCACCATATGACCAATTATCTTTGATAAAGGGATTCTCTGAAATATCAATAACACTTCCAACTACTCTCATCAAAAACCACACCATTCTGGGTCTTGGCAATCTTTTAAACAGAGGGGTAAACACAGAACTTTTAAACTAAGAGAAATAAAAGGACAGAATATCTCCAATAGTAACAGAAATGTCAGAACCATTTCAAAACAAAGTCATACCTAGTTCACTAAAATGAAAATTAAACTACACTTTCTTCTGGCATAAATGGAATGTAGGGCTAGGTATGTTCTGGGACTCCCTCTCTCCTTGTTTCAAATTATACTTCCCATATGATGACAGCATTCTCTGAACTCTGGGAATATTTCCCTCATCATAGAAACTTCCTGGCTGGTAATCTAGGAGAAAAAAAAAAATCATTCTTGGCTTCTGGATCCAATATCCTAGCAATGGTGGGAGGACTACTCCCTAAAATGTCAAGATGGTTCTGAATCTGATAGTACTTCATTTACCCCTAAACACGGAATCAATCAGGGTTTATTATATTCCTGATATTATTCTGTTTAGGAAGCAGCCTGACTTATGAGATGTATAAAAAAATTACCAGTGACAAATGAGCTCATACTTTAGGCAGACAGAAGAAAAATTATTTCTTGTACTGTATTTTGAAAATCCTCAGAAATTAAGTTTACCAAGGCAGAATAATCCTAATCTTCAGAATATGCAAAGAAAATCCAAACACTTTTGATGGGACTCTTTGTTTTACGTAATAATTAATAATACCATTAGACAAATTATATTTTTAAAAGATAAGAAATAAGTAACCAGGATTTTAGGAATAAGAAAATAACCAAATATTTTCATACTAAAAAGTGTTCTTAAACGATTACTAACACAGTGGTAAAATGTTTATATTGATTTTTAATAATTACAGAATCAAATATTTGGATGTTAAGTTAAACTAGTCCCTGTACTCATCAGAATACTGTTCTAAATTAAGTAAATCGTTGTTGGGGCAAAGATATGTTTAAAATGAAACCAGTTAAATAAAGAAACAACCCAATGAATCACTGTAAATTCCTATGCCAACAAGATGAAAAAAATCAAACTTGGCTCTAATGTACTCCAAACATCTGTCTGCATTTCTTTAACACTCATATTCCTCATAAGTAAGAGGCAGATAATTATGAAACAAGTTCCTTTTTATAACATATGTATAAATATATGTGACAACTGACCACTTTTAAAAACATTTTGGAATATTATGTCAATAATAACAAAATACACTAAGACCATAATTAAATATTCCTAATTAACAAAAAAGAAATACTAAATATAGATAGCTGTTAGTTCCTCTGATGTGAACCCTGATAAACTAAAACACCATATCAACTTTAAAAAAAATTCAAACACTTGTTAGATTTTCCTTTTGATATAATCAGAATCATTGTAAAGATTCTGTTTTAAGGAGAAAAACTGCAATGTTATTACAAAAAACCAAAGGACTAAACTTAAGGAAGGTACTCACACTTGGAAGATTTAAGAATTAATTGATGAGCACATTATGGAAGTAGGAATAGCACATGTTGTGGGGGGGAGGGCAACGAGGAGTGGAGGAGGAAGAGGAGGAGGAGGAGGAGGAGGAGGAGGAGGAGGAGAAAAAAACCCTCTAGCACTAACAGTCGTTCACACTGACTTCAAGGATACTTTAATACCACAGTTCATCTCTCTCACAGTTTCTTGAAGACCACTACTCTCAGTCCCAGTGGAGATGACTAAAGTCTGATAATGGAAACTTCATTCTCCAACAATACATCATAAGATCACTTTATAATATACCATATGGATTTTAACCCATAATGGCAGGCCCATTATTACATATATATACATTTTTTAAAAGCCTTCCAGGTATCATCCTCAGTTTCCTCCATTAAAAAAAAATGTATCTACAGTTACGGGGATTAGAGACAATATATAGCAAGCTTGTACCACAGGGATCTTGCAAGGTATCTGGCACAAGTCTATGTTTTGAATATACTGTAAAACTGTGCAATAAATATCTTTAAAAAGAATAAAAAAGGCGAGACCCAAGTCAAAGATCTAACACCATGTAGATCAAATTTAGTAACTGATATTCTTTTTCGACTGCCTTCAAAAGGGCTCTATATAAAAATTGTACTGCAACAAAATCACCAAAGGTTCTATTCAATACACAGCCAAATTTAAAATATAAAAGAAATAGAACAAGTATTGCTTACTGGCTGCATACCACACACTAGGCATAATACTGGAAGAATAACACAACAGGTCAATAATATAGGTCGTCATATTGATAAGTAAATTGAGACTCTGACAGCTATTATTCAGCTAGCTACTCAGTGGCAGAGCTGGGATTCAACGTGGGTTTGAGTGATGGCAGTCTCTTTTCTTTCCAGTGACACACACAATTCATATAGAAGTAATTAAGAAATTTGGAAAGCATAAACATTATAGGCAAGATAGTTGTTTTTAAAGCAAAGGAATTGTTTCCACTTAAGCATTCAAGAAACAACAATACTGGTTTTAGATCATCAGAAAACAGGGGCGTCTGGGTGGCTCAGTCGGTTAAGTGTCCGACTTCGGCTCAGGTCATGATCTCATTGTTCATGGGTTCAGCCCAGTGTTGGGCTCTGTGCTGACAGCTCAGAGCCTGGAGCCTGCCTTGGATTCTGTCTCCCTCTCTCTCTGCCCCTCCCCTGGTTGTGTGCTCGCTCACGCTCTCTCTCTCTCTCTCTCTCTTTCTCTCTCTCTCAAAAATAAATAAACCTTAAAAGAAAGGTATTAGGTCATTAGAAAACAACTAAATATTTATATTCCAATTAGGCAAACAAAAAAAGAAATCAGATATAACAAAACATTTATTTACCATACAAGTTGCTCAGTTGGTATAGAAAGATACAGAAGGTATACAGGACATTTTTTAGACTACAAAAAATAAATTTCTTCAAAATCTAAAATGTAAGAGGAGATATTTCTCTCTTTCTATTAAAAAAATCACATTTATTTTTATTAATGGACAAAAGTACAGCCAACAGGCCATGAAGTGATTTTGCTATTTCTGAAACTAATAGTGTAAAACAAGTGTGACCAGATTTGCAATTTACTAGTAAAGCACGATTTCAAACCAAAATACAAAGCAAAGCAAAATTTTACCTTGGCCAGTGTGTTCCTCACATCACCTAGAAAGGTACTCTTAGAGGAAAAAGCCAGAATCGCGAATTCCTAGGTAATGTTAGAGGACTAGACACTGCCAATCAAAGCAAGGGTTACTATTTCAGCTGAATAAAACTCAAGTTATGCTTCCAGATAATGGGAATTTTGTTGATTTATCGTTAAAAAGAAAATCATTCATGCAGATTATCTATAGCCAAGTCTGAAGTGAGTGTGACTTTTTTTTCCCTCTCTGCCAACTGGCACACTCTCAACCACTATAACCCTCACCTTGCTTAGACTGAAATTGGTTTATAAGTGCTCTAACATTTGGTATAATCAAGCAAATCAGAAAGGTAAGTCACTGGAGAAAATTCATAGTACTACATTCTAATGATTCATACAAATGATTTTCAGAAAATCAGCAACACAACTCACATTCATTAGTAAAGATGACAGACATGACCATTCTACTGATGTGTACTGCACAGTGTTTTGTCCTTGAGTTATTCTGCATCAGGTGATGATGTAATAACAGCAGAACACATAAGTAAAAATGTAACCTTACAGTATCAAATTTATCAAAAGATGTAATAAAATAGGTTTCTAAAGTTCACTTCACAAAAGAAAACAAAGATGATAGGGGAAATGCTGAATATAGTCCTCTCTACCCTGAAAGAAAAAAGGTGTAATTTCCTTCCTCAATCAATTTCACTAGTCAGTTAACATCTTGGTTCTAATTTAAGAGTTGGACCTACTCACTATCTGAATTACCAGACAGAGGGAATGCCTAACACTAAAAGGAAAGAAACATAATTCTTAAATTTTTTAAATACTTTGAAATTGGGGTAAGGGGGAGCACAGTAAAAGCAGAAGTCTGTTTTAATTTTTTTTTCTTATTTTAAAAGTCGTAATTATAGAAAATTTGAAAAACACAGAGGTGGGGGTGCCTGGGTGGTTCAGTCAGTTCAGCATTGGACTCTTGATTTCAGCTCAAGTCATGATCTCATGGTTGTTGAGTTCAAGCCCTGCATCAAGCTATGCACTGACCATGCTGAGCCTGCTTGGGATTCTCTCTCTCCCTCTCTCTCTCTGCCTATCATGTGCCATATCTTTCTCCAAAGCACTTATCTCTGATTGACTATTTATTCTTCTGTCTCTGCTAATTAGACTGTAAATTCCATGAAGGCAAAGATATGATCTTTTTTATTTTTTCTCGAGGCAGTATTCTATCTCTAGAATCTAGAACAATGCCTGGGTTGTCACTAATATTTGTGAGTGAATGACTTAATAATTGCATGAGTAACTAGGATCAGAGTTTTGTCTAAAGTGTATACTCAGTTTTTGTGATTTACTATTATCTGTTAAAGCATTCCTAATTTTTGCACAGCATCCTGCTATACATATATAATAAATTCAATTAATTTTCTATTTTAATTATTTCTAATATCATAAATATCCTTATATACACATGTGTATATATGTAATATACACCAAATATCCTACAATATATGTCTTTTTGCACAGCTGATAGTTTCTTTAGTATGTATTATTTTAAGTAAAACTGTTGAGTCAGAAGGTATGTAGATCACAAATGCTTTTAACACATTTTTCTACATTGTCCTAGAAAATGGCTATATCATTTGATTCTACCCCTAGCGATGTAAGACCATATTTCTCCTCATCAACAATGAGTATTTGGGTCTTTTTACCAAAACACAAGGGCTGATTGTTTCCTGAACCTAAAAAAAGTAAGATATGATCACCATGTAATACTTTGATTCTTACTAAGTTTTTTTTAACAGAAAAGCTTGAGGAAAATACAAATTTTATTAATGACAGTGGCTGTTTCTAAGCAACATCTTCCACACTGGCATCTATTCTCAAACACACTTATTTGAAAGGTAAATATTCATTTGGATTTATAAATGCTGGGGTGCTTGTTTAAAGAAATAAAATCATGCTATTTTATTATTAAAACAGGGAAATTATTTTTAAAAGTCTTAGCAATCTGGTAGATTTAAAAAGTATCTCAATTTTTTTTTAATGTTGATTTATTTTGATAGAGAGACAGCACATGTGCACAAAGGAGGGGTGGAGAGAGAGAGTGAGAGAGAATCTCAAGCAGGCTCCACACTATCAGTGAAGAGCCCAATGCACGAACCATGACATCATACCTGAGTCAAAATCAAGAGTCAGACGCTCAACCAACTGAGCCACCCAGGTGCCCCAAAGTATCTCAATTTTTTAAAAAAAATTTTTTTTCAACGTTTATTTATTTTTGGGACAGAGAGAGACAGAGCATGAACGGGGAGGGGCAGAGAGAGAGGGAGACACAGAATCGGAAACAGGCTCCAGGCTCTGAGCCATCAGCCCAGAGCCTGACGCGGGGCTCGAACTCACGGACCGCGAGATCCTGACCTGGCTGAAGTCGGACGCTTAACCGACTGCGCCACCCAGGCGCCCCATCTCAATTTTTTAAAAAGTATCTCATTGCAGTTTTATTTTCAATTTTTTTGTTAACTAATGAGACTGACAATGTTTTCCCATGTTTACTGATTGTTTCTATGTTTTCCTTGACAAACTGCTTATTCATGACTACACATTTTCCTATTCAGTTATTTAATTTCTTACTCACTTCTGAGACCTCTTCTTTTATTAAAGGTGTTAAATTGTTATCATGTGGCATCCATATTTGCTCATCGTCAACATTTGTCTTTTAATTTTAACAATATTTGACACCTTTGTTTTTTCCTTGCAGCCAAATCATTTTTCTTTTTCTTTAAGAGAGGGAGAGAAAGAGACAGAGTGCATGTGAGCGGGGGAATGGGGTAAAAGGGGAGAGAGAGAGAATCCTACACAGGCTTCACACTCAGTGCAGAACCCAAAGCAGGGCTTGATTCCACAACCCTGGGATCACGACCTGAGCCAAAATCAAGAGTCAGGCACCCAACTGACTGAGCCACCCAGGAGTCCTGCCAAATCACTTTTTATGTGGTTTCTTCATTTTATTTTGCATTTAAAGGAACCCTCCTATATACAACCAGCATGCTATCAATGGTGGTCTTGGACTGGGTGGAATTCTGGGTATTTTTTTCTTCTTTTTGCTTATATATTTCTTTCTTCTAAAAATTATATACGTGTAAGAAATATTTTCTTAAATGTTAAAAACAGGAAAGCCTTTCTCCACTAATTGATCATATGCTTACATATGTATTTCCTCAAATTCTTCTATTCCATTATAAGAATATTTCAATATCTTATCCATCGGAAGTCTAAGACTAAGTTTAAGGTGTGAAGTATGAATAAATTTATAATCTTCCAGTTTCTAAACTAATTTTCCTACCACCATTTGTTAACTAATTCATTCTTTCTTCCAGTGAATTGAAATGATAGCACTATCATATACTAATATGTCTTTTTTTTTTTTTTTCAGGACTATAGATGTTCTATTCTTAGTCATTACCATATGGTTTTAATTATTGCAGGTTTATAAAATCTTCTAATACATGGTAGTACAATTCCAACTCTATAACACCATTCCTTCAAAATTCTTCTCTTAACCATATTCTTCTAGATCAGTTTCAGAAAAATTTGTTAAATTCTACTACCATACCACCTCTGATCAAAAAGGTTGGTTAGGATGTTTACTAGGACTGTATTAAATTCATTGACTTGAAAGGAATCCACAAGATACCAAGACTTCCTAATCAGAAACATGTTTAATCTCTACTTCTTTAAGTCTCTTTATGTGGTGTTGTAAAATTAAGTTTTCTTAAAATAACTTCTCTTCTTTCTTAGGGGTGTTCTTTCTAAATACTTGTTGGATTTTTTTTCACTACAGCTGCTAACTAGATGTTACTGAAAATTCCTGGTACACACCATATAACTTAATACTAGTTCAAATGGGTTTTCAAGTAATAATTTTCTTCAATTTTTAGGTTGATCATCATTATCACCTGTATATAGCAATTTAACTCTTTCTTTTTTCTAAATTTTTTTTTCAACGTTTATTTATTTTTGGGACAGAGAGAGACAGAGCATGAACGGGGGAGGGGCAGAGAGAGAGGGAGACACAGAATCGGAAACAGGCTCCAGGCTCTGAGCCATCAGCCCAGAGCCCGACGTGGGGCTCAAACTCACGAACCGTGAGATCTTGACCTGGCTGAAGTCGGACGCTTAACCGACTGCGCCACCCAGGCGCCCCAACTCTTTCTTTTTTCTAATGATCATACCCCACCATGCAGTCTTTTGGGTCCTGATGACCCTTTAGTCCTGGAAAAAGGCCTCCCATCTTGCTGGCTTTCCACCTGTTGATCCTGCCTGTTGTTCTGATCTTTCATGGGAGAATTTAGAGGTTGGCTCTCATCAGTTCAGTTCCTTTCATAGCGTCACTAGCAGAAATGCCTCCAAATTTGGGAAGTCCAGAAGAATATATTTTCATATTTCTCATTGAGTCAGAAATGTTTTCTTCTACTATTATCTGCTCCATCTCGCTCTTTCCAAAATTCCTATTATTTGTACATTTTATCTCCAGACTTAACCTTATTTTCCAATCACCTTCATTTCCCCACCTTTTGCCTTTATACTACCCTGGGAAAGATTTCACAAGTTTTTCTAATTTGCTACTCACTGCATCTACAGCAGATTTTATTTTGGTAACTATATTTTCTATCCCTTTAGAATCCTATCAGATTGCTCTCTTCTTATAACTGATATTCAGCTTTCATAGCTTTTAATGACTGAATCTTTTTGAGAACAAAAACCTCACCCCGTTGCTAGTTGGGAGATCAAACAACCTGGATAGAGTTTGAAATAGTGGTGTTGACAGCTGCTAACATAGGGACTAGGCTGCTTATGTAGATAGTACCTTCTAGGGAGGTATTAGCAGCAAATTGTGGGTCTATGAACACTATTTACAAAGTACCAATACTTCTGGTCTGGGAGGCAAGAGACAAATTTTTTTTGAGAGAGAGGGTGCAACTGAGAGGCAGAGAGAGAATCCCAGGAGGGGCAAGGAGGGGAAGAGGAAGAGGAGGAGGAGGAGGAGCAGGAGGAGCAGGAGGAGGAGGAGGAAAGAGAGAGAAAGGAAGGAAGGAAGGAAGGAAGGAAGGAAGGAAGGAAGGAAGGAAG
>NW_024412415.1:40095492-40119327 GCF_014898765.1 Herpailurus yagouaroundi | reverse complement strand
AAGGAAGGAAGGAAGGAAGGAAGGAAGGAAGGAAGGAAGGAAGGAAGGAAGGAAGAAACAAACAGGACTCACCTGAAATGGGGTTTGAGCTCAGTGGAAGCAGGCGGGGCTCATGCTCACCGGAAGCCAGGCTCGAAATTACCCCATGTGGGACTCAAACTCACTAACCATGAGATCATGACCTGAGCCAAAGTAAGATGCTTAATGACTGAACCAACCAGGAGCTCCAAGAGAAATATAAATAAGGTGCCTTGTGGGACCACTCTTCAAGATTGCTGTTCCCGGCAGCCTGGGTGGCTCCGAAAATTGGGCATCCAACTTCAGCTCAGGTCATGATCTCACCGCTAATGAGTTTGAGCTCTGCAATGGGCTCTATGCTGACAGCTCAGAGCCTGGAGCCTGCTTCATACTCTGTGTCTGCCTCTCTCTCTGCCCCTCTCCTGCTCATGCTGTCTCTTAAAAAAAAAAAAAAAAAAAAAAGACTGCCCTTCCCAAATTAATATATATATATTTTTTTTTAATTTTTCGGGTATATTTTATCATTTTTTTTAAAAATAATCTCCACACCCAACATGGGGCTTGAACTCACAACCTTGAGATCAAGAGTTGCACGCTCTATGGACTGAGCCAGCCAGGTGCCCCTGCCCCTCCCAAGTTAGGAGTTCTCCTACACTGAAGAACTGCCTACCAAAAATTATCCTAGGTTTTCTGGCATATGAGCAGCATCAAGCTCTAGTTTCTAACACATATGAAGGGGTTTTTTCCCCATCCATGTATTTATCTATTGGTCTTTTCAATGAGAATTTAGATGAGTGAAGGCTGGGAAATGTGTTCTGTCTGCTATTTTGCCCAGCACTATTATCTGCCTTCTTGCCATATAATATACATCATGCTGCCTCTTCCTACATTTAATTAATCCATACTTCTAGATAATATTTTCTGATTTCCACTGTACCAATTCAAAGGGACTTTTAACATGCCATCCCTCCCACCCCAAACACCACATACTTCGGGATGCAAAGACCACACTAACACCCCTTCCTAGGGGATCTTTTACTAGGTCAGGCAGGATGATCGACTGATGGGATCCTGAATGGCCATAGTTAATAGGCCAGGTACCTGTGAATCTTAATTTTAGAAAGCAAGGCAGAAAGAGTAACAGTGACTCAAGCAGGGCTGCTATGACCAGAGCCAACTTCTCACAGAAGAAGCAAACAGATCACCCCAAAAAAGATAATCACAAAGTACTGTACTCACTTGTCCCACAACCAAAGAGCTTCAGGAGCAAAGATTCTGCCTCATTCACGTTTGTATTACAAGAACCATGCTGGGCACAAAGAATCTAATATTCACAGCGTGCTGAGTTATTTGGCAATGAGGGCTCACCCTTATATTCTTTCATCAAAAATCTCCCTTTACATGAACCTCTATCAGGAACCAAGGCAGCTTTTCCATACATGAGTATCTTTTGAGTTGAGGGCTGACAGTAACCCATTTTGGTTTTACTTTATTTATAGACAAATAATTTGGGAGTTTATCAATCATGTCCATAAGAGCAACTCTTCAGGCCAATTAGGTTGCCACATTGCTTACACTGAAAAATGGTCTGAATCCTCATGCACAGCTCAAAGGAGTATAAACTGTCTGGCTGTTCTCAGAGCAATTTGGCAATACTTAGTAAACTTAATAATGGACTCCCAACAACCCACCAATACCACTCCTCAGCATGTATCTCCACAAAATAAAATGAAGATTATTATTGCAGTATTGTTTATAGTACATAAATGCCACTTAGGGGAGTGTGTAAGTAAGATGGATACATAGTATGCATGGATAAGAATATGCACATGACCAAATACTCTACAGCAGTCAAAAGTAATGAACCAGAATTAGATACAGCAAAAAAGATACATCATTTAAGTTTTAAAAGCCGAATTTAAAAAAATAAAATGAGACGTACAGCCAAATGGCATTCATGAAAATTACAAACTTACACACTACGTATTTTCCAAAGATACACAAACACTAGTGTTTTTCCAAACACTATGTATTTTCCAAAGATACACAAATATCTAAAGACATATATTAACTAGATTAGAGTGGGTGTTTATGGGAGGAAGCAAAATGAGTAGTGATAGGGAAATAGACAAAGACAACAAAATAACCAGTAAGAGATGGGCCTAACCCTCAGGATGCCAGCAGTGAGAAGCATGATTGCATGCTCCAAAAGTATAGGAAACAGGGGAGTAAAGGAAATCCAAATGAACTTAAATGAGACAAGACGATACAGTCATGAGAGCTCTACTTTAAAACACACACACACACACACACACACACACACACACACAAAGCAAAACTGTTCTATGTATGCTAAGACAAAAGTAATATTATTTATTTTTAAAGGAGCCAGAAATATTTCACTTATTTGAGAGAATAAAACTTCAGTAAATATCGATTTTTAAAAATCAGGGAAGAATAATCACTGAGATTATAATCAATAACCTAAAAAGTAACATGACCAAACTTAAAATTTGATTATTTGTCTGAAATTAACAGGTCTATAACATCCTGATGTCTGAGTACATCACCTGTAATTTAAAGACCAAAACATAAAATCACAAACAGAAGATATACTATACTCTGGCACAAAGATTCTACACTAACTCAATTTTTAATTTACACCTTTGTCTTAGAGATAATGTTACAAAACATATGCCAAGGGCCAATTCCTGTGAATAAAATGATACAAACCACAGCATAATGCAAACAATGAACTCTGGAAAATTCAATAGGAAAAAGTCACTTTTCAGTACCCCTTTATTAGTATAGCACCAACATGAACACAGTCTTTTAACAGAAGACGGGTGCGAAGAGAAGAAATCTGGAACCCATTTTATCCTTGAAGAGAACACAGGGGAGAAACTATTTCAGCATTTCATGCAAGAGTTGAGTAGGAAGAGCAGGAACTTGAAGGTCACTTCTCTTGGCATTTTAGGCTGTTCTAAGTTTCAACTGAATCTGCCAATGATGCTTTACATCAGAACAGATTTTTCAAGATGTCAATAGAAAAATAATCGGGATTGGAAATGTCATTATACAGCTTTCTGCAACCTATAATAAATGATCTTGGGGGGAGAGAGAGGTCATTATTTTTCAAATGTGTACAAACACAAGCTTGTTTTGTTTTGTTTTTGTTTGCTACAGAACTCAAACTAGACACCAGTTAAAGGTTTTTAAATGAGCAATAATAATTAAATTAACAGTGACAGGTTAGCATGCACAATTAACACAGCAGACAATGGGAGTAGCCTTCTCTAAAGATGGCAATCTTGTATGGTACAGATTTAATTTAGGTCACAGGAAATTCTACAAAGAACGACAGCTTCTGCTTTTACTGGATGAAACTGGCTGCATAGATCAGCATAAATAATTAGTCAATCCTTCTTACCCCTACAGAAATCAAGTCACTTTCCTGAAGCTAATGGAGGAAGCTGCAGCTTTACCTACACTCTGAATTGTAGAGATCTTCTGATTTAACCTAGAAACGGTATTTTCTTTCAGAAACTAGTGGTTAAAGAAAATCCACAACTTAGAAAGAGCCCTCAGAAAGAAATCTATCAAAGGCAGGCTCTCCAACTAGCAACACAGTTTAAATAATTAAGTTTTTCTGGCTCCTGTTGAGTATCCTTAACAGGGTAGCTGGGAAACACCATACCATATCAACAATCGAATCTCACTTGTGTGTGCATTCTAAAAATTCCCCTCACACACACACACACCCCAAAAAAATTCCTAAAACAAAGATATTACTATTTTTTTATTTTAAAAAGTATTAATTTAGTAAGCCTCTAAAAACATACCACATTACAAATATTAAAGATATAATGTTTGAGCATTCAAAAATTTAACCCTCAGGTCAGAACTATATCTATGCTAATATGAGAAACCAAAATAAAATTACAACCAATGGTAAATTAACTCTTCAACATTACATAGCTCTCAATTAACATATTCTTTCCTATGGAAAAAAAATCCTCTAAATCACATAAACAATGCTGTTTTGAAATAAGCACGTTGCTGAAGTATATGTAATACACATAATGTTAATGTGATATTTTAAAACTTGTAAAAAATATCAATTATATATGGTATTATACGATACCAATTACTCTATATACGATATGCTATATAAACAATATATAACATTACCATGTGAGACATAAATATTTAATAAACTATAAAAACATTGCATGGATTGAATTTGAAAAATACCAAATTCACAGAATTGATTAGTTCTGAGAATAAGAGAGAGATGAAATTAAGAGGGATTCACAGGGGACTCAACTGCATTTATTTTAGATTTAATGTAGATTTACAAGGTAAAATGTTATATTATAAAGCCATTTGCTAGGTACTTTATATGTGGGTCATTACATTAGTTTTTACATCTATCTGTATGCATGAAATATTTTATAAATTTTTAAAGTGTAAAACAAAATTTACACAAAATTAACTCAAAAGGATCACAGAATTAAATGTAAAGCCAAAAACTACAAACTTGTAGAAGATGACATTAAAAAACATCTAGGTGACCTTGGGTTTGGTGATGAGTTTTTACATAATATACCACCAAAAGCATGACCCAAGAAATAAAGGAATCATTCGTAAGTTGGACTTCATTAAAATGAAAAACATCTGCTCTACAAAAGACATGGTTAATGGAAAGACAAGCCACACCCTGCGACAAAATATTTGTGAAAGACATTTCTGATAAAGAACTGTTACACAAAATATACAAAGAACTCTTACACTCAACAATAACAAAAAACATGATTAAAAAATGGACAAAAGGGGTGCTGGCTCAGTTGGTGGAGCATGTGACTACTCCTGATCTTAGTATCATGTGAGTTCAAGCCCCACTTTGGACAGAAAGATTACTTAAAAAAAAAATTTTTTTTTAAATAGACAAAAGATCTGAACAAACACCTAACCAAAACAGTTATAAAGACAGAAAATAAGGGCCCCTGGGTGACTCTGTCGGTTAAGCATCCAAGTTAAGCTCAGGTCATGATCTCGAGGTTCATGAGTTTGAGCCCTATATTGGGCTCTCTGCTGTCAGCTCAGAGCCCACTTTAAATCCTCTGTCCAGGGCTCTCTCTCTCTCTCTCTCTCTCTGCCCTTCCCTCACTCATGCTGTCTCTCTCAAAAATAAACATTTTTTTTAAAGATAGAAAATAAATATATAAAGAAATGCTCAACATCAAATACCATTAGGGAATTGCAAATTAGAACAAGAGACCACACTACACACCTTTTAGAATGGCTAAAATTCAAAACATTGACAACACCAAATGCTGACAAGGATATAAGCAACAAGAACTCTCATTGATTACCAGTGGGAATGCAAAATAGTTTGGCAGTTTCTTACAAAGCTAAACTTAATCTTACTATATGATCCAGCAATTGCACTCTGATTTAAGAATTAATGTCCATATAAAAATCTGCACATGGATGTTATAGCAGCTTTACTCACAATTGCCAAAACTTAGAGGCAATCAAGATATCCTTCAATTGCTGAATGGATAAACTGTGGTAAATACACAGAATCAAGTATTATTCAGCAATAAAAATAAATGAACTATTAAGTTACCAAAAAAACATGGCGGAACCTTAAAAGCATATTGATAAGTGAAAGAAGTCAGTCTGAAAAGATTACATACCATATGATTCCAACTATATGGCAATCTGAAAAAGACAAAACTATAAAGACAGTAAAAAGATGAATGGTGTCATCAGGAGTTTGGGAGAAAGATGAATAAGTGAACATGGGATTTACTGAGCAGCAAAACTATTCTGTATGACACTGTAATGACAGACCCATGACATTATGAATTTGTCAAAACCCATGCAACTGTACCATATAAAGAATGAACCCTAATGCAAACTATGCACCTTAGTTTATAATAATGTATTAATATTGATTCATTAATTATAACAAATGTATATCACTATTCTGTTTCAACCCTAAATGAGTGTGCTGCAATGTCCAATTCTGGCATTAACCACCCACACTGCTCCCACCCACAAGCACAAAGAGCATTATCCCAAACAAGACTGCACTTACTTCAGATGCCAGCTGTACTTCAGGGGTTCTCAGGCCACCTGCATTTCTACTCATCTGATCCTAAATTCAGAGATCTCATGATCCTCAGTTTGATAATTTGCTAGGATAATTCACAGAACTCAGGAAAGCGTATGTATAATTACAGTTTTATTATAGAGGATACACAAAGGGCAAGGTTGGGGGGCAGGTGCAAATGAAGAATTTCCATGCCATCTCCCCATGAGTCAGGATGTGTCATCCTCCCAGAACATCAATATGTTCACCAACCAAGAAGGTCCACTTTGGTGTCCACAGTTCTTTTTGGGACTTCATTACACAGGCATGATTGATTAAGTCACTGGCCGCATGACTGAACTCTGTCTCCATACTTTATCCACTTCCCGTGATATCAGACTGGCCTAAAGTCCCAACCCTCTAATCATGTGGTTGCTGTTTTTGGTGACCAGACCCCATCCTGTTGCTACCTAGATATCCACCATAAGTCATCATATTAGCATAACAAAGGCACAGCTCATTCATCAAAAACCTAAGTTAATACCCTCATAATAGAAGAAGCTTCTTATTTTATAACAAAATATTAAAGCAGAATTTAATGGCACAAACTCTTTTAGTTTCACGAAAGGCCAGAAATTATAAAATGATGAAAGGAAGGAAGTACTGATCAGAAGGTGACTTTTAAGGGGAGCACATTTCACAACTAGCTCAGATTACGAATCACATCAAACAAAATTTATCAAAAAAGGAGCAATGCAGATCAACTTAATGTTTGCTAACAACGAAACATATGTCAACATAAAACCCAGAACTGGCATACTGTTCACATAAAACCCATTCATATCTTTTTTAAATGGATATATGTATTGGTTATGGCACACGCAATGCTTAACATCTTCTATCATTGTCAAATGCAACCCATACTGAATGAATCAAACAGTTGGCGAATGAAATGGAGAGGAAATCAAGTTGTATTCTTTCCAAAATCTGCCCCTTTCCGTAGAGTTAACTGAAGGAGCAAGGACACAAAATCTATGCTACAAACCAAAGCTCTGAGGGTCAAACATTGTATTTTAGAGAACTGTCACTTTCCTCACCAACACCAATAAATAAGTTATTAAATCTACCCTTCTGGCATGATAAAGTCATTTCAATAGAACTAAAAGTGCTACAGTTTCAATGTCAACTCTTCTGAAAATAAATGTTGCTGCCGTGCCTCAGAATTCAAATTACTGCAGCAGGTCATTAGTCTTTTCTATTCTGTTGACACATTTTAACTCATTTCATAAACCTAGAATTTGTTTCTCTTCTATAATCCTAGAAAAAAAATGTTTACAGGAAGGCAATTTCATTTTGTTAGGCAGACACAGACAGTCCCTTGGGGATGAGGCCAACTCAAGCAGGACTGAAGCAGCTGTTAGGAGCCAATTTTCCTACCTGTTAATTGCATCTGTGACTAGGCTGCACCAGCTCACACACCTATCTAGCAAGCAGTAGATAAATTGAAACAGTCACATCTCAAGAGTTTGAAAACTAGAAGACTCTCTCCCCCTTCCTCTAAAAGAATTCAAGTAGGGAATAGAACAGTAAAGGAAGATAAAAATGTCAAAAGTACATAAATATTAATTGTAAGAATATCAATTGTACTTTCCTGACTACCAAAAAAAGAAAAAGGATTTATAAATAGTTAATAGAAAAAGTACGCATTCATTTGGTCAATCAACAAATATTTACTGGAATGCCTACTGTGGCAGACACTGTTCTAGGTGCTAGCAATACAGCAGTGAACAAAACATAACATCCCTGTCCCCATCAGAGGAAATAAATGAGAAATAAATATCAATTCATCATTAGATGCTAAGAAGAAAATAAACCATGGCCATGTAATAGAGTGTTGGGGGGGGGGAGTACTAATTTATAGTGAGTTGCCAAGGAAAACCTCTTTGAAGAAGGGACATTTCAGCTGAGATTTAAATGACAAGGAGGATACATAGCCAAGCAACAGTCTTCAGGGAAGACCATTGCCCACAGAGGGACAAGTATACAAGACCCCAAGGCTAGAATCCACTTGGTATATTTACAGAACAGAAAAGAAGGCTGATGTGGCTAGAGTTTTGTGAATAGGCTTAAGAATGGCAACAGATAAGATCTCCTCAAAGTGCCACAGTCATTTCAGAGTCATCAGTTGGAAAAATAAAAATAACTGTGACCAATGAGCTACTCATGCAAACTCACTTTTGGACTAGTAATACACCACTTCAACAAAAAACAGAAACACGAATTAAAGAAATGTCCCAAGGACAGAAGTTTCTGAACCAGGAAGGATTAGGAGCAGAGTCTTGGCTGAACCAGTGTTGTCACCAGAAAGAGTGTTCTGGTCACCCAGAAAGCAATAGTGTTTTAAGTTAGATCAATGTGTAGGACTGCCATATCTGGATGAGAGGCTATCTGAAGCTTACAAAGGGTTGGGACCACGATCTCGCGGTCCGTGAGTTCGAGCCCCGCGTCGGGCTCTGGGCTGATGGCTCAGAGCCTGGAGCCTGTTTCCGATTCTGTGTCTCCCTCTCTCTCTGCCCCTCGCCCGTTCATGCTCTGTCTCTCTCTGTCCCAAAAATAAAATAAACGTTGAAAAAAAAAATTAAAAAATGAAGCTTACAAAGGAAATGTTAAAACACAGAACTCATAAATGAACTCAAAACAGAAATGAGTATTTCTCAATGTGCTTGTCCTAATCACTGCCTGACCTACTCATTTCAGATAGCCCATGGATTTCTTTTTTTTTTTTTTTTAGGTTTATTTATTTATTTTGAGAGAGAGTACACATGTGTACAAGTTGGGGGCGGGGGGGGGGTGTGGAGAGAATCCCAAACTTAACTGACTGAGCCACTCAGGTGCCTCTTTTTGAAATTTAAATGTAAAAAATGGACACCATAAAACAATACTCTCCTAGAATAGAAATTTTTAGCAATTTTAGAAAATCTTGCCATGTGTAACCCTCTTCCTGGAATCATAAAATAAATTAGGATTTAAAAAGAAGAAAAAAAACTTAGTAAGTACTTAGATCGCCTGTTTTCCTTCTCTAGCAAGTGCAGAACAAGCCCTCTGGTTTAAAAGTATAACATTATGGGGCACCTGGGTGGCTCAGGTCATGATCTCACTGACCCTGGGTTCAAGCCCCCATCGGGCTCTCTGTGCCGACAGCTCAGACCCTGGAGCCTGCTTCAGATTCTGTCTCTGTCTCTCTGTCCCTCCCCTGCTCGTGCTCCATCTCTCTCTTTCTCAAATATAAAATAAAACATTTAAAAAAAAATTTTAAGTATAACATTAAAGAGGCAAACCATAAAAGACTCTTAAATAGAGAAAACTAAGGGTTACTGGAAGGGTTTGGGGTGGGGGGATGGGCTAAATGGGCGATGGGCATTAAGGAGGGCACTTGGGATGAGCACTGGGTGTTATACGTAAGTGATGAATCACTAAATTCTACTCCTGAAATTATTACTCTATAGGTTAACCAATTTGGATTTAAATAAAATTTTAAAATAAAATTAAATTAAATTAAATTAAAATAAAACAAACCTATTAAAATAGAACGAACTCATCTATTTGAAGGTCACACTATGTTTTCCAGCAATGAAAGATTCCCAGATACATGTTACATAATGCTAAACAGATTTTTTGTAATGGTACTATAAAGTTAAAATTCCCAAACAATGCTTACTGCTATTGAATAGATGCATTTTTTCTACAAAAGCATTTTGGTAAGGCTCTAACTATTCACTTTAAGGAAAAAAAGGAATAGGAAAACAATGAAGATCAAAAGCTTCCTTTAGATGAGGTATGTGGCAATGTGCCTTCACATAAGCTGCATGCTTAATTTTTAATAAAAAAAAAAAAAAAAAAAACACTGGCATCAGGGACTAGTATCCCACTTCTAACACTATGCTAACTGGCTGTGCAACTTTCTGAACCTCAGTTTTCCTCATCAGTAAAATAAGGCTACTGCCATCTATGCTCACAAGATTAATAGAAAGATTAAATGAAATGTAATAGGTAAAGATTAATGAATTCCAGTCTTATTATTTGGCAATCATCATTATCAGTAGGAAGAAGAGAGGCAAACACATGTTAAAAAGGGGGAAAGAGAAATAATCATAAATTGCAGATTGTAAGAGTTAAAAACAATGTAAAAAGTGCCCCTGGAGTTGAATATACAGGCCAAATTCCTCTGTTTTACCTAGAAAGGAAGAAAAGTTCAGAGAGTTTAAATGATAAGCCCAAAGTCACAAAGCAGGCAGAAAAGGGGCTAAAACTCTTGTTTAAATTCCTAAATGTGGTATACATATACAGAGTGCTTTCATATATTGAAGATCCAACTGATCTTCACTATAAGATAGTTAACTGGACTGTTGAGAAAGCACAAGGCACTAAAGATAGACAACTAGTTAGTGATGAAACCACAAGTTAAACCTAGGACACTGAATACTGATTCTCTTAAAAGAGAGACTGAAAATCTTTTTTACTCATAACTTGACTTATACCAAAGAGTACGCCTTTGCAAGTAACCACATTTTTTTATTCAGGTAGTAATAATAATTTTTTTTTAAGTTTATTTATTTACTTTGAGAGAGAGGTACAGAGCGGGGAATGGGGGAGGGGCAGAGAGGGAGGGAGAGAGAGAATCCCAAGCAGGCTCCAAGCTATCAGCAAGAAGCACAGAGCCCAACGTGGGGCGCAAACTAACGAACTGTGAGATCATGACCTGAGCCAAAATCAAGATTTGGGTGCTCAACTGAGCCACCTAGGCACCCCCAGGTAATAATTATTTTTAAAGTCATACTATAAATTGGGGTGCCTGGGTGGCTCACTCAGTTAAACATACGACTTTGGCTCAGGTCATGATCTCATGGTTAGGGAATTTGAGCCCCGCGTCAGGCTCTGTGCCGACAGCTCAGAGCCTGGGACCTGCTTCAGATTCTGTGTACACCCCTCTCTCTTCCCTTTGCCTGCTCACACACACACACACACACACTCTCTCTCTCTCTCAAAAATAAACATTAATAAAATTTTAAAAATAGTCATACTATAATGACATAAATGTTTGCATTCTGTATTTAACAGAAATCAGTCAGCTTCTTAACATTAAAATGCTCAAATCAAACCCAAAAGATTCCACCAAAAAACTGCTAGAACTGATTCATGAATTCAGCAAAGTTGCAGGATATAAAATCAACACACAGAAATCAGTTGCATTCCTATACACCAACAATGAAGCGACAGAAAGAGAAATCAAGGAATCGATCCCATTTATAGTTGCACAAAAAAGCATAAAATACCTAGGAATAAATCTAACCCAAGAGGTGAAAAATCTATACACTGAAAACTATAGAAAGCTTATGAAAGAAATTGAAGAAGACACAAAAAAATGGAAAAAGATTCCATGCTCCTGGATAGGAAGAACAAATATTGTTAAAATGTCAACACTACCCAAAGCAATTTACATATTCAGTGCAATCCCTATCAAAATAACACCAGCATTCTTCACAGAGCTAGAACAAATAATCCTAAAATTTGTATGGAACCAGAAAAGATCCCAAATAGCCAAAGCAATCTTGAAAAAGAAAAACCAAAGCAGGAGGCATCACAATCCCGGACTTCAAGCTATACTACAAAGCTGTAATCATCAAGACAGTATGGTACTGGCACAAGAACAGACACTCAGATCAATGGAACAGAATAGAGAACCCAGGAATGGACTCATTAACATATGGCCAACTAATATTTGGCAAAGAAGAAAAGAATATGCAATGGTATAAAGACAGTCTCTTCAGCAAGTGGTGCTGGGAAAACTGGACAGCGACATGAAGAAGAATGTACCTGGACCACTTTCTTACACCATACACAAAAATAAACTCAAAATGGATCAAAGACCTCAGTGTGAGACAGGAAGCCATCAAAATCCTCAAGGAGAAAGAAGGCAAAAACCTCTTTGATCTTGGCTGCAGCAACTTCTTACTCAGCACATCTCTAGAGGCAAGGGAAACAAAAGCAAAAATGAACTACTAGGACCTCATCAAAATAAGAAGCTTCTGCACAGTAAAGGAAACAATCAGCAAAACTAAAAGGCAACCGACAGAATGGGAGAAGATATTTGCAAATGACGTATCAGATAAAGGGTTAGAATCCAAAATCTATAAAGAACTGATCAAACTCAATACCCAAAAAAACAAATAATCCAGTGAAGAAATGGGCAAAAGACATGAATAGACACTTCTCCAAAGAAGACATCCAGATGGCCAACAGACACATGAAAAAATGCTCAACTTCACTCATCATCAGGGAAATACAAATCAAAACCACAATGAGATACCACCTCACACCTGTCAGAATGGCTAACATTAACAACTCAGGCAACAACAGATGTTGGTGAGGATGCAGAGGAAGAGGATCTCTTTTGCATTGTTGGTGGGAACGCAAGCTGGTGCAGCCACTCTGGAAAACAGGATGGAGGTTCCTCAAAAAACTAAAAATAGAACTACCCTATGACCCAGCAATTGCACTACTAGGCATTTATCCAAGGGATACAGGTGTGCTGTTTCAAAGGGACACATGCACCCCCATGTTTATAGCAGCACTATCAACAATAGCCAAAGTATGGAAAGAACCCAAATGTCCATCGATGGGATGAATGAATAAAGAAGATGTGGTATATACATACAATGGAGTATTACTCGGCAATCAAAAAGAATGAAATCTTGCCATTTGCAACTACGTGGATGGAACTAGAAGCTATTATGCTAAGCGAAATTAGTCAGAGAAAGACAGATATCATATGACTTCACTCATATGAGGACTTTAAGAGACAAAACAGATGAACATAAGGGAAGGGAAACAAAAATAATATAAAAATAGGGAGAGGGACAAAACAGGAGAGACTCATAAATATGGAGAACAAACTGAGGGTTACTGGAGCGGTTGTGGGAGGGGGGATGGGCTAAATGGGTAAGAGGCACTAAGGAATCTACTCCTGAAATCATTGTTGCACTATATACTAATTTGGACGTAAATTTAAAAAAATTAAAAATAAAATTTTAAAAAATGCTCAAATCAAAGTCCTTTGATATATTCCCAAATTAAAACCTCCACTGATACTGACTTAATATAAGGTAGCAAGGATTTTTGTTGTTTATTCACAGATTATTTAAACAGAACAGCTGGTTTAGTGAGTTGCTGAATATTTTTCCATACTCAATTAAGAAGCCCATTGTTTTATCATTAGTGACTCTAATAAACACATTTTTAAAAATTACTTCATCAATCCTCTTCTTCCTTTCATGTAGGATTCTCAAGTTAACTGATTCTCAAGTTAACTGTTAGGTCAATCACTTCTTGCACTTAAGTCAAGATGATTCATTTTCATAAAATAATTGTTAGAAAAACTACATTATTATGCAGCTAAAGGGACAGACAGGCTGGGAAACTGATCAAAAGAAGGATTCACGTAGAGATGAGCCAACTGAACAATATGATATCTAAGTAACAGTCATATTTACAATACATGTTTCTGGATGTCACTGAGAAAATATACATCTGTTTTAAAAAGGACCAAGCTTGGGATGCCTGAGTGGCTCAGTCGATTAAGCGTTTGACTTCGGCTCAGGTCATGATCTCACAGTTTGTGAGTTGAAGCCCCATATCGGGCTCTGTGCTGACAGTTCAGAGCCTAAAGACTGCTTCGGATTCTGTGTTTCCCTCTCTCTCTGCCTCTCCCCCACTCGCACTCTCTCTCTCTCTCTCTCTCTCTCAAACATTTAGAAAAAAAAAAAAGAAAAAGAAAAGACCCAGTTTTGCAGGAAGACTTTTAGGTTTAACAAGAGAACATGACACAGCAATGTAGAAAGTCAGAGCTCAGCCACCATGATGGTTTTCAAATCATTTGTGCAAATACAGTGAGAGCATTTTCTCTATTCCAAACAGATCTCTGTTAAAAAGCCATTTTCAAAGATATGAAAATGCAGGTCCATATGCATAAAAGTAATTTCTGAGTCTTGCAAATAATTGGCAGCGCTGTTGTTTGGCAGGTGAGAGCAGATGAGAACCATTAAATTAATACACAAATGAGCAGCAACCACTCACATTACTTTCACATGAATGGGAAAAGAATAAATATATAATTTGGGTGGAGAACAAGCACTCTTGAAATAGTCATGGCCACAGAATACCATCTAATTAACTGCTTAGCTCAGTTCATAAGACTTCACTAGGGCTCAGCAAGGACTGCCACTGAATAGATGAGAGGGCACAGCCTAAATGTAGCAAGCTGTGTGGTGAACTGAGGCAGTATGTACACCTTAAGGTATGCAGCTTTCTGTCTTCTAAACGTTTTTAAAACGGCATTTGGTAATAATGTAACTGTGAATCCCTTTCACCTACTGTTAAATTTACAGTATACTTTTTAAGTAAGCAAAATAACAGGTAAATGAGTGTATTAGAGACTCATCTGTGGGGGGAAAAAAAAACCAGCTTGAGACAAACCCCACTCGATTTCTTATACTTCCTCAGCCACAGCTCTAAAAGAGCCATATAATTCATAACGATTAAGCTGAAGCATCTTATAAATTAATAAAGACAGATAAATTCTGTGTAGTCCATTATTTTTGTATTAAAATTATCTAAAGTTGGTCATTTATTTTTTTTTTTTTAATTTTTTTTTTTCAACGTATATTTATTTTTGGGACAGAGAGAGACAGAGCATGAACGGGGGAGGGGCAGAGAGAGAGGGAGACAGAGAATCGGAAACAGGCTCCAGGCTCTGAGCCATCAGCCCAGAGCCCGACGCGGGGCTCGAACTCACGGAGTGCGAGATCGTGACCTGGCTGAAGTCGGACGCTTAACCGACTGCGCCACCCAGGCGCCCCTAAAGTTGGTCATTTATAATTGGCTATTACATAGCACAATTATTGGAATATTCCATTCCTCAATCACCTTGGACATGTAAGAGCTGACTATAAACATAGTCTTCCATTTAGAGCAGTTCACACTTAAAGCACTCCACTAATTACAATATTCATTCAACACACATTCATTAAGCACTTATTGTATGCCAGGCACTTTTAGTGGAAACATCTGGAACTACCCTGAACTGCAGTAGCCCTTGTTTTTGGAGGCAGAGGGTATGGCTTATAGATGTGCAAATATTACATAACAAAACAAGTGCTAAAACAGAAATGTGTACAAATCACAATGGAAATACAGAAGGGGAAAGGACTTAATTCTTCCTGGGGAAGTGAAAAAAAAAGGCTTATCAGACAACCTAGTTTTTTAACTGAGTGTTATAAGGAGTTTGGTAGATATATGAGAGGCTGCTCACAATAAAAGGGGAGCATGAAAGACCTACAGCCTGTGCAAAGTTGTATAGATAGAAAAGAGTACTTATTTGGCAGGGCAACACCATAGCCCCAAAATAAGTAAGGATGAAAAAATAAGCAATGACCAGAACGGGGAACAAAGGATCTTCAATAAGACAAGTTAGGAAGTTTGGACTTAATCCCAATGAAAATGTGAAGCACTGAAAAGTTTCCAGCAGTGATGTGATAATGGATTTGGCTTTAGAAAAATCCTTCTGGCCATATGTGATATAATGATTTATAATAATTTATATCATCTAAATGACCAAAATATATTTCTCAGATATATTTGATCTTCAACCACAGTTCCTGAAAACACTTCAGACCATAAAGATGAAATGGATGTCTTATTAATGAAGGTGGTCTTTTGTATCTCACCCAAGGGTGGGGATTTGTTGCCAGGAGGATCAACCATGTGATCAGAGGGTTGGAACTTTCAATCACCCTCACTCCACACCAGGGCCTCAGGGAGGAAAGAGGGGCTGGAGGTTGAATCAACCAATGGCCAATGACTTAGTCAATCATGACTATGTAAGAAGTCTCCATGAAAACCCAAGAGGACAGTTTTTTTGGTCTTCTTTTTCAGAGAGCTTCCATGTTTGGGGAACTAGAACGCTGAGCCAGGCCCCCAGCTCCATAACGACAGAAGCTCCTTTGTTTGGGATGTCACCCTATGTATCACCCTATGTATCTCTTCATCTGGATGTTGATTCATATCCTTTTTCATATCCTGTAATAAACTGGTAAATGTAAGTAAGAGTTTCCCTGAATTCTGTGAGCTGCTCTAGCAAATCAATTTGGAGGTCACTGGAACCTACAATCTGTAGCTGGTTGGTCAGAAGCACAGGTAACAGACTTTACAACAGGTGTCTGTGAAGTAGAGGGTGAGGGCAGTCTTGTAGGACTAAACCCTTAACCTGTGGAATCTGAAGCTATCTCTGGGTAGACAGCATCAGAATTGAGTTGAATTCTCATAAATCCTACTGGTGTCTGAGAACTGCTTAGTGTTGTGTGGGAACTCCTGTCCCCAACACTGAAATTGAATCTGGGAACCCTAAAAGACAACAAAAGGAAGGAATAATGGTGGACTCAATCAATTTTGGTAGCCCTATTAAAAGATTATTAAGGGGCAGGGTGCCTGAGTGACTTAGTCGGTTAGGTAGCACACAGCCTGCTTTGGATTCTCTCTCTCCTCTCACTACTCACTGTCTCTCAAAAATAAACATTTTTTTAAAAAGATATTAAGGGTGCTTGGATGGCTCAGCTGAAGAAAGGTGCCACTCTTGATCTCGGGGTTGTGAGTTTGAGCCCCACATTGGGTACAGTTTAAATAAAAACTGTTTTAAAAAAAAGATTATTAAAATCACTACTACGCTTATGTCTAGGCAACATGACTTGGCCCTTATGAGGCCATACCATTCTCAAATAACAAGCAATGCAAAGGGCCAAGAGTAAGTGCCTTATTGGGTCTCACACCCAGAGACCACTTTTCACCTAACCGGAACTCCAGAACACCTAGCTCAAATGGCTGAGTCCATTTCCAGAACAGGTCTTCATGCAGGTGTATGCACCCCAAGACCTGAAGGGTAGCTAAGGGGTAGCTATTGAGGGAAGATTGTGGGGCGGGGAATGGGGCGGGGCAGGAGGGGGGGGCAGGCTCTGTGGAGAGAGCTTGGACACTTTACCACAATAAAAAAAAACAAAATAAAATAGTTGTGCCTGGGTGGCTCAGTCAGTTAAGCATCTGACTCTTGATTTCAGGTCAGGTCATGATCTCATGGTTTCTGAGTTCAAGCCCCACATCACGCTCTACACTGACAACTCAGAGGGATTCTGTCTCCTTCTCTTTCTGCCTCTTCCCCACTTGTACACTCTCTATTTAAAAATAAATAAAAATAAAATAAAATATATATCTGCAATATTACATATGTAATATATATTATATATAATGTATATATTTCAAAATAGTTTAATTGTGGCAAGATGTATATATAAGTATATAAATTTACACATTAGTATGTATTAATATTGATTATGCAACATTGTGAATTAGCAATTTCACAGCATACTCATGTATAAATGAATATTTGTGCCTAAAACCTATGCTTCTTTAAGATATATATCACCAACCTAAAGTTTTAAAAATTGTATTGTATCAAGAAGATCTGAAATAATTCTTTAACAGAAAACAAAAACATTACTCCTATAAGATGGACATACTAAATTCAGGATCAACTCACTAAAAAGTCAAAGCAATATGAAGGTAGATATGCCAACCAGGTTTTGAAAACAGCTTGATTTAAAAAAAATTCATTTAGTAAAGGATCGATGTGCGGCTAAAGGCAGATATTTGTTATACACAAATGAGCTACTGTATTGCACAGCCCTTCCCATCAGTGTACAGAGATGCATCACCCGCACATTAAATACAGACTCAGTGAGCAGAACACCGCAGCAAGCATCTGTTGGCTAATGACAAAGAAAACCATGGACACTTTGAGGCTAATTTCCACCCAGCTATAAGCATGTAAGCAGCAAACACATGCACTGCTTTTCAGTATCAACCCCAAATATCCATGAAAAAGAAGATCTTCAGCATTCATGTTATTTTGTGTCAAAAGCAATACATGTATTAATTATATATGCTAACCAAGATATTCAGAAAAAGTTAACTCTAAATAAGCAGAAGTCAAAAACACAACTGCATTTTATTCTCATTCCACTTTTCTTTGTATCAATATCCATGGTCAGGGAAATGACTGGTCTAAGGAAGGCACTAAATGAAAACTGTAAACTAGGCAAAGTTTGTCTTCTTACATGATCAGTTACTTTTTTCTGTCCCTGTCTCATTACCTTTTTTTCCTCCCTACCCTATCCCCAATATTCTCATATTTTCCCAGACATCTGCCATAATGTTCTCTGGGGCTTGCCTTGGCCTCTCTTTCCCCTGTGTTGAAATTTATCATACCTACATATATTTCTCAGTGTCATGTGACCTGATAACAGCCCCCACAAATATCCCTAACTGCTTTCACTTCTCCTCCTGTCAAATGCTTTTACCTAACTTCAGGACCACACCCTCTCCTGCCTTCTCAGAAACCTTTTAAATAGGCTTTACCTTTCCTATATATTCAACTTTCCCTCTTCACTAGTGTCTTTCCCTCATTACATAAGCATATTTTAAGACTCTACCTAAGAAAGCAATTAAACCTTTAGCTTAAAAGGTAAATAAATAGGGGGTGCCTGGGTGGCTCAGTTGGTTTAGTGTCAGACTTTAGCTCAGGTTATAATCTCGCAGTCCCATCCGTGGGTTCAAGTCCCATGTCGGGCTCTATGCTGACAGCTCAGAGCCTGGAGGCTGCTTCAGGTTCTATGTCTTCCCCCCCTCACCCCCTGCCCTCTCTCTACCCTTCCCCACTCATGCTCTGTCTCTCTCTCTCTCTCTCTCTCTCTCTCTCAAAAATGAACAAAATTTTTTATTTTTTGTTTTAATTTTATTAATAAATAAACAAAAAAAATTTTTAAGGTAAATAAATGCTAGCATATAAAACTTACCCTATGGTGTCCTCCCCTTAGTCTCTGCCTTTCCCCTCACCACATTCACTCCCCAGGCCACGGCAGTGAGACTTCTGCTCACACCATTACATTAATCCAAGGGCTCTTCATCTAGAGGCTGGAGGGTCTGTGGATAGAATTCAGAAGACCTATGAACTTGGATGGGAAAATGAATTATTTCTTTATTTACTCCAACTTCTAAAATCACTAATACTTACTGTATTTACTAATTTACTATAGGCCTGCCACTACCTTGTTGTGTAGCATGCTAAATACAAAATACCTTATTATAATTAGTTCGATAATAATATTTTAATATAATTGAGCTACCTCTGTAATTTGTTTTTTTTGTTTTTTGTGTTTTTTTTTTTGAGAGAGAGAGACAGACAGACAGACAGAGCGCCAGCAGGGGCGGAGCAGAGACAGAGGGAGACACAGAACTCAAAGCAGGCTCCAGGCTCCACACTGTCACCACAGAGCCTGATTCAGGGCTCAAACTTACAAACCATGAGATCATGACCTCAGCTGAAGTCGGACACTCAACGTACTAAGCCACCCAGGTACCCCTGGCTTCCTCTGTAATTCTATGTATTTTATTTTATCCATCTGTGGCAAACTATGTTTTACAACTATGCTGCAAAAATACCTCCAATTCCACATGCTCTTCTATGGTGTAAATTTGCTGCTCACCCACAAAGGCATCGAGTCTGCTTCTCTTCTTAAATCCAAGCTGGCATTTACCTTGCTTATAACCAAGAGAGTGTGGTGAGGTGACAATAAGTGACTTCCCAGGCTGTTAGGAAAAGTGATGCAGGTTCTGGGACTAGGTCTGGGGTGGTTTGTTTAATAGCAATAGTTTCCAGAACAGAATCTGGCACCTGGAACTGGAGTGGTGACATAATAAAAACATAAAACATGTGACATCAGCTTTGGGATTGGGTGGTAGATGTGAACAGGAGAAGGGCCACAGGGATCTCACTAGCAGAAGCCTGATGAGCCTTGAAGAGGCTGCTGGGACTTTAAGGAGAGTGAGTTAAAATGTTATCAGAAGCTGGAGGAAAGAAGACCACTTATGAAGGGGCAGAAAGTTTAGCAAAACTGTTGCCTGTGGTAAATTAAAAAACAAAATGCTGGTAATGAACTGTTATTTCTAGCTAAGGTAATTTTCAAGCACAATGTCCAAAGTGTCAACTGGTTTCTTTTATATATATGATATAAAGTGCAACTAGAGAGATGAGCTGGAGAAGAAAGTACTCTGTTTTTGAGCAGAATTTAGAGGAAATGTAAAGAAACCAGCAATTGCTGGGTTCAAAAATAAAACTATTTTTCATCCACAATCTCTTCCAGCAGAGAATGCTGAAAACAAAGAAAGGTATGGGGACAAAGATCAAATACAGAGTGCTGAAAGGAAAATCTGGTCTCTGCACAGAGATGAAACCAAGGGTGTTGCTATAAAATCCTTTGTTAACACTCTGTTTCCCCTTCTTAATCTCCTTCCCAGTGCCTTTTCTGTACTTGTCTGCTAAAACTAGATGTGCTTAGGGGCTTTGCCCTCAATCCTGAGCAATTTCTTCTTCAACCAGTCGTGAAAAACTATTAACCTCAAAATCTCTCTCTCAAGCCCCCCCACCTCTCTCCAAGAACTGCATACAGACCTGCATTTCTCCCTCTTGAATATCTCAGAAAAACCCCAAACTAAATATTTCAAGAACATATCTATCTCCCATCCCACAAGTTCTTTCTATACCCAAACATGCACTGGAAATAAATAGCAGTGTGGCATCCCTTTAACTGCCCAATTTAGGAATCATCCCTGATTCTTTTCCCCCTCTCTCCTTTCTTCCAATCAATATCTAATCAGTTTATCAAGTTCTATAGACTCTACCTGCCCCGACACACCATTGCCAAAATATAGGACCCACTGTGGATATGAGTACATACTTTTCTATCTAGAATGCAACTCCTGTTATAAACATAAGTACTTTGCTAGGTATTAATTTAATTCAACAATATAGAACACCTTCTCTGTGGCAAATCTGGCAGGACCTTTACCAGGACTAGGCATGCAAAACTGACAGAAACGGAAGGGACTCCATTTAGAAAGGCTCCATGTCTACTGTTTCTCTGCTAGGCTCCAATTACTCATGGTCTATATTTCACCTTGCATCTGAGTAAACCAAAGAAGCTATGATCCCACTCTAAGGAGAAGCAAAAAAGTTAACCATTCTCCAAGTTCTGTCGTAGGCCACCAAACACCTGATAAACATCTAAGAAGAAAGAGATCACGAGCAAGTTCCAGGACGATAGCTTCAAACCTCGGTCGACACTGGTGCCAATACCCACTACCTTTGGTGATTTATGGAAAAACACCTACTGTTCACCTGACACTTGCCTTTGATCAGACCCTACCCTGGATTCCTGAAGGAACGTGTATCCTGGGCCCCTTTCCAATACAAACACCTAAGCAGCAGGGAGAGTAACTTCTTTTCTGAGGCTCCCAGATACTCCTCTTCTGTACGCTATCACTTACACTATTAAATAAACTCTCCTCTCACTTCCTCCAGGCTGTCATTTGATTTCTACCCTGCATGAAGCCAAGGACCTTCTTGGCTGGTCCTTCAGGACCCTCTCTGGGTCCTCGGACCTAGACTTCCTACATCAAAACAAAGTGAGAAATAGGTCCTGTCTCGTCTCTGGAATCACACAGAAGAAAAATAAGTACAACACAGGGGTTTATAATGGAAGGTAACATTGCAGGATGAACTAATTCTTTGGTGGGGGCAGAGATACAGCAGGCAGTAAACAAAATGACAGAACAAATATAGTACATTCTCCTGGAGGAGCAAGTTTCTTTGTTGATGTAAGTAACTTAAAAGATTTTAACATCAGGGAGCCTGGGTAGCTCAGTTGATTAAGCGTCCGACATTGGCTCAGGTCATGATCTCATGGTTTGGGTTTGAGCCCCATATCGGGCTCTCTGCTATCAGCACAGAGCCTGTTTCAGATCCTGTGTTTCCTTCTCTCTCTGCATCTCCCTTGCTCATGCTCTCCCTCTCTCTCAAAAATAAAAAAAAAAACATTGGGGCCCCGGGGTGACTCAGCCAGTTAAATGTCCAACTTCAGCTCAGGTCATGATCTCACAGTCCATGAGTTCGAGCCCCACACTGGGCTCTGTTTTGACAGCTCAGAGCCTGGATCTTGCTTCAGATTTTCTCTCTCTCTCTCTCTCTCTCTCTCAAAAATAAATATTTTAAAAATTTAAAATATTAAAAAAAAATTTTTTAATAAAAAAAAGATTTTAACATCAACATACTCATTATAAACAGAACATAAATTTAATGAAAGATACAAAATACTTAAAAATTCAGGGATAATCTTGGGCAAGAATAACTGTCCAGAATTAGAATTTCAAGTAACATTACTAAGCAGAAGGACAGACACTTTAAGTCAGAGACCCTCTGAGAAGTGAATAAGTCACATTACCTAAAGGGCCTGTTGGGCCTACCTATCCAAAAAGGCAACCAGGGCTGGATGACCAAACATTCCGTGAAACACCAATGGATGATCAAAAAGGTTCTGTGGGACTCTTTGCTACAGCCGGCCTCACCTCCACACAGCCTTTGTGGAGGGTTTCAGACACAGCACAGAAGAGGCCTTGCAGATGACTTGGGAATCCTGAACAAACTCATTTTTTTGTCAGATTAAAGTTACCCGTAACTATGTAAAGGAAGTCTACGAAGGCTAAGAAAAATGTGACACTGGCTCTAATTCCTGCCAAGATGTTGAATTAGCAAAACTGCTGACCCTTCTCAGAAGATCAGCCCTTGCGGAAGTTACAGAGAAAAAGTGGAAAGAACTATGAGAAACACCTGGAGGCACAAGGACCCATTTGGAACCGGAATGTGTGGAATGGTGGCTTTGGCCTGAGGCAAGAGGCAGCTCACTTGAGGCTGTGGGATAACAAAACAGAAGAACTCCTGCAGATTTTTGCTTTTCATAGGCTCCAGCACCTAGGTGCACACAACCTGGCTCCACACATGCATTCCTTGGACCTCAGGTCCTCAGGAAAATAGTCAGGCGCTTAGAAAACAGCTGAATACACACTAACCTTCCCTGGCCCCCTCCTTCTACTCCTCTAACACCAGAAATTGGGCGGGCGGAGTGCCAATAATCTTAGTGGTGCCTCCTCCTAAAGGCAGCTTCTTCCTCTAGAGAAACAGGTAAAGAAGTGACCTGAGGTTATGTTAAATGGGGTGAGAAGTAATTGACTCAAGCTCTCTGGTGCCTAGGGCTCTCCAATTCCTGCCCCAGACATTGCTGGGACTGATATAAACCTAATCAATCCTCCCCACAGAAGCAGTGTCTGACAAGGGAAAATATCAAGTACCAAATAGAAAATGTAAAACAAGATGTTTTAGTCTATTAGAGCTGCCATAACAAAATACCATAGACTGGGTGGCTTAAACAACAGAAATATTTCTCACAGTTCGGGAGGCTAGAAGGGTACCAGCATGGTCACGTTCTGGTGAAACTCTCTTTCTGGCTGGCAGGTGGCCACCTCTGGCTATGTCCTTATAGAGAGAGGAGAGAGAAAGAGCAAGCTCTCTAATATCTGTTGTAATCAAAGCACTGTTCCCATCAGACCAGGGAACTTCACAACTTCATCTAACACTAATTTCCTCCCAAAGTCCCCATCCCAAACACCAACACACTGGGACTTCAACACAGGAATTCGGCGGGGGGGGGGGGGGGGGGGGG